>NC_084563.2:20397098-20672098 GCF_033978685.3 Nerophis lumbriciformis | reverse complement strand
ACCTTTTTAAGACATGGCTAGCAGAGGAGCATGTTCGGCAGCGCACAATCACGGAGTACCTACAAGCAGACAGTGTATACACTGAAAAGGGAGAAAGGACGCATTTTGGCTTGAAAACTAATGTAAAGCATCCAAACAACAGAAGAATAAGTGATTATTACATTTTAACAGAAGTGTAGATAGAACATGTTAAAAGAGAAAGTAAGCAGATATTAACAGTAAATGAACAAGTAGATTAATAATCCATTTTGTACCACTTGTCCCTCATAATTTGGACAAAATAATAGAATGGGAAATGACGCAATATGTCATATGTTAGGAGTCTTTGTTTGCTTTGTCTCGTATGTTCAATATTTTATTTAAGGACAAAATTGGACTGCAATAAGAAACATACAGTCGTGGTCAAAAGTTTACATACACTTGTAAAGAACATAATGTCATGGCTGTCTTGAGTTTACAATACTTTCTACAGCCCTTATTTTTTGGTGATAGAGTGATTGGAGCACATACTTGTTGGTCACAAAAAACATTCATGAAGTTTGGTTTCTTTTATGAATTTATTATGAGTCTACTAAAAATGTGACCAAATCTGCTGGGTCAAAAGTATACATACAGCAATGTTAATATTTGCTTACATGTCCCTTGGCAAGTTTCACTGCAATAAGGCGCTTTTGGTAGCCATCCACAAGCTTCTGCTTGAATTTTTGACCACTCCTCTTGACAAAATTGGTGCAGTTCAACTAAATTTGTTGGTTTTCTGACATGGACTTGTTTCTTCAGCATTGTCCACACGTTTAAGTCAGGACTTTGGGAAAGCCATTCTAAATGCTTAATTTAGCCATTCCTTTACCACTTTTGACGTGTGTTCGGGGTCATTGTTTTGTTGGAACACCCAACTGCGCCCAAGACCCAACCTCCGGGCTGATGATTTTAGGTTGTCCTGAAGAATTTGGAGGTAATCCTACTTTTTCATTGTCCCATTTAAGCACCAGTTCCATTGACAGCAAAACAGGCCCAGAGCATAATACCACCACCACCACCACCATGCTTGACAGTAGGAATGGTGTTCCTGGGATTAAAGGCCTCACCTTTTGTTCTCCAAAACATATTGCTGGGTATTGTGGCCAAACAGCTAAATTTTTGTTTCATCTGACCATAGAACTTTCCTCCAGAAGGTCTTATCTTTGTCCATGTGATGTCATCAGGACAACAATATGTGTTGAATTGAATAGAGGAGTTTAGTGTCTTTAAACCAACCTTGAACCTTTTTTCGCTGCAATACCCCTGGTCAACGACCACCTCAGCAGTATTTCCTGTAAGCACGACCTTATTACATGAAAATACACTGCATCACAGCACAGTGGAGCCTTAATGACAAACCACTGTGACCATTATCATCATCATAAACATTGCGTCATGATGAGACTTGCATAAAGGTGCGCCGTTAAGTGCTGCTCTGCATCCCAGTGAATTGTTACAATCTCAACGCGATGCACTGAAGTATTAAACTAAAACCACCACCGTAAAGATAAGATGGTTCAATTTTCCCGCAGTGCTCATCAAAATGGAGTATTACTGTCCAACAAAGCTGACCGTCAGCATGATATAACCAACAATCAAAGTCCTTCGGTGTTGTCACGATTAACACATACCTGAGCACACACCTGTAAAACTGGTCTGATCGGTTTTCTAGCACTGCTGTTTTTTTCCCCCCCCGCACAATAGAAGACAAGAGGCAGACTTGAAATGATGCCTCGGCCTTTTGTTGGGAAGCGTTTTGAGTCACACGCCGTTTTATCCGTTCCCATCAGGCCCTGCACTTCCTTCCTTCCTTCCTTCCTGGACGTAAGCGCTTCCTGTGCGGCCGAGGAGGAGCAGGCTGATGATGCTGGCGTGGCACTGCCAGATCATCGGTTACAGAGCGAAAACCCTTAAATGAATCACCTGCCTTTATGCAGCATGTGGGGTGAAGGGGGATGATTTCATCTGCAAGGCTTATTGATCAGATCATCAGGCTCCGACTCTTTGTATGGATCCCTCGCGAGAATTACGTTACGGCAATTCATCAAAGTGCACGTGTGCGCATTACATGAGCTTTCGTGGCAAATCAATACTCGCAGGTTTACTTGTGATGAGTCACTTTCCAGAATACAGTATATTGGAACCTTTAACAATAATTTCCCTATAGGATATAACAGAAATAATCAGTTCCAGGGTCAAACTGTGCAGGCAATTTCAACTGTCACGCAAATGTATAAGGAAGTTCAATGCTGATATATCAAGACAACAAAACATTCATGCCTTGAAGGGGTCTACTTAACATGTAATGGTTTTTTGGTCCAAATTTTTCATAGGTTATGTTTTATGGACCATCTTCACGCCACTTTCGGACCGTCTCTTTTAGTAGGCGGTCCCATTTACGTGCCTCCACTACGACTGCGTCTCCTCCCCGTCAGCCATGTTGTAGTTTTTAGCGCTTTCATGTGGAGTACGCTTTGATTGATTGAAATTTTTATTAGTAGATCGCACAGTCCAGTACATAGTCCGTACAATTGACCACTAAATGGCAACACCCGAATAAGTTTTTCAACTAGTTTAAGTCGGGGTCCACGTAAATCAATTCATGGTACAAATATATACTATCAGCATAATTCAGTCATCACACAAGTTAATTAATCATCATAGTATATACATTGAATTATTTACATTATTTACAATCCGGGGGGTGGGATGTGGAGGGGGTTGGGCCGGGGGAGTTAGGTTTGGTTGATATCAGCACTTCAGTCATTAACAATTATATCATCAACACATGGCACACTGACAAACCTATCGTTACTATAACAATCTACATTCTACACCAACAATATGAATTGCCTGAGTGGCTGGAGAGGACAAATTGGAAAAAATAAAATGAAATAAAAATCAATTTTAGATTTTTTTTTAATTGATTAAGAATCATTACAAAAATTAATCAGAATTATTATGAAAATCTTTTTTTTTTTTTACCCCCGTGGTAAATCTGTACAGCAGATATAGATCATTTATATCAACAATATGATTTGTCTGAGTGGCTGGACAGGACAGATTGAAAAAACTATTTTTTTTTAAATAAAACATTTGAAAATAAATAATGTAATCGATTAAGAATCGTTACAAAAAAGAATTACAATTATTCTGAAACTCTTTTTTTTTTTTTTATCCCGGTGGTAAATCTTTACAGCAGATATAGATCATTCATATCAACAATATGATTTGTCTGAGTGGCTGGACAGGACAGTTTGAAAAAACTATTTTTTTTAAATAAAACAATTGAAAAAAAAATGTAATCGATTAAGAATCGTTACAAAAAAGAATTGCAATTATTCTGAAAATATTTTTTTTTTTTTTACCCCCGTGTTAAATCTGTACATCAGATATAGATCATTTATATCAACAATATGATTTGTCTGAGTCGCTGGACATGACAGATTGACATTTTTATTTTTTTTATTTTATTTTTTTTTAAATAATGCATTTTAGATTTTTTTTTTTTATCGATTAAGAATAGTTACAAAAAAGAATCGCAATTATTCTTGAAAATCAATGTTTTTTATTTACCCCCTAGTAAATCTATACAGCAGATATAGATCATTTATATCAACAATATGATTTGTCTGAGTGGCTGGACAGGACAGATTGAATTTTTTATTTTATTTTTTAAAATAATACATTTTAGATATTTTCTTTATTGATTAAGAATAGTTACGAAAAATAATCGCAATTATTCTTGAAAATCAATGTTTTTTATTTACCCCCCTAGTAAATCTATACAGCAGATATAGATCATCTATATCAACAATATGTTTTGTCTGAGTGGCTGGACAGGACAGATTGAAAAAAAATAAAATACAAAAAAACAATACATTTTAGATTTTTTTTTATCGATTAAGAATAGTTACAAAAAACAACCGCAATTATTCTGAAAAACACTTTTTATTTTTTATTTAACCCCCTCCAGTAAATAAAGGTTTAAAAAAACAACAATCGTCAGCTTGTTCAGATGGTGTGGATTAAAATTTTCGAACCTTATGGGTATCCCAAACACACAACAAATGGTGCCAACAGGTAAGAAAAGTGGGGTTTGCATAATATTAAACCATTAACCTTAACGCCAAAGGTGTAATCATGAAAAGGTAAGTATCCTTGACAATCCGTCCATTTTCTATACCGCTTGTCCTCTAAGTGAACGAACATGTCATTGTCCTAATCTTAACACAAATGTCAAAATAAATTAACCACTAGAACAAAACCCATATTTAGCTAACAATATTACTAATTATGATGTTGCAGTCAGCTGATTATATTGCAGAGTCATGAAATGAAAGCCCTAAAAGACATAGTGTACATGACGCATCACAGCCACCTATCAGACACGTGTTTGGGTGTGTTCACCGTGCACAGACTTCGACCTATTGGATTCTCTATTCCAAACAAAACGTGCAACGTCACGCCACAGAGGTTTGAATGTTAAACTACCTTTTTTAATGTTTGATAGAATTTGCAGAAGTGACAAATCATGAAACAACACCGTCATACAAACATCCGTAGCCTCCGACTGCAAGGCATTTTTTTCTAGGGCACAGGCTGAAATAAAAAATGCACCATGCTAAATATCAGATGAGAGAAAAGCTTTGCAGAGCCGGAACCCTTAAAAGACCTTTGCTTTAGTCCAACTATGTCGAAAAGCTTCTCAGCCTTAGTGGAATACAGTGTTGACCCCGGCTTACGAGTATTTTGAGATACAAGCGGTCTCGCGGCTAATTGTAAGACTAAGTTGTAACCAAATATTACAGTTTTGGGCCTATCCACCGCAAGTTGGCATAACAATTGTCAGAATGAACCCTGTAAGATCCGCCCAAAACATCTGGCTTTACTGAGCAATAGCTTATCGTTAGAAATCGATATTTATTAAATTAAAGAAAAATACATTTATCTGTGATCTTTTTTTTAAAACTTGGAACAATGTATTGTTTACCTCACAATATTCATCTGTAAAATCTAACATTGGACCAAAATGTTGCTTTACAAAAGCGTAATGTGATAATGTGTGAGATTTGACAAAATGTTTATTATTGAGGTTGTGGTTGACAGTGGTGTATAGTACTGCACTACATCCTTTTGCTTCGAATATGTTGGTAATTGTGAGGAGAGGATATCTTAGAAACACATCTGCAAACTATAAACATAATATTAAAAAAAACGTTGTTTTTTTTTTAATCAAAACTGTTTAATTTGTGAAGATATACAGTCGTGGTCAAAAGTGTACATACACTCGTAAAGAACATAAAGTCATGGCTTTCTTGGGTTTCCAATCATTTCTACAACTCACATTTTCAGTAGACCCATAATAAATTAATAAAAGAACCAAACTTCATGAATGGTTTTTTTGACCAACAAGTATGTGCTCCAATCACTCTATCACAAAAAATAAGAGTTGTAGAAATGATTGTAAACTCAAGACAGCCATGACATTATGTTCTTTACAAGTGTATGTAAACTTTTGATCGCGACTGTACCTTTTAAGTCATGTTTTGATTGTGCAGGTGTGCTCAATAAAGTGGCCAGTGAGGGCATGGAGTCATGGGTGTTTTGAAACTATCCACACATTGCGGAAATACCTTGGGTTAAAATGATAAAACCAGTTTTATCAGGTTTCCTGCCAAGTATTTCAGTGCATTCAGGTGCGAAAGTAATGGCAAAAAAAAACAAAAAACAAACAAAGCGAGGCAAAAATCTTGCCATGATATCTGCTCAGATAGACGTCCTTCAAAACTCTTTGAAATCCTAATCCAGAGTATGAAAAGCGGAGGATACAATCTGTTCCCTCTCCCGAGTTCAAATCCGTCTTGCCAGTTATGCAACGTTTTAAACACCATATGAGAGCGACGAAACATGGGAAGCGAAGGTCATGGGCCTTTTTTTTCTAGGATTAAATATAGGATTAGAGGGGTTGCATCATACAATATTCACTAAGTGATAGGAAGAATAATGATAAATTGGGTGATCTCATTTAGAATCCGCATTGTTTGAACAAAAAAATCAATACAAAGTGACGAAAAGAATCAGAATCAAAAATATAAAATGAAAATGTCATAGAACGAGAGTGACAAAGCCAGGAGATTGCTGTATTAATGTTGTCCCGATACCAATATTTTGGTACCGGTACCAAAATGTATTTCTGTACTTTTTGGTACTTTTCTAAATAAAGGGGACCACAAAAAATTTCATTATTGGCTTTATTTTCACCAAAAAATCTTAGGGTGCATTAAACATATGTTTATATTGCAATTTAGTCCTTAAATAAAATAGTGAACATACTAGACAACTTGTCTTTTATTAGTAAGTAAACAAACAAAGGCTCCTAATTAGTCTGCTGACATATGCAGTAACATATTGTGTCATTTATCTACCTATTATTTTGTCAACAATATTAAGGACAAGTGGTAGAAAATTAATTATTAATCTACTTGTTCATTTACTGTTAATATCTGCTTACTTTCTCTTTTAACATGTTCTATCTACTCTTCTGTTAAAATGTAATAATCACTCTTTCTTCTGTTGTTTGATACTTTACATTGGTTTTGGATGATACCACAAATTTGTCCTGGGACATATTTCCTGACTTTATAAACATAATACACATTTAATAAAAACAAAAGAAGATTTTATGATGCTAAAAAATATCGATGTGATCATGGTAGTATCGACTAGAAACGCTCCTGTACTTGGTATCATTACAGTGGATGTTAGGTGTAGATCCACCAATGGCGTTTGTTTATATTGTACCGTCCCGCAAGAGTTGGTGCTGCAGGGAATTCTGGGTATTTGTTCTGTAGTGTTTATGTTGTGTTGCAGTGCAAATATTCTCCCAAAATGTGTTTATCATAGTTGTTTAGTTTGGTTTCATTATATGGCACAATTTTATGACAGTGTTGGCTTTGTTCATACGGCCACCCTTAATGTGACATGTATTGTTATTGAGTAAGTATGCACTTCATTCGCGTATGTGTAGTATATTGAAAGTTAAGATGAATGTCTTAATGGTCCATGATCGGGCATAATGATGTCTTGGTTAGACTTTGTTTACTGTTTACACTGTTTGATTCCGGTGTGTAAAGCACCTCTTCCTGAGGGCGTTTCAGTGTTATCCCTTCACCTTTTTCGTCTGTTCTCCATTTTCTGTCTACACTCTGTGTCTGCTTGTAAGTACTCCGTGATTGTGCATTGGCGAACAAGCTCGTCTGCATGACACGACGAGAAGACATGGGGGACTGGTACTTTTTAGAGGCGGTATAGTACCAAATATGATTCATTAGTATTGCGGTACTATACCAATACCGGTATCTTGTACAACCCTATGCTGTATCTTCAAAGGGCCGTGGGCATAAATCAAGTTATTGCTAAATTATCCGAGTCCAGCTGCTGTGTTCCTATTGGCTGACAGATGCTGTGGAAGGATCTGGTGTCGGTTACAAGATCTGCAGCCTCTCATCCTCCTCCTTTTGCAACACACCCCTTGGCAGACTGGCGGACGCGCAGTGAGCTTCCGCCTGGCGACATGCACGCGCAAAAAGGCAGGAAGGATGAGCATCCTCGCATATGCTCCTATGGCTTCGCGGCTCGACGTCCCAGGGCGGACAGACATGTGACACGCTGTCCTACCGCTCCCCCATTTCTCCATCCTCACGCCAAGCTCCGTATGTGGCAGTCAACATGCGACACGCACTGATGCACTAGCACAGTGTTTTTCAACCTTTTTTGAGCAAAGGCACATTTTTTGCGTTGAAAAAATCCGGAGGCACACCACCAGCAGAAATCATTAAAAAACAAACTCAGTTGACAGTAAAAATTTGTTGTCGCAATTGTTGGATATGACTTTAAACCATAACCAAGCATGCATCACTATAGCTCTTGTCTCAAAATAGATGTACTGTCACCACCTGTCAAATCACGCCGTGACTTATGTAGAATTTTTTGCTGTTTTCCTGTGTGTAGAATTTTAGTTTTTGTCTTGCGCTCCTAGTTTGGTGGCTTTTTCTCTTTTTTTGGTATTTTCCTGTAGCAGTTTCATGTCTTTCTTTGAGCGATATTTCCCGCATTTACTTTGTTTTCGCAATCAAGAATATTTCAGTTGTTTTTATCCTTCTTTGTGGGGACATTGTTGATTGTCATGTCATGTTTGGATGTACATTGTGGATGCCGTCTTTGCTCCACAGTAAGTTTTTGCTGTCGTCCAGCATTCTGTTTTTGTTTACTTTGTCGTCAGTTCAGTTTTAGTTTCATTCTGCATTGCCTTCCCTAAGCTTCAATGCCTTTTTTTAGGGGCACTCACCTTTTGTTTATTTTTAGTTTAAGCATTAGACACCTTTTTACCTGCACGCTGCCTTCCGCTGTTTCCGACGCTGTTTCTACAAAGCAATTAGCTACCTGCTGCCACCTACTGATATGAAAGAGTATTACACGGTTACTCTGCCGAGCCCTAAACAGCACCGACCACTCAACAACAACACATAATGTGCGGACTATAATTACTGGTTTGCAAAAAATATTTTTCACCCAAATAGGTGAAATGAGATGATCTCCCACGGCACAACAGACTGTATCTCACGGCACACGTGTGCCGCAGCACAGTGGTTGAAAAACACTGCACTAGCAGACCAAGCGAAGAACGAGGTGCTTTACGGTCAAAAGCTCCTCAATTGCTGCATTCAAGACTGCTACTAAGTAGGAAATATGCCACTCGAAATGTACGACTAAATGGGTGAAGCTAAAAAGAACAATGGCTGACAAGCACGTTAAGCTAGTACCTGTTTTGTTTGTGTAAGTCTATGTCTACACTAAGCCGGATAACCCCTTCAATGAATTATTTAGCCTAAGCCCGTTTCAGCCACACTAAACCAGCGTTCAAGATTCCCCTCCTTGGATAATTTTTTACATGGGTAAGTGCGCCGTGTATTTCTTGAATCTCTGTCTCTTAGCTTTTTATGGACTCTTTGATCATTTACAAACTGAGTTCGGAGAGGAAGTGAAGTCAGAAAGACCGCGCCCCACACAGGAAGTGATGTCAGAAAGAACGCGCCACAGCCAGCTTCATAACAACTGGAGCTAACCACTTGAAATATGGAGGCGAGTCATCCAGACATGCCCGTGTTTCTCATTCTTCTACATGTACAGACACTTGTGGAAATCACACATAAATACCTTAAGAGAAGAAAACGCGCGATTGCAGCTATTTGGGATACAACACATCTCAGACGGCAAGAGAACTTTCGAATGTCTATGTCAGCTGTGATTCTACTTACCGAAAACCTTTGTCCATTTGTCGAAGGAGAGTCGACGAGAATGCGGGCTCCCGTGGATGTGATAAAAAGGTAGCGTGTGCTTTGTATTACCTGATCGTTGAGGGAAGACTATGGAAAACATCGAATGCATTTGGACTGGCAAAGCAGACTGTATCAGTTATTGTCCGCCATGTATTTCGCGGACTCAACTTCTAGGTCCAGAGTATATAAAGTCACTAAAAACGAATGGACAATGAAGGTGAAGGCAAAAGAGTGAGGAGTGTCCTGACCAGATAGCTAGATCCCGAGATTGATTGATGTAAAATGTTCTTTATCACATTGTTTACGTGTCTAATAAAGATTTGATTAAGTCAAATTTAATTTAAGAACTTGCACACAAAGCAACACTGGAGGTGACTATGACGTACGCATTTTCCGCGCTTGCGTACTAGGTTGCATTGCGCCGGCGGACGGAGGGGGCGAGGGGGTCTTAAACGACCATTGTGTGTGTATGTGGTCAAGGATAAGGTTAGGTGGGATTTACCCTGGATAACCTTAGTGTAGAAGGGGCCTAAGACTGCAAATCAGTGGTGGGTCGTGCGTTTCCCACCTAGGCCTCCAATGATGTACGACTTCAACGATTACCTCTCAAAAATACCATAATTTATGTCACCACATGACCATTGCTGGAGAAATACTATACAGGAACACATTTACTCCCTACTGAGCAATGAATTACATCAACAGTGTACAAAACGGGTCATTTTCTGCGGTATTTAAAACCTCTAAAGGCCTTAGTGGCCACATGTGTGGACAGCACCTTTTAGCTCTTATTTTCAAAATTGTGTACACTACTGAATTGGGGTCTTATGCCGACATAAGGACACTTATACTGCTATCTGGTGGTGTCAGAAGAGTATAACATACAATGGAATTTGGAAAAAAAAAGTGTAATAATAAAAATGTTCATGTCACTACACATGAAGTACACGTTTGTGTACTTATGGACTAAGTACATCATATCAAAAGATGATTTTTAGTTTTTATTCGAATTAGGGTCCAATAAGCCCAAATAGCAAAGAGAAATAAAAAAAAAGCATGTAAACAAACAGCTTGGGCCTTAAGAGGTTAAAAATAAATAAACCCGCATCAGCAATTAAAACATATCTTATGTGGTACTGTCAAAATTAAAATTGCAAAAAACATATTAAATGTGAAAAAATAAAAAAATAAAATATTTTAACTCACAATTTGTAGCACCAATTGGATGCTGTATAAGCCAGTGGTACCCCTCGTCGATTCGAGTGGAAATGGCGGGCATATCCCCATTTCATCGCCGACATCGTCTCACAAGATGTAGTTTCTCTTAAAATATCCTTCTTGAAAATGACCTTGCAAATATATATATCTGCCACCTAATCAACGTTTTGTTCTCCTTCTTTGTGGGTCAACACTTCCTACTTAAAATGACAAGTGAGTATCCAATCACAGTCTCGTTAACATCAGACTACCTAGATAGGCTACTGACAACAACTCGTGATCTGATTGGCTATCGAAACTGTCTATCAACTCTATGTGTTCTCAATTTCATCCGCTAACGGTCCTGGTGAGTATCCAATCACAGGACGCGTAAATGTCACGTTCAATGTAAGGCCTTCTAGCCTTACTGACAACAACTCTAGATCTGATTGGCTATCGCAGCTGTCTATCACCTGTACGCCCATATTGTTGATTCTGAAGGCCCCGGGCAGATTTGGTATAGCATGGAAACATAAGCTAGCTGAATTCTGATTGGATAAAAACTCTAAACTAAAAACAAAAGCACTGGAAGGAGCGTAATATGACATGAAGAGAATGTGAATACTTTTAGATATTTAGGGAAAGTAAATTAAAAAATAATTTCATCCTTAATTATGATTATGATTTCTGATTATGTTAGGCCAGCAGAGAAGGCCTTACAAATAGTTCAGATGAAAAATTAAAATAAATGTTGGCAAGCACTAGTTATTTTTTTAATTTGTATTGGGCTAGCGACCTACATGCTATTGTCACGGCGTGGTTTACGCTTACTGCGGGGTCGTTCTCCCAGGAAGGCAAACGGACGACTCCGGACAGGACTTGCAGGTAGGAACATGATTTAATTTTAAGAAATAATCAACGACATACAAAACAGAAAACAACCTGCCTATTGCACGCGGAAGCTAAGGCAAAAACTTAGGACATGAAACTATAAACATGAACCTCACGAAACTGTGGCATGAAACAAACACGAAACTGTGGCATGAAACAACTAGCATTAACTATGGCATAGAACAAACACGAAACTGTGGCATGAAACCAATAGCATTAACTATGGCATAGAACAAACACGAAACTGTGGCATGAAACCAATACGAAACTGTGTCATGAAACAACTAAGACTTACATAGTCCAGGCATGAGGCAAACAACTAATGACGCCAGGACGACTGACTGGCAAAGGCAGGCTTATAGACCTCTGATTAGCAGCAGGTGCGCGTCCCGAACACTAGAGGCAGGTGAAAATCATAAGTAGCCATGGTAACTAAAACAAACTCAGGTGTCAAACAGGAACTAAAAGAGTCCAAAACTAAGAGAACATAACAAAAACATGACCCGGACCACGGATGATGACAGCTATATTTAATGCAGAAAACGCTTCAATTAGTAGCGCTAAAGTATAACAAATAAATACTCAAATCTCATGGTGCTTTTATACTGTAATGATGACCAAAAACATATTTTAAAGCCAGCAGCCGAAAAAAAATTTCTTTTACTTTTCAAATGTTCTTGTAATCAGACAATATTTTTGTTATGTTAGATGGAATTTTTGCCTGACATGTTTCGACTATAATCTGCAGTATTCTTCAGAAGGGTCACCTTACCACTGTGACGTGTTGCCTATCAGCTGTTCTTATAGGCGTAGCCGACCACGCCTATACCGAACCACGAAAATATGAGCAACTGTAGATTTGTGTTTCTTATTTTTGACAAGCTAACTTCTATTCAGAAAATGCTGTGCTCAATGCAAAATCGAGTACATCAATATACAATAAAATCATACGGCTTACGAGACAATGACCACTTAAAAATGAGGATGTTACAATCAGGGTTTTTTGCTGCCCATGCCGCTTCCAATCATCCATGAAAGTTATCAGCCGTTACTTATACCAATATGCATTAACTGTAAATGACCTGTATTCATTAATTAGCAATTCATTTATGGTGATACTTTTTAACAGTTTAACAATATCAGCACTACTTAAACTACCGGTAGTTCTTTATTATCTTTTATTACATACAATTGTTTGAGCAAAACAAAGTCAACAGTACACAATAACTAAACAAAAGCTCTTTTAAATCCTTTGGATTTGACGTTAAAGTCCTCCTGTGTCTAGGAAATTATTTCCTGAGTATGTAAACATTAACAAAAACAACAACAAAAATTAACCCCTTGTTTCAGCCCCTGCTTCCAAACCTGGGTCCTAATAGGTTATAGACCTATTACATATTATATGGCATCATATTATATCATATATAGCTATGAGCCATTTTCCCTTGAGGCTATGAAGTGTGTTTTATCCGATTAATTGAACAAGATAATAGATTCACGATTCCATCCATCCATTTTTCTACCGCTTGTCCATTTCGGGGTCGCGGGGGGTGCTGGAGCCTATCTCAGCTGCATTCGGGCGGAAGGCGGTGTACACCCTGGACAAGTCGCCACCTCATCACAGGGCCAACACAGATAGACAGACAACATTCACACTCACATGTGTAATAGTTCAACAAATACATGGTTAGATTAAAAAAAATACAGATGACGTAGATGGATTAGCAAATAACATTAATTAGTAATAGTAAAACAATACTGAACCATGTCTTTAGCAGCCATAGGACAAATAAATCGATTTGTTTACTACTTTATTTACATAAATTCACAATACTGATGATTAAAGAGTCTACTTTTTGCTAGGCCTAAGTGTTTTTGTTTAAAAAAAAAAAATCAACATTTGTAAGTTTTACTCATCCAGCAGGAACAGAACAAAGACAGCATCCGTCTGAAATTCCTCGTCTTTGAGCCGGACCATTAATGATCCTTGACTCTCAAGCTCCGTTGTTCTTTGTCTCCTCAGACAAAACTTTTCGTTTCTTTGGTTGTTTTGCAGCTTTGGCCATGATAGTCTGACGAGTCCACATTTTAAATTGTTTTTGGAAACTGTGGACGTTGTGTACTCTGGAACAAAGAGCCATAAGAACCGGCGCAAAGTTCAAAAGCCAGCATATAAGATGGTATGGGCGTCTATTAGTGCCCAAGGCATGGGTAACTTACACATCTGTGAAGGCACCATTAATGTTTAAAGGTACATACAGGTTTTGGAGCAACATATGTTGCCATCCAAGCAACGTTATCATGGACGCCCCTGCTTATTTCAGCAAGACAATGCCAAGCCACGTATTACAACAGCGTGGCTTCATAGTAAAAGAGTGCGGGTACTAGACTGGCCTGCCTGTAGTCCAGACCTGTCTCCCATTGAAAATGTGTGGCACAATATGAAGCCTAAAATACCACAACGGAGACCCCGGACTGTTGAACAACTTAAGCTGTACATCAAGCAAGAATGGGAAAAAATTTCACCTGAAAAGCTTCAAAAATGTGTCTCCTCAGTTCCCAAATGTTAACTGAGTGTTGTTAAAAGGAAAGGCCATGTAACACAGTGGTAAAAATGCCCCTGTGTCAATTTTTTTGCAATGTGTTGCTTCCATTCAATTCTGAGTTAATTTGCAAAAAAAATTAAGTTTCTCAGTTCGAACATTAAATATCTTGTCTTTGCAGTCTATTCAATTGGATATAAGTTGAAAATGATTTGCAAATCATTGTATTCTGTTTTTATTTACGAATTACACAACGTGCCAACTTCACTGGTTTTGGGTTTTGTAGTTTTAAGTCCATTTTATGAAAGTTGAAAAGTCACTTAGTGCTGCTTTAATCCTCCAAATCTGTTGGAATGTCAACAAATGGTCAAAACAACACAATTTGAACTGGAAAAGCGGAACATTGAGATTCGATTCGACCTAATTTAATAAGTACAAACTTATTTTTATTTCCTTTAGGAGGGTGTAATTTTTTTTCTCTCAGCCGTGTGGAATGCAGCATAAAGAGAATGAATGAACATGCTGTCAGGGGGTATAAAACCAGCAGTTTAAGCCCACAAGGTATTGATTCCGCCCAGCAAGCAAACAAACAAGCTTGGACGCTTCTTCTCGCTTTGCTTATTTATTACAAATAGCTCCATTTCTCTTGGGTGGACTCGGCCTCCTGTTTTCAGAATTGCAGCGCCAAATAAAAGACAAACTCTCTTCCAAAAAGGGGGCCCACAGCTGCTGACAAAAAAATTCAGGATCAAAGCCAGCCTACGTCAGGAGGATACTGCCGGCTCTGTTCTACCGTCCTTGGCCCGGTGGGGCTTAGGGCTTGTCTTCACTTTGCACACAATACGGTGATTCTGCAATGCAAGACATTGACGACCTCTAAGATAGAAGGATCACGATCACGTTCTATTCAGTCCAGACTAAACTCTCAGGGGGTTTTCCACAAACATCTTCACAAGACATGTACTGATGGCTTCTTTAAAAAAAAAACACCTGGACTTCAGCCTTAATATCAATCATTGCAACTGAGATAATCATGCTGGGATGTAATATGAACGCGGCATGCTAACAACTCCCCAGCCATTAGTCTGTGCCGAGATCTGCCCATGCAGGCCAAAGTGGGCACTATCGTTTCAATAGCACTCTGTACATAACAGCTCCTTCTATCCAGACTCAGAGGAAAAGGCAGGAGAACATTCAAGTGCAGTGCTAAAAGCAACATTTACTTTGTCTCAGTGTGCAAGATTTGTCCACAACATTTGTACAAAACAAGGTACAAAACAGGTTTGTACACTACACTTGAATACAATTGGCCATGTTTGTGGACTCTTGGACAAATCCAAAACAATCTGACGAGCGTTTTGGGTTCCTTGTTGGCCTTATTTGCGGTATACAAGAATAATTCAGTTTGCAAGCCTTTCAAAAGCAGACCAGCTGGAAGGTTCTCATATAGCTTCTAACCTGATCGGCCCAATTTGTGGAGTCTAAGGCTATGTCTACATTAAGTCGTTTAACCACTTAAACAAATAATTATTTAGCCTAAGCCCCGTTTCAGCCACACTAAACCAGCGTTTAAGGTTCCCCTCCTCTGACAATTTTTTACAATGGTAAGTGCGCCGTGTATTTCTTAAGTCTCCGGCTCTTAGCTTTGTATGGACTCATTGATCGTTTACAAAGTGAGTTCGGAGAGGAAGTGATGTCAGAAGGACCGCGCCCCACACAAGAAGTGACGTCAGAAAGAATGCGCCACAGCCAGCTTCATAATATCCAGACATGCCCGTGTTTCTCAATCTTCTTTTTTTCACATGAATACCTTAAGAGAAAGCGATTGCAGCTATTTGGGATACAGCATATCTCAGACGGCAAGAGAACTTTCGAATGTCCAGGTCAGCTGTGATTCTACTTACCGAAAAACTTTGTCCATTTGTCGAAGGAGAGACAACGAGAATGTGGGCTCCCGTGGATGTAATAAAAAAAGGTAGCGTGTGCTTTGTAATACCTGGCCGTCGAGGGAAGACTACGGAAAACATCGAATGCATTTGGACTAGCTAAGCAGACTGAATCAGTTATTGTCCGCCATGTATGTCACGGACTCAACGTCTAGGTCCAGAGTATATAAAGTCATCAAAAACAAATGGACAATGAAGGTGAAGGCAAAAGAGTGAGGAGTGTCCTGACCAGATATCTAGATCCCGAGATTGATTGTTGTAAAATGTTGTTTGTCACATTGTGACGTGTACAATAAAGATTTGATTAATTTATGATGGCTCAGGTGTGATTCACTACAATCGGGCTCCACAGCACACTGAATTCCAGTTAATTGATATACCACAACACTAGATATTGTTCAGATAAGTTACATTTAAGAACTTGCACACAAAGCAACACTGGAGGTGACTATGACGTGCGCATTTTCCGCGCATGCATATTAGGTCGCGTTGCGCCGGCTGACGGAGGGGGTTTTAAACGACCATTGTGTGTGTGTCGACTAAAATAAGGTTAGGTGGGATTTACCCTGGATAACCTTAGTGTAGAAGGGGCCTCAGTGCGCAAGATTTGTCCACAACATTTGTACAAAACGAGGTACAAAACGGGTAATAGGTTTGTATACTACACTTGAATACAATTGGCCATGTTTGTGGACTCTTAGACAAATCCAACACAACCCGATGAGCGTATTGGGTTCCTCGTTGGCCTTATTTGTGGTATACAAGAATCATTCTGTTTGCAAGCCTTTCAAAAGCAGACCAGATTTAAGGTTCCTAAATAGCTCCTAACCTGATTGGCCCAATTTCTGGAGTCTAAGGCCCCTCCTACACTAAGGTTATCCAGGGTAAATCCCACCTAACCATATCCGTGTCCACACACACACAATGGTCGTTTAAGACCCCCTCACCCCTCCGTCCGCCGGCGCAACGCGACCTAGTACGCATGCGCGAAAAAATGCACGCGTCATAGTCACCTCTGACCTGGAAGTGTATTCTTACCCTGTGTTTCAATGTAGACTATTGCCACATTTCTTTTAACAGTAAACCTTGCTTGCCTCACCATCAGCAGCTGTTAGACTATTGTAGTGAATCACACCTGAGCCATCATACATGAATCATATCTTTAAAGGACGTGTGAAAGTAAACAATGTGATAAAGAACATTTTACCACAACAGGACACTGTGCTTGTAGGCTGAAATTGGCGGTCGTACTTGACGGCTGAAACCACTTCATGGCTTCACAATAGTTATGGAGTACAAAACTAGACGTTGAGTAATCGCTCTACATACATCGCGGACAATAACTGATAGTCTGCTTTGCCAGTCCAAATGTATTCGCTGTTTTTGGTAGTCTGTTGTTGTCTCCTCTTTGACAAATGGACACATTTTTTCACTACGTATAATCACAGCTGACCTGGACATTCGAAAGTTCTCTTGTCCGAGGAGGGTTACCTTAAACGCTAATTTAGTGTGGCTGATATGAGGCTTAGGCTAAATAATTATTTGTTTAAGGGGTTATCCGGCTTAGTGTAGACATAGCCTAATTATATAAAACAACCTGAAAAACGTTTGGGGTTCCCAGTTTGTCATATTTGTGGAATCTAACAATCTTCATCACAAAAACAATCTGACTGGGTTCAGGGTTCTAGTATAGTACCATTGGCCATGTTTGTGGAGTCTAATAATCCAGGTGTCACTTCCGTTAAAAAAACAACAGACAGTTTTGGGTTCCCAGTCGGTCACATTTGTGGTAATAACCTAATTGCAAGCTTGCCCTTTTTCACAAAGACAATTGAACTGGTTTTAGGGTTCCTAAAACGCACCTGACTCCAAGGATTGTGGAATCTAATTAAGTCCCAACTATTGTTGCTCATTTGTTCAAAACAACCGAATGAAAGTTTGCTGTTCCCAGTAGAATCCCTCAGGTTGTTTGCAAGCTGGATCTTCTTCACAATCGGACTGGTTTAGGGTTCACAAAGAGCCGCTTAGTCAGTCGGCCACATCTGTGGAATCTAAGAAACAAGTTGTAATTTTGCTCTTCTTCTCCAAAACAACCTGATGATGGCTTGGGCCTACCAGTTAGCCATATTTGTGGTATCAGAGAATCTAGTAGATACCTCTGCTTCAAGAGTGTTAGGTTCCCAGTCGGCCATATTTGTGGTCACAACTTATTTGCAATATTGCCCCTTTTCATAAAAACAATCCAACAGGGTTTAGGATTCCTTTATGGACTCACAGTCGGTCATGTTTGTGGAATCTAAGACTATATAGTTGAGACTTTGGTCTTCTGTATAAAACAACTTGTTGATTGTTTTCTGTTCCCAGTCGGCCCTATTTGTTGAATTTATCCATCTATTTGCAAGCTTAGTCTCCTCGCACAAACAACCTGATAGGGTTCCCATATGGCAGCTGAGTCAGTCAGCCATATTAATGGAACCTAAGAATCAAGTTGAGATTTTGCTCCTGTTTTCCAAAACAACCTGGCAATGGCTTGGGTCTACCAGTCGGCCATATTTGTGGTATCCGAACCCCTGCGAGCTTATGCTCTTCCTTTAGGGTTCAGATGTTACTAGACCAAGTCAGCCATATTTGTGAAATCCAAGAATCCAGTTGACACTTGTGGCTTCTGGTAAAAAACTACCCAACCAAAGTGTTGGAGTCTCAGTCGGCTATATTTGTGGTATCAACCTACATTTGGTTTATAGGACCCATAAGCACCTAAGTCAGTCGGCCATATTTGTAGAACCTAAGAGTCTAGTTGTAATTTTGCTCTTCTTCTCCAAAACAACCTGATGATGGCTTGGGCCTACCATTTAGCCATATTTGTGGTATCAGAGAATCTAGTTGATACATCTGCTTCTGTTCAAAAAACAGCCCAACAAGAGTGTTGGGTTCCCAGTCAGCCATATTTGTGGTAACAACCTATTTGCAAATATTGCCCCTTTTCATGAAAATAATCCAACTGGGTTTAGGATTCCTATATGGACTCACAGTCAGTCATGTTTGTGGAATCTAAGACTATATAGTTGAGACTTCTGTTTAAAACAACGTGTTGATTGTTTTCTGTTCCCAGTATGCCATATGTGTTGAATTTAACCATCTATTTGCAAGCTTATTCTCCTTGCACAAACAACCTGACTGGATTAGGATTCCCATATGGCAGCTGAGTCTGTCAGCCATATTTATGGAATCTAAGAATCAAGTTGAGATTTTGCTCCTGTTTTCCAAAACTTGGGGCTACCAGTCGACCATAATTTTGGTATCCGAGAACCCCTTTGCAAGCTTATGCTCTTCCTTTAGGGTTCAGATGGTACTAGACCAAGTCAGCCATATTTGTGAAATCTAAGAATCCAGTTGACACTCAACAAAAGTGTTGGAGTCTCAAGTCAGCCATATTTGTGGTAACAGCCTACATTTGGTTTATAGGACCCATAAGCACCTAAGTCCGTCGACCATATTTGTAGAACTTAAGAGTCTAGTTGTAATTTTGCTTTTCTTTTCCAAGACAACCTGGCTTGGGGCTACCAGTTGGCCATATTTCTGGTATCCGAGAATCTATTTGCATGCTGTTCCTTTAGGGTTCAAATATGGTACCAGACTTGGTCAGCTGTGTTTGTGGAATCTAAGACTACATTTACACTGCAGGCCAAAGCGTACCAAATCGGGCTTTTTCGAAATCTGATTTTTCTCAGCTGACTGTTTGGATTAAAATGTGATCTTCAGACTCCAGGATAAACACGCACAAGCCCCAATGTGGCCCCAATGAGGCCTCGATGTCACTTGCATGCGCAGTTCAATGAAGTTGACCAAAACAACAAGTGACCCGGAACAACAACAGAAGAAGAAGAGCGACGTACACCGATCCGTTAGCCTGCTCAGTATAGAACCAATAAAATGTGTTACTTTCCTTGTCTCTGGACATTAAAAGGAATACAGCGGAACTCTTGACTGCGACAAACTTCTTTTGACGACACGGTTCTTCTTCGTCTTCTTCTTCTTCTGTTGTTGTTGTTGTTCCGGGTCACTCACAGACGAGGATACGGAAAAGGAACTTTAGTTATTAGAGAGTTCCGGTCAGACGGTTTTTCTCGGAACACATTTCCGGTGTTGTTGTTTCCGGATGAGGAGATGCTGCTCTGTTATTGATTGAAGTAAAGTCTGAACGTCATTAAAACAGTTAGCTCCATCTTTTGACACTTCTTCCACTTCCGTCCTTGCACGCTACAGCGCTACAACAAAGATGACGGGGAGAAGACGCTGTCGAAGGTGAGCCACGTAAATAAGACCACCCACAAAACCGCGCATCCTGAAGAGACTGTCAGAAAGCGGCTTGAAGATGATCTGTAAAACATAATCTATGCAACATTTTGACCAAAGAACCACCATTACATGTTATGTAGACCACAAGGAAGTCGGTATAGCTCGGTTGGTAGAGTGGCCGTGCCAGCAACTTGAGGGTTGCAGGTTCGATCCCCGCTTCCCCCATCCTAGTCACTGCCGTTGTGTCCTTGGGCAAGACTTTACCCACCTGCTCCCAGTACCACCCACACTGGTTTAAATGTAACTTAGATATTGGGTTTCACTATGTAAAGCGCTTTGAGTCACTAGAGAAAAAGCGCTATATACCGTATTTTCCGCACTATAAGGCGCACCTAAAAACCACAAATTTTCTCAAAAGCTGACAGTGCGCCTTATAATCCGGTGCACCTTATATATGGGTTAATATTAATATTAATTTTCATAAAGTTTAGGTCTCGCAACTACGGTAAACAGCCGCCATCTTTTTTCCCCGTAGAAGAAGCGCGCGTTGCATGCTGGAATATGTGACGTTTCATTTCCATTTGTGTGTTTATGTAAAGACCCCAAAATGGCTCCTATTAAGTGTGTTGTCTGTCTAATTATAAATAATGCAGACGAGGCGTGTTAACTGAGTTCTCAACGTTTACTCACAGCGTGCTCATAACCACATTCTAACTGCCAGCACATACAACAACGCTTCTCAGGGCTACCGCGCATGCTCGTCACTATCGTTGCATGCTGGGTAGTGTAGTTGTTATATTTGCTAGCTCATAACATCACATTAAGAGACACGCTTACGCGCTTAATTCAATACTCGCCGTCATTCCGGGTGGATTGACAAAAGACCTCCAGCCGCTAGATATTGGTGTCAACAGGGCATTCGAAGCTAGACTGCTAACTGCGTGGGAACAGTGGATGACAGAAGGCGAACACACGTGACGTTCACCAAGACAGGGAGACAGCGCCGGTCCGGACGACATACGCCAACATCTGCCAGTGGATCGTAAATGCCTGGGCAGATATTTCGGTCACAACTGTGGTCCGAGCTTTCCGGAAGGCAGGATTCACAGAACTGCTGGACAACAACAGCGACACTGACTCCGATTACTTCGACGAGACGGAGCCGGCCATTTTGGATCCCACATTCGCCCAACTTTTCAATTCGGACACCGAAAGGGAAGAATTCGAGGGATTTATGAATGAAGAATAACTTCAGAAAGTGAGCGTTATGTTTATTTTGTGTGTTGTGACATTAACGTTCGAGCAACATTATGTTGCTATTGCTCTGCACTATTTTGAATTTTACTATGTTTGTGATTGCACATTTGCGTACATTTTGGGAGTGAACAGAGTTGTTAGAACGCTGGTTTTTAATATATTATTAAAGTTTGACTGACCGATCTGACTGTTTTTTTGACATTCCTTTAGCGCAGTTAGATGCGGCTTACAACACGGGGCGGCTTATAGGTGGACAAAGTTTTGAAATATGCCGTTCATTGAAGGCGCGGCTTATAACCCAGGGCGACTTATGGTGCGGAAAATACGGTAAATATAATTCACCTTACTTCACACTTCACTTTTACTTTTTTTTTTAATGATAATAATATGACTTCTTTAATGCGCCCTATAATCCAGTTCCCCTTATATATGAAAAGCGATCAAAAATTTACAATTCATTGGCAGTGCGCTTTATAATCCGGTGCGCCCTATGGTCCGGAAAATACGATACATTTTATCGAACTTCGTATGCAATCGATGTTGAAGCCACGTTGTGCGCGTTTACACTGGAGTCTTAGGCTATATCTACACTAAGCCGGATAACCCCTTAAATGAGTAATTATTTAGCCTAAGCATGGTGTCAGCCACACTCATGTTCGTCCTTCGTTTTCGAGGATGACCAGGTGACTTCACGTTGATTTGTGTGTGCGAAGATGGCTGATGAGGCAAATCCTTGCGCGGAATGACCGGCTGCAGTGAGGGCAGGTTATGACTGGGGGGTGGCTGGCTGAGAGGGAGGAACTGTCTCTGGTCTTGCGGAGCTGTCGCTTCTGTTCGGCTTCATGGATGCGTTTTTCCTCGAAGTCTGCTACACCATGCCAGATTGCAGAGCGCCAGTTTGAACGGTGTTGGGCATCGGCTTCCCAGGTCTCTGGGTCCAGACCACAGCCCTTGAGACTGGCCTTTAGTGTGTCTTTAAAGCGTTTCCGCTGTCCGCCGCGTGAGCGCTTTCCATGGTGCAGTTCACCGTACAGGAGCATTTTTGGGAGGCGTTCATCTGACATGCGGCAGATATGGCCAGCCCATCTCAGCTGGGAACGCTTGAGGATGGCGTAGATGCTCTCCATCTCAGCCCTCTGGAGGACCTCAGTGTCTGGGATCTTGTCCTGCCACCTGATGTTGAGCAGCCTCCTGAGGGTTCTCATGTGGAAGGCGTTTAGCATGCCGGCTGTATACAGTCCAGGTCTCACAGGCATACAGCAGGGCAGGTAGGAAAACAGCACGGTAGACCTTAAGTTTGGTCCGTAGGCTAAACCCTCTGCGCTAAACTATCGTTTAAGGTAACCCTCCTTGGATCATTTTTTACCAGGGCAAGTGTGCCGTCTATTTCTTGAATCTCCGGCTCTTAGCTTTGTATGGACTCATTGATCATTTACAAACTGAGTTCGGAGAGGAAGTGACGCCAGAAAGACCGTGCCCCACACAGGAAGTGACATCAGAAAGAACGCGCCAGAGCCAGCTTCATAACAACCCGTTCGGTAACCCGGCGGCAATCACTAGAAAGATGGAGGCGAGTCATCCAGACATTTTCCTGTTTCTCCTTCTTCTACATGTACAGACGCTTGTATAAATCACCCATGTATACCTTAAGAGAAGTAAACGCGCGATTGCAGCTATTTGGGATACAACACATCTCAGACGGCAACATAGCAATGCTGAGCGACGGTTTTGGGTAAGGCCTGGAAGAACGGCAGCCCGGTGGGATATGTTTGTCACCAAGTGTGTTGTGCCACAGGAACGGCAAGAGAACTTTCGAATGTTCAGGTGAGCTGTCATTCTACTGAGTGAAAAACGTTGTCCATTTGTCGAAGGAGAGACAATGACAATGCTGGCTCCCGTGGACAAAGGAAGACTACGAAAAAATAGCGAATGCATTTGGACTGGCAAAGCAGACTATCAGTTATTGTCCGCCATGTATGTCGAGCGATTACTCAACGTCTAGTTTTGTACTCCATAACTATTGTGAAGCCATGAAGCGGTTGCGGCCGTCAAGTACGAGCACAGTGTCCTGTTGTTGTAAAATGTTCTTTATCACATTGTTTACTTTCACACGTCCATTAAAGATATGATTCATGGATAATGGCTCAGGTGTGATTCACTACAATAGTCTAACAGCTGCTGATGGTGAGGCAAGCAAGGTTTACGGTTAAAAGAAATGTGGCAATAGTCTACATTGAAACACAGGGTAAGAATACACTTCCAGGTCAGAGGTGACTATGATGCGCGCATTTTTACGCGCATGCTTACTAGGTCGCGTTGCGCCGGCGGACGGAGGGAATGAGGGGGTCTTAAACGACCATTGTGTGTGTGTGGACACGGATAAGGTTAGGTCGGATTTACTCTGGATAACCTTAGCCTTAGTGTAGAAGGGGCCTTATAAAGATCATATTTTACTTGCAGTGGAAACAGTCAGTTGGAAAAAATCAGATTTCGGTAAATCCAATTTGGGCCACTTTGCAGTGTAATCGTAGTCTACGACTGCTAAAAAAAAAAAATTCAAAATATCTGATCTGTGTCGCTTGAGGGCAAAAACATCAGATTTGGTGTCCAGTGTAAATGGGGCCTAAGAATCCAGTTGAAGCCTAAAACTACAGAGTTGTGGGGCTCCCATGTCACACCCTTTTGGCCATATTTGTGGAACCTTACAATCCACCGTCTTGTGAGAGGCACTGACTAAAAAAAAAAAAAAAAATTCAAAGTCGAGTCCAGACTTCCTGTCTCACACTAGATAGAAGAAGCGCTTCATAGAGTATGTTCAAATATAAACCTAACACCTGGGTCAGCAACCCGGGGCTCTCGAGCCGCATGCGACTCTTTAGTGCCGCCCTAGTGGCTCCCTGGAGCATTTTAAAAAATGTATTTATTTTTTTTGTTTTAGTAAGTTTTTTGTTTGAGGACAAACATGACACAAACCTTCCGAATTGTTAGAAAGCCCACTGTTTGATATGTTTGTGTGTATGCTTCACTGATGAGAGTATTTGGTAAACATCGTTTTGTCCTACTAATTTCGGCGGTTGTTGGACTCACCATAGTGTGGACTGTGACGCAACAGTTTCTTAACATGTAAAATCTCCCACTCCTTCTTTGTCTCATTTTGTCCACCAAACATTTTATGCTGTGTGTGAATGCGCAAAGGTGCGCTTTGTTTATGTTATTGAATTGTTGGAGTGCTAATAAGGCACATTTGGTCACTGCATGACTGCAAGCTAATCAATGCTAACATGCTATTTAGGCTAGCTGTACATATTGCATCATTATACGGAGCCCCTAATGGGACATGGATGTTTTGCGAGATCTCGCAATACTTTTTGCGACATCTCGCAATATGTTTATTTTTCCTATGTCAGTGAACCGGTAGTAAAACAGACAGCGATGGTCACCGGAAGTGAAACAGACAGAGCGATGGAGGAGCTCTGTTGTTGGACCTTAATACGATTTGGTGTCTTTATATGTTAGGCCAATACTAAAATAGAAATCAATTAACTTCTCCCATGGATGATGGGTAGGCTCCTCCATCGCTTTTTCTGTTTCACTTCCGGTTCACCATCGCTGTGTCTATTTTACTTCCGGTTCACTGACATAGAAAAAAAACCTTTTGCCATGTCTCGCAAAAAGTATTGCAAGGCCTCGCAATACTTTTTGCAAGATTTTGCAAAACGTATTGCGATATCTCGCAAAATGTTTTTTTTTCTCTCCTTGTCCCTTTAGGGGCTCCGTATCATTATGCCTTGTTTGTAGGAATATTTGAGCTCATTTTAATATCCTTTACTTGTATCCTCTTTGTATAAAGGCCTCACCTTTTCTCCTTCAAACATTCTGCTGGGTATTGTGGCCAAACAGCTCCATTTTTGTTTCCTCTGACCACAGAACTTTCCTCCAGAAGGTCTTATCTTTGTCCATGTGATGTCAGATGAAACAAAAATGGAGCTGTTTGGCCACAATACCCAGCAATATGTTTGGAGGAGAAAAGGTGAGGCCTTTAATCCCAGGAACGCCACTCCTAAGGAATCAATAAAGTACTATCTATCTATCCAACCGTCAAGCACGGTGGTGGTAGTATTATGCTCTGGGCCTGTTTTGCTGCCAATGGAACTGGTGCTTTACAGAGAGTAAATGGGACAATGAAAAAGGAGGATTACCTCCAAAGTCTTCAGGACAACCTAAAATCATCAGCCCGGAGGTTGGGTCTTGGGCGAAGTTGGGTGTTCCAACAGCACAATGACCCCAAACACACGTCAATAGTGGTAAAGCAATGGGTAAATCAGGCTACAATTAAGGTTTTAGAATGGCCTTCCCAAAGTCCTGACTTAAACGTGTGGACAATGCTGAAGAAACAAGTCCATGTCAGAAAACCAACACATTTAGCTGAACAGCACCAATTTTGTCAAGAGGAGTGGTCAAAAATTCAACCAGAAGCTTGTGGTTGGCTACCAAAAGCGCCTTGCCAAGGGATATGTAAGCAAATATTAACATTGCTGTATGTATACTTTTGACCCAGCAGATTTGCTCACATTTTCAGTAGACCCATAATAAATTCATAAAACAACCAAACTTCATGAATGTTTTTGGGACCAACAAGTATGTGCTTCAATCACTCTATCACAAATTAATAAGAGTTGTAGAAGTGATTGGAAACTCAAGACAGCCATGACATTATGTTCTTTACAAGTGTAACCACGACTGTAACCATGACTGTATCTCGCGTTCCTCATTTCCATCAATAATTTCCTCTTTTCTCTGGTTGATGACCTCCGAGCCCTCGGACCGGCCTGGTTCTGGTTCGCCAGACTAAAAGCATCAAAAGTGCCACCAGCAGGGTCTGCGTCGCCCTGACGGAAACCCTGAGAGAAAGCACACCCTTCTGTAGGACTTTGGCACACTGGCCACATTGTGTTTCCTGGAGAAGGAATTTCTAACATTACATATTGCTATTTGTTATGTACATTTATTTTTATTATTATTTTACTTGTTGTGGTTCATTTGTTGCTAATTTATATCCAGGGTTTTTTTAAACTATATTTAAAGTTCAGTTTTTGTGGTACAATAAATACTTGTGTTTTCAAATTAATGAATAGTCGTGTAATTAATCGTGATTACAATATCAATCAAAATAATCGTAATGATTATTTTTTCCACAGTGGTCCAGCCCTACCTCAGAGGAAGACATCCCGCGTGATGTTATATTTGTTAGGACCGGGGTCAGCAACCCACGGCTCTTTAGTGGCTCCCTGAAGCATTTTTAAAAAAGGATTGAAAATGGAAAAAGATGGGGGGGAAATAATTGTGGGTTTTTTTTAGTATGTTTTTTGTTTGGAGGACAAACATGACACAAACCTTCCCAATTGTTAGAAAGCCCACTGTTTAATATGTTTGTGTGTGTGCTTCACTGATGACACTATTTGGTGAACATCGTTTTGTCCTACTAAGTTCGGCAGTTCTTGAACTCACCATAGTGTGGACTGTGACGCAACAGTTTGTTTACATGTAAAACCTTCCACTCCTTCTTTGTCTCATTTTGTCCACCAAAAGTTTTATGCTGTGCGTGAATGCACAAAGGTGCGCTTTGTTGATGTTATTGACTTGTTGGAGTGCTGATCAGGCTATTTCGGCTAGCTGTATGTACATATTGCATCATTATGCCTCATTTGTAGGTATATTTCCCCTCATTTAATTTCCTTTATACTCTTTGTATATAATTTAGTTTTGCTCGTCTCATGACACATTATCTATATGTAATATTGGCTGTACTTCTGATAGTTGTTTGTGTGCCATGTTGTTCCAGACCACAGCAAACGTTATCTGGCTTACGAAAGATTGTAATAAATCTATTAAAAGAAGACAGCCTTAACTTGGTCACACACATCTATACCTTTGGCCATTAAAAGCCAGTAATTTCCAGGAGTTATCTCACCTTCTGAGTAGCCTCTGATTTACTAATGGTTTCTAATGTTGTAAAAATGTGTAGAATAAATATTAAATATCAAACGAAGATTTGCACCAGCCTGCGACACAGAGTCATTTTGATAGTAGGCTATTATAGCGATTATAGACACTTACATCATGTGTTGACTTCATTATAAGACTTATTTACGGCTTTTCCTTTTTTGCGGCTTCAGACAGATTTGTTTTTTGTATTTTTGGTCCAATATGGCTCTTTCAACGTTTTGGGTTGCCCACCCCTGACCTAACAGGATGGTGGACGGATAACATAAACTCATAAAATCATATTTTCAAATAAACACACAGCAATCAGTGCTAAATAAATATGCATGTTGGGTGTCTTATGAGTAGCTTTTAGGGCAGACCTGGGCAAATTAAGGCCCGGGGGCCACATGCGGCCCGTTAAGCTTTTCAATCTGGACCGCCGGACATTCCGAAATATTTTTTTTTAGATGTTAAAGATGTAAAGTGTAGCTGCCATTATGATGTGCAGTGATGTTTTCTAATGACCGGAAGTCTTGAACTATAGAAAGTATTTCAATGGTTGGAATCTGCGCTTATGGATGATATACCAGTTACTATGGTAATATAATTAGTTACTATAGTAATCTAATAAGTTACTATGGTCATCTAATTAGTTACTATGGTCATCTACATCAGTGTTTTTCAACCTTTTTTGAGCCATGGCACATTTTTTTCATTAAAAAAAATACGGAGGCACACCACCAGCAGAAAAGGTTAAACAATGAAACTCCACCAGGTTGTCATGCCTTATTTTGAGTTTGTTGTTGTTTCCTGTGTGTTGTGCTTTAGTTCTTGTCTTGCGCTGTTATTTTGGTGACCCTTGCTGTTTTGTTGGTGTTCTCCTGTAGCAGCTTCACGCCTTCCTTTGAGTGCTATTGCCCGCACCTGCTTTGTTTTCGCAATCAAGACTCTTTAAAGGGGAACATTATCACCAGACCTATGTAAGCGTCAATATATACCTTGATGTTGCAGAAAAATACCATATATTTTTTTAACCGATTTCCGAACTCTAAATGGGTGAATTTTGGCGAATTAAACGCCTTTCTATTATTCGCTCTCGGAGCGATGACGTCACATCGGGAAGCAATCCGCCATTTTCTCACTTTCGTCGGTGTGTTGTCGGAGGGTGTAACAACACGAACAGGGACGGATTCAAGTTGCACCAGTGGCCCAAAGATGCGAAAGTGGCAAGAAATTGGATGAAATTTGTTCAAAATACGAGGGTGTGGGGAAAGCCGACGAAAATGGTCAGTCGTTTATTCCGCACACTTTACCGACGAAAGCTATGCTATGACAGAGATGGCAAGAATGTGTGGATATCCTGCGACACTCAAAGCAGATGCATTTCCAACGATAAAGTCAAAGAAATCTGCCGCCAGACACCCATTGAATCTGCCGGAGTGTGTGAGCAATTCAGGGACAAAGGACCTCGGTAGCACGGCAAGCAATGGCGGCAGTTTGTTCCCGCAGACGAGCGAGCTAAACCCCCTGGATGTCTTGGCTCACACCGTCCCTTATGCCACCGAAGATGATCAAGAGAAGAATATCGACCCTAGCTTCCCTGGCCTGCTGACATCAACT
The DNA here is from genome assembly GCF_033978685.3 of Nerophis lumbriciformis. Taxonomy (NCBI): domain Eukaryota; kingdom Metazoa; phylum Chordata; class Actinopteri; order Syngnathiformes; family Syngnathidae; genus Nerophis; species Nerophis lumbriciformis. Next base: position 20,642,998 of record NC_084563.2, on the reverse strand, counting down.
CCAAAACTGGACAGATCAGCTTTCAGGAAAAGAGAGCGGATGAGGGTATGTCTACAGAATATATTAATTCATGAAAACTTTATTCATTACTCGCGGTTTTACGTAAATTATTATACATAAACTGTGTTTACCAATAATTTAGCTTAAAAACAATATAACACTTAAAAACAAACACATACCAATCGTTGGTTAGAAAGCGATAGCCAAATTCGTCCTCGCTTTCTCCCGTGTCGCTGGCTGTCGTGTCGTTTTCGTCGGGTTCGCTTGCATACGGTTCAAACCGATATGGTTCAATAGCTTCAGTTTCTTCTTCAATTTCGCTTAAGCCGCTGAAATCCGAGTCTGAATCCGAGCTAATGTCGCTATACCTTGCTGTTCTATCCGACATGTTTGTTTGTATTGGCATCACTATGTGGCGTCACAGGAAAATGGACGGGTCTATATAACGATGGTTAAAATCAGGCACTTTGAAGCTTTTTTAGGGATATTGCGTGATGGGTAAAATTTTGAAAAAAACTTCGAAACATAAAATAAGCCACTGGGAACTGATTTTTAATGGTTTTAACCCTTCTGAAATTGTGATAATGTTCCCCTTTAAGTTGTGCGTACGCTATCCTTCTTTGTGGGGACATTGTTGATTGTCATGTCATGTACGGGATATCCCGTGCTTTGTGGACGTCCTCTTTGCTCCACACGCTGTAAGTTTTTGCTGTTGTCCAGCATTCTGTGTTTGTTGACTTTGTAGCCAGTTCAGTTTTACTTTTGTTTTACATAGCCATTCCTATGCTTCAGTGCCTTTTCCTAGCGGGACTTGCCTTGTTGTTTTTTTGGTTTAAGCGTTACATACCTTTTTACCTGCACGCTGTGCTCTGCATATTGGGATCACGACAAACCATCCTTGACGCGTTCCGACATCTACAAAGCAATGAACTACCTGCTGCCACCTACTGGTATGGAGTATTACAAAATTACCCTGCCAAGCTCTACACAGTACAGGCACTAGACAACGGCACATTATTATGATTATTGATTTGCAAAAAATATTTTTTGGACCAATTAGGTGAAGTTGCATAATTTCCCACGGCACACCAGACAATATCCCCCAGCACACTACACAGTGATTCAATCACTGATCTACGTCACAGCAGCTCAGACGAGGCACCAAGCAGTGTGGGCGGGAAGCGTTTCCACAGACGCGGAAGGAGATTTTCACAACAAAGTTCTAAAGCTTAGTGATGTATCAGATATATCAGATTGTAGGTGGGTTTATTTTGTACCCTTTGCGTTCCTATTTCACGGTTTGTTGCATTTTTGTTGCGTTTCACCTGATTGTAAAATATGTCAATGGAAAAGGGGTGTGAGGTTCATATTTTGTCAATATTCAGTGTTTTATCGTTTATAGAAACATTTAAAATCCCATTACGTTTTTTAAGGCGGTCTGTCATAACGTTTTTAGCATTCAATCAGACATTATTGTGAGGTTTTGTACACATGTTTTTCTCTAAATGTGGCCCCCGAGTCAAAATTATTGCCCAGGCCTGTTTGAGGGAGTGAAGAGAAATGACTTAGTAAAGCAATGAATGAGAATTATGCTGCACTCATCGTGGATGTGTGTGCAAACAATGGTGAGACACGCGTGGAGGAGGATGAGACTCACTCGAAGGCGAAGAAGAGGGCGCAGGTCCCGAGGATGAGGAAGAGGGTCAGGTAGAAGACTCCCTTCTGCCGGGCCATCATCACCCGCCCATCGCAGCAGAAAGTGTTCTTTCCCGGCAGCTTCTCCCATTTCCGCGCCTTCCTGGTGATCATCACCGCCGACATGACGGCTCGTCGGGCTTGACGATCGCACACCTCCGCTACACTCCTGGTCGAATCCCGCAGGTTATGCACTAAACAGCGTGACACATTTTTGCATTTTCACTATAAAAATAAAAAATAAAAAAAAAGGCGCAGTCACATCGTCATCATGGTCCACTTTGCGGTCCTTTTCTGCGGCAGCTCATTCCCACGACGACGCTCCCACGCGGACTCCTTCACGCCCAGTTAATATACATTCATCCAAAGGCTGGTGTTTTCCTCACATGGACGTTTTTTCACGCGAACTATCCACCCGTGGAGGAGCGAACCTTGACCCGACTGACATTCAAATCCACGCCAGCTTACGAGTGACACTAGCGGCTTGATTATCACCTGTGACCGATCGATCTTATTCGAACAAATATTCAACAATAAAGCCGTGACACGAGTGGGAAGAGTGCGATTTTCAGGCTGTTTGGTGTGCTCGCTTATCCACCCCGTCGGAGGCGGCGAGAAACACGCCTAGGTGGAAGTGTCTCCTCTTAAAGGGACAGTACAGGTAAAGACAAGCAACATGGAACAAAGGACAGAGGCTTGGACACCACATTAGGGACACCTGCACCATTCTAATAACTTCACCGCCTGCGTCTGCGCGGACAATAACACTCAGTTTGGATTCATTGAACAATATGTTTATTTTTGTGATAAATATTGGTGCCAAACCAAAACTAAACCAGCACCTTCAACACCTCAACCCCTAAAATAATCCTAACCTAAACCCTAAACCAGGGGTAGGGAACCTATGGCTCTAGAGCCAGATGTGGCTCTTTTGATGACTGCACCTGGCTCTCAGATAAATCTTAGCTGACATTGCTTAACACGAAAAGTAATGAATAATTCCGCTGGTAATCACAGTGTTAAAAATAACGTTAAAAATATAAAACATTCTCATGCATTTTAATCCAGCCATCCGTTTTCTACCGCACCTGTTCAAGAAGTCGCATTAATGGTAAGAAGTATTGTATTTATTATTGGTTAGCTTCAGAATAACAATGTTATTAAAAATAATAAGAGACTAATTATACTCTAAAAATGTTGGTCTTACTTAAAAATGCACGCATTTAGTTGTATTCAGTGTTAAAAAATATGATATGGCTCTCACGGAAATACATTTTAAAATATTTGACTTTCATGGCTCTCTCAGCCAAAAAGGTTCCCGACCCCTGCCCTAAACCAAAAAGTCAGGTGTCGAACTCAACATTTTATATCAGGGGTGTCAAACTCATTTTAGATAGGGACATGGAGAAAAAATCTACTCCCGGCACGATAACTTAAAAATAAAGACAACGTCAGATTTTTTTCTTTGTTTAAAAATAGAACAAGCACATTCTGAAATTGTACAAATCAAAATGTTGTTGGGTTTGTTTGTTTTTTTACAATTACCTGTTGGGGTTAATAGTATACATACTTTAATTGTCGTTATTTATATTTTCTGAATAAATGATGTGATAATGTTCATCAGTCAACTCATTGGTGTTAATTTTCAATCTATCAAGATAAAAAAATTATATCAGAATCAAATTACAGGTTTTTATTTATGTAGTTTGATCATTTTACTCGACTGGTGTACTAACATCATGTGGTTTATTTTGTACATATGTAGCATCATCTACAAAGATACAAATAATTGCTATTGCGACATCCAGTGGACACATTTAGAACAACTGTTTCTTTCATTCAAAAATTTCAGTTTAATTTTTATAGTTAGCAAACTCATCCCGCGGGCCGGTTAAAAACTGTTTGTGGGCCTGATCCGGCCCTCGGGCTGTACATTTGACACCCCTGCCCTAAAGTAATCTTTACCTAAACTCTAAACCAGAAAATCAGGTGTCAAACTCAACATTTTATATCAGGGGTGTCAAACTCATTTTAGATTGGGGGCCACATGGAGAAAAATCTACTCCCAAGTGGGCCAGACTGGTAAAATCCCGGCACGATAACTTAAAAATAAAGACAACGTCAGATTGTTTTCAAAAGGGACAAGCGGTAGAAAATGGATGGAATGGATGGATGTTGCGTTTAATAGTATTCAGTACTACTCAGTGGCCTAGTGGTTAGCGTGTCCGGTAGGCTGTGAGTTCAAACCCCCGCCGAGACCCATTACCTCCCTGCTTGGCACTGAGCATCAAGGGTTAGAATTGGGGGTTAAATCACTAAAATGGATTCCCGGGCGCGGCCACCGCTGCTGCTCACCGCTCCCCTCACCTCCCAGGGGGTGAACAAGGGGATGGGTCAAATGCAGAGGACAAATTTCACCACACCAAGTGTGTGTGTGACAATCATTGGTACTTTAACTTTAACTTTTAACTTCTATCTTTACTTGTCGTTATTTATATTTTCTGAATAAATTATGTGATAATGATAATCAGTCAACTCATTGGTGTTCATTTTCAATCTATCAAGATAAAAAAAATTATATCAAAATCAAATTACAGTATGTTTGGTATGTAGTTTGCTCATTTTCCTCGACTGACATATGTAGCATCATCTACAAAGATACAAAGAATTGCTATTGCGACACCCAGTGGACACATTTAGAACAGCTTTCATTCAAAAATGTCAGATTAATTTTTATACTAAGCAAACTCATCCCGCGGGCCGGATAAAACCTGTTCGCGGGCCTGATATGGCCCTCGGGCCATACGTTTGACACCCCTGTTTTATATGGAAATAATGTTTGTCAATAAAGAACAAATAAATAAATAGATTTTTTTTTCTACATTTAAAACACCTCATAGTGGTCTACATCAGTGGTCCCCAACCTTTTTGTAGCTGCGGACCGGTGGGGGTGATTTTTTTTTTTTTTTTTTTTTTTTTTTTAATAAAGAAATACAATCATGTGTGCTTACGGACTGTAGCCCTGCAGACTGTATTGATATACATTGATATATAGTGTATATATTGTGTTTTTATGTTGATTTAATAAAATAAAATTAAAAAAAATATATATATATATATTTTTTATTTTTTTTTTTTTCTTTCTTTGTGCGGCCCGGTACCAATCGGGCCGCGGCCCGGTGGTTGGGGACCACTGGTCTACATAACATGTAATGGTGGCTCTTTACTCAAAATGCCAAACATTCAATAATAAAGATGTGACACGAGTGGGAAGAGTGCAATTTTCAAGCTGTTTCGGTGCGCTCGCAATTTTTTCAACCCAACTTTTGCCTTGAATTATTTAACCAAAAAGTTGAGTTATGATAACTTAATGTTGGGTTATTCCCAACCAAACTATTGGGTTGAATCATTTAACCCAAAAGTTGAGTTATACTAACTCAATGTTTGGTTGATTCATAATCGAACTATTGGGTTGAATTTATTTAACACAAAAGCAGAGTTATGCTCACTACAATGTTGGGTAATTCCAAAACCATCGATTGGGTTGCGCAATTTAGCGCTCCTTGACCCAATAGTTGGTTAAAAATTATAAATGTATATAAAATATACTCAAAAGCAAGATATGAGTGACATTTTTTTTACCAGAATTTCCGTGCATGGTCATAGTTGTACGATACAGCAGTGGTTCTCAAACTTTTTTCAGTGATGTACACCCTGTGAAATTGTTTTTAATTCAAGTACCCCCTAATCAGAGCAAAGCATTTTTGGTTGGAAAAAAAAGAGATAAAGAAGTAAAATACAGCACTATGTCATCAGTTTCTGATTTATTAAATTGTATAACAGTGCAAAATATTGCTCATTTGTAGTGGTCTTTCTTGAACTATTTGGAAAAAAGATATAAAAATAACTAAAAACTTGTTGAGAAATAAACAAGTGATTCAATTATAAATAAAGATTTCTACACATAAAAGTAATCATCAACTTAAAGTGCCCTCTTTGGGGATTGTAATAGAGATCCATCTGGATTCATGAACTTAATTCTAAACATTTCTTCACAAAAAAAGAAATCTTTAACATCAATATTTATGGAACATGTCCACAAAAAATCTAGCTGTCAACACTGAATATTGCATTGTTGCATTTCTTTTCACAGTTCTTTTTGACAGACATTTTAAAAAAATCTCACGTACCCCTTGGCATACCTTCAAGTACCCCCAGGGGTACACGTACCCCCATTTGAGAACCACTGCTATACAGCATGCTCATATATGTTCATGTACATAAGATGTGTGATTGTAAATAAGGAGATTAACCCATAATAAAATTCCCTTCAAGAAAAAAGTACCTATTTAATAAAAATAAAAAAAGCCTTTTACACAAAAATGCGTTACTCATTGAAAAACAACCTAAAAAATGGTTCATAGTTTTGAAAACCTAGAAATTGAGTTAAAGTAATACCCTTATGACCCAATAAATTGATTGCTCTTCATAAAAATAACTCCAAAATTCAACCCAACACTCGCAACTCATAAATTGGGTTAACAAAATAACCCAGCATTTTTTTAATGTGTACCTTCAAACCCAAATCCGAACTCTAAAACCTACTTCTTCACTATTCAGGAAAATTGGAGATCTTTTAGATACCAGTCTTGTATTTGGGTCGTATTAGACTGCATGAAGTTATATGTCATGTTCTGGGCAATGAGTACAGTATGTGAATGTATATCATAAAGACTACAGTATTATCTGAGGAAACAGCTGTGCAGATATTATAGATCTCATTAGATTATGCCAGTGTGCCTAATGTAATGTGTCCCCATGATTATGCAAGTTGCCTATTTGGAGGATGGTCAAAGCAATCATCCTGCAAACTAATTTTCATAAATTATGTTTAATCACAAGGTTATAGGCTCCATGTAGCAAAAAATAATAACACAACAGAGTGTGATAAGATATAATTGGCCTGTTGTGTCTGTTACACCGCTGAAATTGTGTTGTGTTCCATCATATGGCACACAATAACATACTTTCAAATGAGTACACACTAAAAAACGCTGGGTTATTTTGATAACCCAATTTATGAGTTGCGAGTGTTGGGTTAAATTTTGGTGTTATTTTTATGACGAGCAATCCAATTTTTGGGTTATAAGGGTAATATTTTAACAAAATTTCCGGGTTTTCAAAATTATTAACCATTTTTGGGTTGTTTTTCAATGAGTAACGCATTATGGGGTAAAAGGCTTAATTCTTGAAGAGAATTTTATTATTGAAATTATTTACAATCGCACTTTATGTACATAAACATATATGAGCATGCTGTATAGGACTATTATGATCATACACGGCAATTCTTGTAAAAAAAAAAAATGTCACTCATATCTTGCTTTTGAGTATATTTTAATGGAATAAAAATAATGTTGATCAGTAGTTGAGAAGGAGTAGGACAAACCAGCAGTGATATTTATAGTTTCTAAACAAATATTGGGTCAAGGAGCGCTAAATTGCGCAACCCAATCGATGGGTTTGGAATAACCCAACATTGTAGTGAGCATAACTCAGCTTTTGTGTTAAATAAATTCAACCCAATAGTTGGGTTGGGAATAACCCAACATTAAGTTATCATAACTCAACTTTTGGGTTAAATAATTCAAGGCAAAAGTTGGGTTGAAAAAATGAACCCAAAATGTTGAGTTAAAATAACTCAAATAAAGGGTTCGTCCTTTTCTGAACCAGCAGTTGGGTTAAAATTGGGTCATTTTTTAACCCAACATTTTTTAGTGTGTAGGGATATCACGACTAATACGTTTCTTTTCTACAAACTGCACGGATCAGCATAAGGAAATAATGGCATTTAACACTGCATTGTTGCATAATATACAGAAAATACTAAACTTTTCCCGACACATCGAGCTGATACAAAGTTGCATCAGAACCAGCAAAGTGTTTACGTTTAATACACACACAAAAAAATGCTGGGTTATTTTGATAACCCAATTTATGAGTTGCTAGTGTTGGGTTCAATTTCGGAGTTATTTTTATGAAGACCAATCCATTTTTTGGGTTATAAGTAGAGATGTCCGATAATGGCTTTTTTGCCAATATCCGATATTCCGATATTGTCCAACTCTTAATTACCGATTCCGATATCAACCAATACCGATATATACAGTCATGGAATTAACACATTATTATGCCTAATTTTGTTGTGATGCCCCGCTGGATGCATTAAACAATGTAACAAGGTTTTCCAAAATAAATCAACTCAAGTTATGGAAAAAAATGTAATGTCCCGGAAGAGTTAGGGATGCAAGGGTTTCTGGGTATTTGTTCTGTTGTGTTTATGTTGTGTTACGGTGCGGAAGTTCTCCCGAAATGTGTTTGTCATTCTTGTTTGGTGCGGGTTCACAGTGTGGTGCATATTTGTAACAGTGTTAGAGTTGTTTATACGGCCACCCTCAGTGTGACCTGTATGGCTGTTGACCGAGTATGCTTTGCATTCACTTGTGTGTGTGAAAAGCCGTAGGTATTATGTACAGCGGCGTTTTAAAAAGTCATAAATTTTACTTTTTGAAATCGATACCGATAATTTCCGAACCGATACCGATAATTTCCGATATTACATTTTAAAGCATTTATCGGCATCTCTAATTTTTGGGTTGTTTTTCAACGGGTAATAGGCTTTTTTTAATTAAAAAGTTACTTTTTTCTTGAAGGGAAGTTTATTATGGATTAATGTCATTAACATTATTTACAGTCACCCAACATTAAGTTATCATAACTCAACTTTTTGGTTGAATAATTCAACGCAAAAGTTGGGTTGAAAAAATGAACCCACAATGTTGAGTTAAAATAACTCAAATAAGGGGTTTGTCCTTTTCTGAACCAGCAGTTGGGTTAAAATTGGGTTATTTTTCAACCCAGCATTTTTTAGTGTGTATTATTGTGTGTTTTGCAGTTATCACAGGGACACAGTGTGGCTGTAAAAGCCTGCACTATTTTTACTGTAACAGCTGCTGAGTGTCTTCAGAAGGGAGGCAACGAATGTTCAATATTGGCTCAGCTCAGTCATGCAGCCATTAAAGCTTTCTTCCTGCTGAACGCTTAAGAGAGAGGATGGAGAGCTTTATCGGCATTAGTGTGTGCTGCAGTGCAGACAGCATAAAGTACCTTTCATTATTCTCATTGCAGTGTATGTATACGGTGCATGGGTCTGACAGGATGCAGTCTAGACACATCAATGCCAAAAAAAAAATGTATTTGCATGTCGAGACTCAATGACACTAAATCAGGCAACCTCTTAACCCTAACTTCGACAATTTCTGCAAAAAAATGACTAAGAAATAGTCAACATAGTGGAGAATATTCAAACCAGTCGGCCTATCATGAGAGAGCACATGGCCTATACCAGGAGTCGGCAACCCAAAATGTTGAAAGAGCCATATTGGATCAAAAATACAAAAAACAAATCTGTCTGGAGCCGCAAAAAATGAAAAGTCGTATAATGAAGGCAACATATGACGTAAGTGTCTATATTAGCTATAATAGCCTACTATCAAAATGATTGTTGAAATTTAATATTCATTCTACACATTTTTACAACACTACAAACCATTAGTAAATCAGAGGCTACTCAGAAGGTGAGATAACTCCTGGAAATTACTGGCTTTTAATAACCAAAGGTATAGATGTGTGTGTCCAAGTTAAGGCTGTCTTCTTTTAATAGATTTATTACAATCTCTGGCAAGCTAGGTAATGTTTGCTGTGGTCTGGAACAACATGGCACACAAACAACTATTTCAAATGCAGCCAATATTACATACAGATAATGCGTCATGAGACATGCAAAACTAAATTATATACGAAGAGAATAAACGTAAAGGATATTAAATGAGCTAAAATATACCTACAAACGAGGCATAATGATGCAATATGTACATACAGCTAGCCTAAATAGCATGTTAGCATTGATTAGCTTGCAGTCATGCACTGACCAAATATGCCTGATCAGCACTACAAGTCAATAACATCAACAAAGCGCACTTTTGTGCATTCACGCACAGCATTAAACATTTGGGGGACAAAATGAGACAAAGAAGGAGTGGAAGAGTTTACATGTAAACAAACTGTTGCGTCACAGTCCACACTATGGTGAGTTCAAGAACCGCTGAAATTAGTAGGACAACACGATGTTCACCAAATAGTGTCATCAGTGACGCATACACACAAACATATCAAACAGTGGGTTTTACTAACAATTGGGAATGTTTGTGTCATGTTTGTCCTCAAACAAAAAAACATACTAAAACGAAACAAATATATTTCCCCCCATCTTTTTCCATTTTCAATCCTTTTTAAAAAAAAAAAAGGCTCCAGGGAGCCACTAGGACGGCGCTAAAGAGCCACATGCTCCTATACAAAGTCGTATCCCTCAACAATGCACCAAACCACACGTGGCTACATTAAGTCTATATCATTTCATGAATATATTTTGTATTTCAGTTTCAGTTTGTGTAAAAAAAAAATATACGCTGCAGTTGGAAGTGAAGAATATTTCTTTACACGCAAAATGAAACGTACTGACCTCCGCGGCATTTTGTTGCGTTGCGACCTCTACCGGCGACTGCGAGCAACTGATCCAAACTGCGACTAAATTATTTCTTCCAGCAAAATATGGTTCTATTAAAACATAAATTATGATTATTCACATGTAAACTGACCCCCAAAATAAAGAATGTTGTTAACGCATTTACAATGATCGGTGTTAAACACAGTCCGTCGATGTTTGTTGTCCGACTGGAAACACATTTCCACTATAGTTCCGGATATCTCTAATTACAGACGTTTCAATGCCGACATGTTAGTAGCCACTTCTGGAGTGTTTAAACGGTAGATATATTTATTTTGGGTTGATTGGATGGAGTTCCTTGCCGCCGTGTGCCTCAGTGTGATGCACAGGAATTCAGGTAAGCTACAGCAAGAGGATGCGGAGGCTAAGTTGTTAGCATATTAGCTTGGCTAATATGCTAACAACAAACATGGCGGTGCACGCCGACCTAAACATATTACATCATGTATGTATCGGCTCATGTCCTAATGTTGATGCCATTTTCTGTCTGCCGATACACAGACAACAACTTATGTCCCGAACTGAGGCGTTGGTGTACTAAAAGAGCCGACTGGGACTGTTCTTCTGCCAATTGTACCCTCCTGTTTACCACAAGTTGACAACTCCGGGCGGAAGCAACGAACTAGTTTGATGTCAGGTACTGAGAGCTCATCTAACACACCCAATTAACTTGCTCACCTTTGTAGTGATTAGAGTACGATATTATCACGGTATTAAGGCCATGGTACGATATTATTAAGTTAGTTAAAGTACCACTGATAGTCACACACACGCTAGGTGTGGTGAAATTACCTTCTGCATTAGACCTATCCCCTTGTTGAAAATAGTATAAGAAAAGTCAAATACAAGCTTCCTTAAAAACATTTAGCTATGCTCAATTATTCAGCTAACAAAACACAAAAGAACAAAATGTCTTTATTAACATTATATTAAATGCTTCATGATTTATAGTTGCCACTCCTGGTCTGTGCTTTAAGAGAGAAAAAAAATATTAGTGAGTACTAAAAACAAAACCACGGATAAATGTACACAGATTATCCATGTAGCAGGTAATACACACACCTATTAAAGATAAAACACAAATTGTGGATGAACTGGTCTGGTTATGTCCTGCAAAACTAATAATAAAGCGGCCAGATTGTCACGAATCGGCAGCCTCGAATTCTGCCCGGAAAGCAGATATTAGCAGACCCATAAAGTCAAGTGTGTTAATCCCGACGAAAACATCCGCCCTGTGCTCCTTGACTACGGTCTGCACCAGAGCCTAACGGCAGGACAGGTGTAACAACTACATTATTACCTGTCACTCTTCATAACTCCTTGTGCAGATCTGAATGTTCGTTATTTAAATATTTACCTAAGTTTGAAGCAAAGATGGTAATACTAATCGCCACATTTGGTGAGGCGTATTTTAAAACAACACCTGCATCCTTGTTTAAAGCGTCACCTTTACCGTTAGTTTTGAAGCCCAAATACCTCCATATTGTACCCTCTATATCATGGGTGTCAAACTATGGCCCGCCGTGTAATTTCACTTGGCCCGTGAGGCGATAACAAATTAACACTAGAGCTGGCCCGCCGATCATATACAGCTGCGGTACACCGCTAATTCTCATGCTTGCCAAACCTCCTGGGAGACTCCCAATTTCAGTGCCCTTCACGAGAATTGTAACGTCCCCTTTTTGTGCAGTCCAACAAGAGCTAGCCCAGTTACATAATATGTGCGGCTTTGACACTCACACAGAAGTGAATGCAACGCATACTTGATCTTCAGCGATACAGGTTACACTGAGAGTGCCAGTACAAAAAAAGTTTAACACTGTTAGAAATATAGGCCACACTGTGAATCCACACCAAACAAGAATGACAAACACATTTTGGGAGAACATCCGCACAGTAACACAACATAAACACAACAGCACAAATACCCTGAACTCTTTGCATCACTAACTCTTCCGAGACGCTACTAGGGGGGGGGGGGGGTTTGGAGGTAGCGGGGATGTATATTGTAGCGTCCAGGTGTTGTGCCGGATAATGCACCCCCGGCGTAGAATGCACCCCCTGACGGGAGTGTTATATCAACTAAAGCCCACACTTAAAGTTTCCACGTGTAAGATTGAATATATTTGAAACAGTTATTTAATAAGAAGCCAAAAGTGCAAAAACAATAATGTTTGTGTTGGAGGAGTTGTGAATGAATGAAATATGAAATCCGTGCTGCAGTCTGCAGGTGTACCTAATGTTGTGGCCCAGCAGCGACTGCAGCACGGATTTCATATTTCATTCATTCACAACTCCTCCAACACGAACATTATTGTTTTTGCACTTTTGGCTTCTTATTAAATAACTTTTTTAAATAGATTCAATCTTGCACGTGGAAACTTTAAGTGTGAGCTTTAGTTGATATAACACTCCCGTCAGGGGGTGCATTCTACGCCGGGGTGCATTATCCGGCACAACATCTGAAGAGTCAGTGCTGCAAAGGGTTCTGGGTATTTGTTTTGTTGTGTTTATGTTGTGTTACTGTGCGGATGTTCTCCCAAAATGTGTTTGTCATTCTTGTTTGGTGTGGATTCACAGTGTGGCGTATATTTCTAACAATGTTAAAGTTGCTTATACGGCACTCTCAGTGTAAACTGTATCACTGTTGATGAAGTATGCTTTGCATTGGCGTGAGTGTGCGTACAGGAGTTGCTCATATCTTGTGACTGGGCGGGCACGTTGTTAAAAGGGATGAAAAGCGGACGTGGCGTCAGCTCGTAGAGGACGTTAAAAGCAGTGCCTATAAGGCACGCCCCCAGGACTGTGGAATACGAGAAATAATGACTGATGAATACCTTCGTTCGATAATGAAGGTTACTTCAGCTCAAAGCCTGAGCCCTGACATTAATGAACTAGTATCCAAGAAAAGATGGCAGGTATCTGGCTTGGGCACATCAGATTAGATCAGTGTGTTGCAAACTGAGCCGTTTAAAGTCCTGAATGGTTGGTTTATTCATTATTTTATTTTCAAATTTATTAGCCTGTGGAAAAAGTTCATGTTGATATTTACCTCAGAAAGCTGCAAATAGAAAAGAGGGATTCAATTTTTATTTAAATTGTATTTGATATGCCATTGATATTTTTTAATTATTATTATTATTATTATTATTTGAAACTCGATTTTGCATGTCACTATAAAGTTATATAAGCCTTGCTTGTTCAATATTTAATGCAAAACTTGTTTGGGTCCCTATTAAAAGGTTAATTTGTTCAACCTTGGCCCGCGGCTTTGTTCAGTTTTAAATTTTGGCCCACTCTGTATTTGAGTTTGACACCCCTGCTCTATATGAACTATTGGAATTGGCGTTTTTTGCCAATCTTCCTCTCCAACCTCTTATTGCTTGTATGCTTTTTTGTGTGCGTTTTGACACACACAATATCATGCGCCTCGGCTCTGTAGTCACCGCCGCACAGCGGGCATTCAGATGAAAGAACAGTACCGGTACTTTTCAAAGGCAGTATAGTACCGATTTCAATTAATTAGTATTGCGCTACTTTAGTAGTACCGGTATACCGTACAACCCTACTTGAATGTTAATGTGGTGACTGATGAGCTCCTCCATGACATATCAGAACATCCATCCATTTTTCTACTGCTTGTCTCTTTTGGGGTCACGGGGGGTGCTGGAGCCTATCTCAGCTGCATTCGGGCAGTAGGCAGGGTACACCCTGGACAAGTCGCCACCTCATCGCAGGGCCAACACAGATAGACAGACAACATTTACACTCACATTCACACACTAGGGCCAATTTAGTGTTGCCAATCAACCTATCCCCAGGTGCATGTTTTTAGAGGTGGGAGGAAGCCGGAGTACCTGGAGGGAACCCACGCAGTCACGGGGAGAACATGCAAACTCCACACAGATAGACCCCGAGCCCGGGGATCGAACCCAGGACCTATGTATTTTGAGGCACACGCACTAACCCCTGTCACATCGTGCTATCAGAACATATGCAGGACAATTTTAGTTTGAGTTTATTTGGAACATGCATGCATGCAACAGGATACATCACAATTTCCATTTTCTCTATTCAGCATGTTCAAAAAGGAGTAGGAAGAAGCAGAGCTTTTTTAATCCTACCCCTTTTCCTTTACATAGCAGTTGCTAAAACTTTTGTTCACGTCCTGTTCTCAATTTATTCACAATATACTCCACAAGTAATACCAATAAAAATGAATAAATAATAATTGGTGAAGTAAGTTATATTTCATATGGTGAGATGAGTAAGATTATCTTGAAAATGAATGGATGGATGAAATACATTCAGAATGTTTATCATGGTTCGTCTTCTTTGTACTTTGTAAACACTTTTAAGTTTGAAGAGTTTCTTAGACTTAGACTTAGACAAACTTTAATGATCCACAAGGGAAATTGTTCAACACAGTAGCTCAGTTACAATGATGGAAAGTGGAAGGATGGAGAGGACAATGAAGGTATAAATAGACAAAATATAGCGATATAAAATATAGCATATATTCGAATATATACGAATATTTACATAATATGTGTACAGTATATTATATATGCAGATATTATATTATGTCTATAACATATATACAATATATAACAATTACCATGTACAATATTACAGTATATGTGACAGCAGCAGCAAAAATAGAGAGTAGATCCAGCAGAAAATAGAAAATATACACTAAAAACAAAGAGAAGTAGCTAACATAGAAGGTATCAGTCGAAACTGTGCGACAACCAGCGTAAGGAGCAGCAGAAGACCTTCCGTTTAACCTTTGACTGACCCGCACAAACATTTTATTGACAAAAATGTCTCTTCAGTATTTTGGTGAGTTCAGTATGATGCTTCCTGCTGAAAGTTCCAAAGCAAGCTTGTGATGATTCTGTGATCAAAGGTGTGGTGACCTTCTCCATACCATGGACATACCATGTTTATGCACCGTATATTTATATATTTTTATTACCACTGTGAAA
This sequence comes from Nerophis lumbriciformis, assembly GCF_033978685.3. Classification (NCBI taxonomy): domain Eukaryota; kingdom Metazoa; phylum Chordata; class Actinopteri; order Syngnathiformes; family Syngnathidae; genus Nerophis; species Nerophis lumbriciformis. The sequence goes on along the minus strand of NC_084563.2, from coordinate 20,627,689 downwards.
TGATACTTTTTTGTTTGGCTATAGGCAGATATCATCTACCTATTTTTTGAAGTGGATCTTATTTGTATTTCTCATGTGACTAAGCAAAGCTACATTTTTCCGAACCATTTGTATCGTTTGTTTTCTTGTGTCCTGTAGACACCTGTGAAGACCATCTTCTCCCTGAGCAGCGATAGTGGACCTCAAGGATGGAGCAGGATGAGCCTCAGCCCCCCTATTTTAAAGAGGAAGAGGGGGAGCCTCCACAAATAAAGGTGGAAGAGGACGAGCTGCAGTGCTCCCACATTAAAAGGGAAGAGGAGGAGCCTCCACAAATAAAGATGGAAGAGGAGAAACGGCAGTACCCCCACATTAACAGGGAAGAGGAGGAGCCTCCACAAATAAAGATGGAAGAGGAGAAACGGCAGTACCCCCACATTAACAGGGAAGAGGAGGAGCCTCCACAAATAAAGATGGAAGAGGAGAAACGGCAGTACCCCCACATTAACAGGGAAGAGGAGGAGCCTCCACAAATAAAGGTGGAAAAGAAAGAGCCACAGTACCCCCACATTAAAAGGGAAGAGGAGGAGCCTCCACAAATAATTGTGAAAGAGAAAGAGCTGCAGTGCTCCCACATTAAAAGGGAAGAGGAGGAGCCTCCACAAATAAAGATGGAAGAGGAGAAACGGCAGTACCCCCACATTAACAGGGAAGAGGAGGAGCCTCCACAAATAAAGGTGGAAGAGAAAGAGCCGCAGTACCCCCACATTAAAAGGGAAGAGGAGGAGCCTCCACAAATAAAGGTGGAAGAGAAAGAGCTGCAGTACCCCCACATTAAAAGGGAAGAGGAGGAGCCTCCACAAATAAAGATGGAAGAGGAGGAACGGCAGTACCCCCACATTAAATTGGAAGAGGAGGATCCTCCACAAATAAAGATGGAAGAGGAGCTGCAGTACCCCTACATTAAAGGGGAAAAGGAGGAGCCTAAGCAACCCCACATTAAAGAGGAGGAGCCACATGCCTCTTACTTGAAGGAAGAAAAAGAATCCCAGCTCCCCCTCACATTACAGAGAAAGAGGAGTTGTATTCGGCCCCATATTAAAGAAGAAGAGGAGGAACAGAGCATCAGTCAGGAGGGAGAGCATATTGAAGGACTGGAGGAGGATGATGTCATCAAGATTGTGAAGAGTGAAGATGAGGTCAAAAGTGAAAGTGAGGAGGAGCCTCCAAGCAGCAGCTCAACACAACACATGACAACAGAAGCTGATGGCGACCACTGTGACAAGCTCTTAGCTCCACTCTCTGATAGTGACGACACGACGTCGCACTCCCCTGACACTGACGATGAAGACTCCGAAGGTGATGCAACATGTCACGCTGACAACACCCTCTTCACATGCTCTCACTGTGGCAAAACCTTTAATCGCCGTGGTAATCTAAAAGTACACGTGAGAATACACACCGGAGAAAAACCTTTTCCCTGTCCAACCTGCGGTAAAGATTTCACTCGGAGGTACCATTTGAAAAGACACATGACAACACACACCGGGGAGAAACCTTTCCTCTGCTCCGAATGTGGTAAAGGATTTGCACTTAAAAGTATGCTGAAAGGACACATGACAACACACACCGGGGAAAAACCATTTTCTTGTTCGACATGCTTTAAAGAATTTTCCCGGCGGTACTATTTGAAACTGCACATGACCACCCACACTGGAGAAAAACCTTATTGCTGCTCGGAATGCGGTCAAGATTTTGCACGAAAACACTGGTTGAAAGAACACATGAGAGTACACACCGAAGAAAGCACGTTTTCTTGTTCAATCTGTGGGGAGGATTTTACCGAAAGGCAACAATTGAAAGCGCACATGAGAGTTCACATTGGAGATAAACCGCTCTTCTGCTCAGTATGTGGGGAAGGTTTCACACTAATTAGTGAATTGAAAACACATACGAAAATGCACACTGTAGAAAAAACTATTTCTTGTTCAATTTGCGGTAAAGGTTTCACACGAACGAGCGGGTTGAAGATACACATGAGAATGCATAGTGGAGAAAAACCTTTTACCTGTTTAATCTGTCGTGAGGGTTTTGTACAAAGTCAATATTTGATAGCACACATGAGAACACACTGGTGACAAAACATAGCCCACTGTAAACCGCAACAAATGTTTTTGTGTACAAAGAAACGTTGTAGTAAACATGACAACACACACTGGTGGAAAAAAGTGTTGAGTTGCAGTGTGTGTGATTAAAAGATTCTCTTATACAAAACCAGTGAAGTTGGCATGTTGTGTAAATGGTAAATAAAAACAGAATACAATGATTTGAAAATCCTTTTCAACTTATATTCTATTGAATAGACTGCAAAGACAAGATATTTAACATTCCAACTGAGAAACTTAATTTTTTTTTGCAAATAATCATGAACTTATAATTTAATGGCAGCAACACATTGCAAAAAAGTTGGCACAGGGGCATATTTACCACTGTGTTACATGGCCTTTCCTTTTAACAACACTCAGTAAACGTTTGGGAACTGAGGAGACCAATTTTTTAAGCTTTTCACGTGGAATTATTTCCCATTCTTGCTTGATGTACAGCTTAAGTTGTTCAACAGTCCGGGGGTCTCCGTTGTGGTATTTTAAGCTTCATATTGCACCACACATTTTCAATGGGAGACAGGTCTGGACTACAGGCAGGCCAGTCTAGTACCCGCACAATGTATATATATATATATATATATATATATATATATATATATATATTGTGGATGTTTCTCCCTTCCGGGTTCTTCGGACCACCAAGCACTGACATGACCGTTCCTTTCAGGGTTGAGAACACTGTTTTATTTTCCAATCAATTGTCTCTGATGTGCTTTGCAGCAATTCTCTTTGCGTTGGTCTGTCTCACTCTCGCTCGTGCTCCAACTCCCCCTTCTCTCTCCTCCCCGGCTGCTGTCTTTTAACAGAGCGACAGGTGATTAGATAATCAGGCCCAGGTGGGCCATCTACGCACCTGTCGCTGATCTCGAAGCCGGTCCTGGCACACCCCGCTTCGCTGCAGGTCCGCAGGCCACGCCCCCCCCTACATATATATATATATATATATATATATATATATATATATATATATTTTCTCTTCCCTGCCGCGGTGAAAGCACGCGACAGAGGTGAACTGGAGCTATTACTGCCCGCTTCCAAACCGGTCAGAATATGTCTCCTCATGTTAATCTGAATGAGAAGGCATTCATTTCAATGTAACCGCTAATAGCACAGACATTATGGGCGGTATTAGTACCTGTATCTTTTTTCATATATAAAGCGCACCGGAATATAGGGCGCATTAAAGGAGTCTTTTTTTTTTCTTTTTTTTTCTAAAAGTAAAATACTTCCTTGTGGTCTACATAACATGTAATGATGGTTCTTTGGTCAAAATGTTGCTTGGATGATGTTTTACAGATCATCTTCAAGCCGCTTTCTGACAGTCGCTTCCGGATGCGCCGTTTTGTGGGCGGTCTTATTTATGTGGCTCACCTTCGGCAGCGTCTTCTCCCCGTCATCTTTGTTGTAGCGGTGTAGCGTGCAAGGACGGGAGTGGAAGAAGTGTCAAAAAATGGCGCCAACTGTTTCAAAGACATTCAGACTTTACTTCAGTCAATAACAGAGCAGCGTCTCCTCATCCGGAAACAACAACAATGTGTCCCGTGAAAAACCGTCCGACCGGAACTCTAATAACTAAAGTTCCTTGGGTGAATAATGTAAACTCACTACACCGGTATGTTTTAGAGCTTTTATGGCGAGTTTACTGACATATATAAGTAAGAACTTTACACTACTTTATATTAGAAATGGCAACAGTGGAGGATGAATGTCACATAACAAGAAGATAGAGAAAAGAAGAATATCGACTACGGCTTCGGCACGGACTACAAAGGTGGACGCGTGCAATTTTTTCCAGGATTTATGCAAATCCCAAATACAGATCAGCAGGTACCAGAAGGTAAGAAAAGTTGCTTTTGAATAAAATGGCGAAACAAAACACCAGATAATATGTCTTACCTTATACACACACCATAATAATACTCCTATGTTGAAGCACATCAAACCATGCAGCCTACACTTATCTCGTATGTGTGACTGCCATCTACTGGTCACACTTATCATTACACCATGTACAAAATAAAATAGCTTTGAGGTGGGTAAGCTCAACCAAACATTCCTTACATTAGGCGCACTGTTGAGTTTTGAGGGAAAAAAATGGATTTTAAGTGCGCCTTGTAGTCTGGAAAATACGGTATTACTCGTTTAGTATTTCCCATTAAAGGATTATCTAATTATTTGTACTTTAATTTTTAACGAACAGAAACTAGAAAGTCAGACTCAATGATTTTTTTGTCAGATACTCATGTTTAAATTTGTTTAAATGACACTTGTGGTTATTAGGATGACTAGAGATGTACAAAAAGATCGCTTTTACAGTCAACTGTTTTAGAAGGTTTCTGATTACCAAACAGCAGGGAGGTGCTGTTGTCATGTCACATAATTAAAGTGTCTTATTTGGGAATATCCTGACACTTATTAAACAATTAGGCTTCTATTGTATCATATTCTTTTTTTAATTGTATTTATTTTATAAACCTTTATTTAAAATAAGTACAAAAACAGTCCAAAACAGCGCCAGGGGGTTGTAAACTCAATAAAGTAATTAAAATAGAATGCTATATATATATATATATATATATATATATATATATATATATATATATATATATATATATATATTTATATATATATATATATATATTTATATATATATATATATATATATATATATATATATATATATATATATTTATATATATATATAGAGAGAGAGAGAGAGAGAGAGAGAGAGAGAGAGAGAGAGAGAGAACACGGCATCATCGTTTTTAAAGCTTTCAGGTATTGTGTCATATACTTGCTCAAGTAAAAAGTATTGTTGCGGCTGGCTCCGTCGTGTTAGCCAATGGCTTTGACTGGGGGGCGGGACTTCCAGAGAGGGACACGGAAGTGACGTTGATCGAAGGAAGTAAGGTGTTCCGTGTTTGTTATTGTTTTGGGTTTTTTTAACAACAAACGTGCATTTATAATGCACACAAAAGTCAAGGCACTTTCAACATAACCAACAATCTTCACATCAGGTTGAGCAAATCACGACATCAGCAAAACGTGTCAAGGAAAGAAAACAAAAGCAAATACAGATAGAGTATTAAATAATAATAATAAAAAGTATGAAAAAAAAAAAAAAAAAGATAAAAAGGGCTACCTAAATCACTTTAAATGTTTTCAACAAATATATCAATTGAAGGGCTTTTGTACTCTAAATCAGTGGTCCCCAACCACCGGGCCGCACAAGAAATACAAAAAAAATATATATATATATATCCATCCATTCATTTTCTACCGCTTATTCCCTTCGGGGTCGCGGGAGGCGCTGGAGCCTATCTCAGCTACAATCGGGCGCAAGGCGGGGTACACCCTGGACAAGTCGCTACCTCATCGCAGGGCCAACACAGATAGACAGACAACATTCACACACTAGGTATTTTTTTTAAATTATTTTTTTATTAAATCAACATAAAAAACACAATATATACATTATATATCAATATAGATGAATACAGTCTGCAGGGATACAGTCCGTAAGCACACATGATTGTATTTCTTTATGAAAAAAAATAAAACATTTCATCGCCGACATGGTCTCATAAGATGTAGTTTTTCTTTAAATATCCTTCTTGAAAATGACCTCGCAAATATATATATCTGCCACCTAATCAACGTTTTGTTCTCTTTCTTTGTGGGTCAACATTTCTTGCTTCCTGCTAAGCTGCAACTTAGCAAGTGAGTATCCAATCACAGTCTCGTTAACATCAGGCTATTGTGATCTGATTGGCTATCGCAACTGTCAATCAACTCTATGTGTTCTCAAATTCATCCACTTACGGTCCCGGTCAGTATCCAATCACAGGACGCCTAAATGTCACGTTCAACGTGAGGCCACCTAGAGCAGTGTTTTTCAACCTTTTTTGAGCCAAGGCACATTTTTTGCGTTGAAAAAAATCCAGAGGCACACCACCAGCAGAAATCATTAAAAAAGGAAACTCAGTTGACAATAAAAAGTTGTTGCAATTGTTGCATATGACCATAACCAACCATGCATCACTTTAGCTCTTGTCTCAAAGTAGGTGTACTGTCACCACCTTTCACATCACGCCATGACTTATTTAGAGTTTTTTGCTTTTTTCCTCTGTGTAGTGTTTTAGTTCTTGTCTTGCGCTTCTTTTTTGGTGGCTTTTTCTCTTTTTTTTTGGTATTTTCTTGTAGCAGTTTAATGTCTCCCTTTGAGCAATATTTCCCGCATCTACTTTGTTTTAGCAATCAAGAATATTTCAGTTGTTTTTATCCTTCTTTGTGGGGACATTGTTGATTGTCATGTCATGTTCGGATGTACATTGTGGACGCCGTCTTTGCTCCACAGTAAGTCTTTGCTGTCGTCCAGCATTCTGTTATTGTTTACTTTGTAGCCAGTTCAGTTTTAGTTTTGTTCTGCATAGCCTTCCCGAAGCTTCAATGCCTTTTCTTAGGGGCACTCACCTTTTGTTTATTTTTGGTTTAAGCATTAGACACCTTTTGACCTGCACGCTGCCTTCCGCTGTTCCCGACATCTACAATGCAATTAGCTACCGGCTGCCACCTACTGATATGGAAGAGTATTACACGGTTACTCTGCCGAGCTCGAGACAGCATCGACACTCAACCACAACACTTAATTTGCAGACTAAAATTACTGGTTTGCAAAAAGTATTTTTAACCCAAATACGTGAAATTAGATAATCTCTCACGGCACAGTGGTTGAAAAACACTGACCTAGAAGACCTTACTGACAAAAACTTGTGATCTGATTGGCTATAGCAACTGTCTATCAACTGTATGTGCTCGTTCACTTACAGTGCACAGACGCCCGCATTGTTGATTCTGAAGGCCCCGGGCAGATTTGGTACAGTATGGCAACATAAGCTAGCTGAATTCTGATTGGATACAAACTAAAACTAAAAACAACAGCACTGGAAGGAGCATAATATGACTTGAAGATAATATGAATACTTTTAGATATTTAGGGAAAGTAAATTAAAAGTTACTTTTATCTTTAAATTATGATCATGATTTCTGGTTATGTTCGGCCAGCAGAGAAGGCCTTGCTGGCCCTGACTGCACACCACTGGTGGGACAATTCAACACACTGGTGGAATCCAATCCAGATTCACAAACGGCACTTTCCAAGTACTCCAAGGTAAAAATGGCAGCTTACTTGGAAATGATACTGTCAGTCAATTGGAATTAATCAGAATTGCGAACACGCCATGTAAAATGGAAATGAACGTTGGAGGTGATCTCCTCACTGAGTATGATGACTACCCTTGTGTGGTGTTCGGGTCTGTGGGACCCGTATTCATTTTTTATTAAAAGAAAAATGATACAATTAATTAATTTTTCAAACTGAGACTCACTGACTTTGGCTAATTTTCTGTGAAGAACATATATCAGAATACATATTTAATGACCACACACCATACACCCCACCTACACATTTCTATTACATATAAGATGTCTGGGTCTAATAGGAGTGTGGAAATTGATGTTCTGTGTACCACACACACACACAGCAGGCCTAGACAGGAGGAGGACAGAGTGTAGGTACACAGAACATCAGAGGGTCAAATGTGCGAGAAAATGAGAGCAGACAGTGTTGACAAACAATGTTGCAACCTTGTGTGGGAACCGCAGGTGCAGAAACACAAAAGAAGAATCCCTGTGGGATGCAGAAACTGGCAGAGAAATTTTCCGTGCAACGTTCATATTGTTGTTACTCAGCCAGCGTTTGTGGGTCTGATGGACCCGTTGCATTTTGTGGCTTTTAATGCCTCACAATCAAACACTTTTATGTTAAAATACTGAACAGATGTTTACCTTATCCCAAAAAACATCTGTTCAGTATTTTAACATAAGAGTGTTTGATTGTGAGGCCTTAAAAGCCACAAAATGCAACGGGTCCATCAGACCCACAAATGCTGGCTGAGTAACAACAATATGAACATTACACAAGGGTTAATGGTGTGGGGAAATCAAACAAATTTAAACTGAACGTGGATGGATGGATCACAGAACTCAGATCTGGTCCGCCACATCATTTTACTCGGCCTGCTAAAGCCCAGAAATGTTGCATTCTCTACTGCTCACTAGTGTTGCCATATCTGAGTTATTGTGTAGAAATATGTGGAAACAACTACACATGTGTGCTTCATTCACCAACGGTGTTACATAAAGATCAATTAGAATAATACATAATGTTGGATAGAGAGAACATACAAACCCTTTTATTGAATGAAAAATATTGAAATTCAACGACTTGGTGCATTTGCAAACAGCTAAAAATTATGTACAAAGCAAACTATAACGTGCTACCCAAGAATGTACAACAATTCTCAACAGGAGGAGAAATATAATCTCAGAGGAAATATAATCTAAAACATTTGTATGCACGTACAACACTAAAAACTTGGATATTGTAAAATGTAAAAGACAAATGATGATGGATAATGTGGAGGATGCATATATGTTTAAGAGTTATTTCTCTATTCATAGCCATGTTTGGATCATTTAGTACTTTTCCTTTGTATATTCTACCAGTCTCTCTTTGTCTTCAGATTGTCTGTTTAGTGTCTTAAACCATCAGGAATGTGAAACCAAACCCCCAAATCTTCCTTATCAGTGTTGCGAGGGGGACAGTGGGGGGGGGCCTTTCTTTGTGTGCAAAGGAGTTGGCTTTTCCGTTGGAATGCCAAATCAACTAGAGTCGCCGATATGAATGGATTGATTAAGCTGATCTCCTGAAAATTTCAGTAAAACTTGAAAATATTCCAATTCTGTCTTGATGGTCCTTCTTACTCAGCATATATGTCATCGAAAGAACTTGGGATTGACCAGTAGATTCCCTGGGAGGAAGAGCTGGTCAACGCAACAATAATGAGGGTAGGTAATGGATGGATGGAATATTGTAATAAGAGTCAAGGTAATCACATTAATAAGAGTTATTATTGATGATAAAGTAAAGTGGGAACTACATATCAATCATATACAGAAGAAAATATCAAAAATGACTCCAATATTAAATAGAAATATGAACTACATTTGTTGCAGCAACTTTTATTGAAGCATACATTGCTTGTTACATAAAGGTCTGAGGACAAACACATGAATCAATCACAAAACAGTATTCATATTACGAAAGAGAGTAATAGATGATATTATTCGAACAATGATTCATAAAGTCACACATTTTAAAAGTAAACAATCTTGTATGAAACACAACTGCTCAAATTATATATAAAGTAAACAATGTTATGCTTCCAGAAGATGTTTCACATGTGAACCAGTTAATATGAACTAAGAGGGATTTTATGTGTACTCAAAAGCAAAGGGATGTACAAATGTAAAATAAGTATGTACATCATATATGAGTTCTTCTCTGCAATCATTAAAATTAGAAATTAAATTATGCAACACGTCATTATTTCAAAAACCTATATTTTGAATCACTCTTATGAATAAGTATAAAAGTGATAGACTCCGGAGTATAAGTCGCATTTTTGGGGGAAATGTATGTGATAAAACCCAACACCAAGAATAGACATTTGAAAGGCAATTTAAAATAAATAAAGAACAGTGAACAGGCTGAATAAGTGTACGTTATATGAGGCATAAATAACCAACTGGTATGTTAACGTAACATATTATGGTAAGAGTCATTCAAATAACTATAACATATAGAACATGCTATACGTTTACCAAACAATCTGTCACTCCTAATCGCTAAATCCCATGAAATCTTATACGTCTAGTCTCTTACGTGAATGAGCTAAATTATATTATTTGATATTTTACGCTAATGTGTTAATCATTTCACACATAAGTCGCTCCTGAGTATAAGTCGCACCCCCGGCCAAACTATGAAAAAAACTGACTTATAGTCCGAAAAATACGGTATATAGATAGCATCATCGTCAACTAAACTTGTGAATTTAGACTCATTTCATTCATCACACATGAAGTTAGTCCCCATGCAGTCATAAATCCAACACGAAATGTACAGATTATTAAACGCATTTATTTGGGTATAAATGTCACAGGTTATATTACCAACAACATCGTTGACAATATGGCATGAAAGTAAATATCCACATTTTGTACACTATCACTTATAAGCAGCGGAAGCACGTAGCGTAATGCACGCTCTCGTGGCAGCGGATACAAATAATTGCTATTGCGTCATCAAGTGGACACATTTCGAACAGCAATTTTCTTCATTAAAAAAACTACTGCTTATTTTTGTACTTAACAAACTCATTTCGCCCGTGGGCCTGATTCGGCCCACGGGCTGTACGTTTGACACCGCTGTTCTGGAATATCTTGCCAGTTGTGTGGAATACAGTTATTGTTCATCAGTTGGCGTGCACAAATGCACGGGTACTTTATTATTTGCCTTATAATAAATATATCTGCTTCATTCTCTTCCATCTTGTTTGAATTTTGTTCGGATGTCCAAATTAAACAGGAATTCTCAATTTTCTTAGCTACCTTATTCAATAAATCTGTTTCCTTTTTCCTACCATCGATGCGCTTGAAAATGTTCTGTTCTTTTCATTTGTCTCCTCTTCGTTGCAATTGTTGCCTACGTTATTATTGAATGGTACCTGCTTCCGGGTTATATCCTGCGTGTTGAGATACAAAGGGTCCCTTCCGGCACGCACCACCCTGGAGAGATCTGGTTTCCAATCGTAGAATCCAGGTGTGTTAATCCGACTTTTCAAAAACCGGACGTGATCGGATTAAGGTGTTAAGGTTGTAGATTGCTTATTTAGAGCCGAACTATTATTTCTATTTATTGTTTGAATTGGTTTTACCCTTTAAAATCGTTTTTAATCATATATATTTTTATATTGTTTTTATATTTATTACTTGTTTTCATTCAGTCACTGGTGGAGCTAAAGATAGTATTTGAATCTAGTTTTTAATGTTTTTGTGCAGCACTTTGGAAACATTTTTGTTGTTTAAATGTGCTATATAAAAAAAGTGGATTGGATTGAACTATTTGTGAAATGGGACTACTTTAGTGATGGGCATGTACTGACTGGCACTTATAAGAGATTCATTCATCACACACATTGCAACTCTCGTGTGTCTTTCAAGGTTTTTCTTTTTACAAAAGCTTTTGTTGCAGTTTATACAGGGATATGTTTTTTCACCGGTGTGTCTACTCTTGTGTACTGTCAAATCGCGACTTCGTGTAAAACCTTTACCACAGATGGAACAAGAAAAGGGTTTTTCTCCAGAGTGAATTCTCATGTGTACTTTCAAATCGTGGGTTCGTGTAAAACTTTTAACACATAGTGAGCAGGAAAAAGGTTTTTTCCCAGTGTGTGTTCTCATGTGTATTTTCAAATCGCTCGTTCGTGTAAAACCTTTACTACAGATGGAACAAGAAAAAGGTTTTTCCCCCGTGTGAATTCTCATGTGTACGTTCAAATCGCTAGTTCGTGTAAAACTTTTAACACATTCTGAGCATGAAAAAGGTTTTTTCCCAGTGTGTGTTGTCATGTGTATTTTCAAATCGCTAGATCGTGTGAAATCTTTGCCGCATTCTGAGCAGGAAAAGGGTTTTTCTCCAGTGTGTGTTCTCATGTGTGTTTTCACATGTTGCCTTTGAGTAAAATACTTACCGCAGATTAAACAGGGAAAAGGTTTTTCTCTAGTGTGTATTCTCATGTGTATTTTCAGCACACTATTATGTGCAAAACCTTTACCGCATTCTGAGCAGCAGAAAGGTTTTTCCCCAGTGTGTATTCTAATGTGCGTTTTCAAATGGTGTTTTTGGGTAAAATCCTTACTGCAGATTGAACAGGAAAACTGTTTTTCTCCAGTGTGCGTTCTCATGTGTACTTTCAGACGACACTGGTGTTTAAAAGGTTTGTCACAGTGAGAGCACGTGAAGAGGGTGTTGTCCGTGAGACATGTTGCATCACCTTCAGAGAGTGGAGCGAAGAGCATGTCTGCTTGTGATCCTCCACAGTAGTCTCTATCAGCTTCTGTTGTCATGTGTTGTGTTGAGCTGCCGCTTGGAGGCTCCTCCTCACTTTCACTTTCACTTTTGACCTCTTCTTCACTCTTCACAATCACAGCGGTCAATGACATCTTGATGACATCATCCTCCAGCAGTCCTTCAACATGCTCTCCCTCCTGACTGATGCTCTGTTCCTCCTCTTCTTCTTTAATATGACTCATCTTTCTCTGTAGTGTGAGGGGGAGCTGGGATCCTTTTTCTTCCTTCGTGTAAGAGGTATGTGGCTCCTCCTCCTCCCCTTTAATGTGGGGGTACTTTAGCTCCTCCTCTTCCACCTTTATTTGTAGGGGCTCCTCCTCTTCCTCTTTAATATAGGGGGGCCAGGGCTCATCCTTCTCCATCCTTGAGCTCAAGGAAAATATGTTATTCACGGATGTCTGCAGGACAGAAGAAAACGCCTGGTTTAGAAAAGTCAGTCACATGAGAAATTGTCCTGCATATATTCTGATAATGTCATGGAGAACCTCATCCGTCACCACTTTGACATTCAAGACGTCATAAGTGTACCGCACATCAAGGAATAATTAGAAGCAATACAATTGCGCATCCAATCTTTTCTTCTCTAAATACCGCGAGGGTCAAACAAAGCGAGGTCGTAGCGATCAGTAACGTCTTGGTGATAATAAATAGTTTAAATCTTAAAAACAAAACAAAAAAATCTTAAGAGTGTAAAAATCACTCCATCTCACTTTAAATATTTTTTTCATGATCGCTTTTGTATTTGCCTCTAAACCTTTTAAATTACGCCCAAATCTGCACTGATGCTCGTAAACAAACAGTAGCCTTATGGCAGGGGTGTCCAAAGTGCGGCCCGCGAGTCATTTTTAAACGGCCCCACGGCACATTCTAAAAATACAATTTAGAAAAACATAAAAAGTGGTATAAAAGAGCAAACAGGTGAAATATAACAAGAACACGTTGCAATTAGGGCTGCAACAACTAATCGATTAAATCGATAAAAATCGATTATAAAAATAGTTGGCGATTAATTTAGTCATCGATTTGTTGGATCTATGCTATGCGCATGCGCAGAGGCAACATATATATATTTTTTTTTTTTATAAACCTTTATTTATAAACTGCAACATGTACAAACAGCTGAGAAACAATAATCAAAATAAGTATGGTGCCAGTATGCTGTTTTTTTCCAATAAAATACTGGAAGGGATAGAAATGTAGTTTGTCTCTTTTATCCGATTATTAATCGATTAATCGAAGTAATAATCGACAGATTAATCGATTATCAAATGAATCGTTAGTTGCAGCCCGAGTTGCAATGTTTACTCTAATAACACAAAGCTGCCATGCAGGCTGTTTCTTTCTTTAAAAAATAATAATGAATCTGTTATGATCCGCTGCTCGGATCATAGTTTGTTTACGTTGTTTAGTCACTTGTGTTTTCAGCACCTCTTGAGTTTGTTTGTTTCAGTTGCCATGACGGCAGATTACATTCACCTGCCTCTGGTTAGTGTTCGGGACACGCACCTGTTGCCCGGGCACTAATCAGAGGGCTTTTTAGTCTATGCGCTGGCCTCACTCGGTCTGGCTTCCTAATTTGCTTTATGCAACAGACGATGACTATTTCGATTCCTGCTAGTTTTCATGCAATGCTATTTTTGCTTGCTAGTCCCCTTGTTTTTGCCTTCCGTGCTATGAGCACGTTTTTGTTTGTTTCCGTATGATTTATGTCTTAAATAAATATTTTCCTACCTGCACGCTGTGTCCGAAGCCCGTCTGCATTCCTGGGAGAACAACCCCGCATCATCATGCGACCCAGTCGTCACAGAATCAAAATCAATGTCATTATGAATTATTGACCTATTCAAGGCTCCAATTAGGTCACATTAAATATTCCACTTTGAGATATTCTTTGTTTTTTTTAAAAGAAGGGCCTAAAACGAACCAACAAAAAACATAAACAACAATAAAACTTATAATTGACGGATAGATCTGAAGCTGATCTCGAGATGGTTGTGTTAAAAGTAAACAGTAAAAATAATTTATTTTGTAACACTTTAATGAGTTATAACCCTTTTGGATCCCCCAATAATTTTAGTGGAATTTTTTTGTGTGTGTCATTGCTCAAAAAATAATAATGAATTAAAATCAATGTTGTTATGAGTTATTAACCTTTTTAGGGCTCCAATTATTTTATCATCTCAAATATTCCACTTTATAATTTCATTGGGGGAAAATATTGCATATTTGGTGTTTTTTCCATTTAAAAAAAACAGGGTTTTCTCTGACAAAAAGGGCATACAACATAAATGTTTAAAAACGTTATATTGACAGATAGACCTAATGTTGATCTGGAGATAATAATAATACTAAATAATGAGACATTTTTTATATTTTTTTGACCAAAACCCTTTGGGTTCACCGGAATCAAACCTGAGTAGAGGCCTAAATGTATATTTTTTTATACATTTATTGTATTGGTTTTTAAAATAAAATATCACCCACTTGCTTTGATTTTTCAGTGTGCGGCCCTCGGTGGAAAAAGTTTGCCTTAAAGGGATCGAGACCATAATAGACATCTTATAAGTAGACGCAGCATGGAGCGCTACTGCCTACTGGCGCTGACTAGACGTGGGGCCGCCATCTTGGAGTGGTGATCCGCTCCACTCAGTGCAATTCATTTGGCAGGAGCAATGAACTGTCAGCGCATTTAATTCATCTTACCTCACTGAATACCACTGATTTCCACGCGTTTTTTTGTCATACGTGTAGCTATGATAAAGGACACATGTTTGGGCTGTTTTATTATTCATAGTTTGCTTAACAGTAATAGAATATTCTTATATAGCTATAAATGACCAGACGTCCGAGATCAA
Organism: Nerophis lumbriciformis; assembly: GCF_033978685.3. Taxonomy (NCBI): domain Eukaryota; kingdom Metazoa; phylum Chordata; class Actinopteri; order Syngnathiformes; family Syngnathidae; genus Nerophis; species Nerophis lumbriciformis. Next base: position 20,612,654 of record NC_084563.2, on the reverse strand, counting down.
AACTGGGAATACAATCCCAGAGAAGGCGGAAAAAAACGGTCAGCTATTTTTAAGTTGAAGAAACAATATGATTAGGTTATATATACGTGCATATATCCTACATAAACAATGTATGAATACATTATATATCTATATATCTTATAGACTGTATCTCTGTTGCTGCAGCAGCAGAGAGTTTATTCTGTCTTGACACTTTGTATTGATATTTTGTATTACATTCTTCCCTTAAATGATCATGTTTACAGTGAGTATTTTATATGTATTTTTTTACGTATGTCGCTTTGGATAAAAGCGTCTGCCAAATACTTAAACATAAGCATATATAAACACCTGAACGTCTTTTATATCAGCTAAAACCACCAATCTGTTTCACTGGATTCAGAATAAAACCAAATTCTGTCTTCCCAACAATGTTAGTATTTGAATATTGTTACTTGAAGACTTATTCCTGGTTACAATTATACTGTTAAGAGAGTATTGTCTTATACTTTGCCTGGAATGAAAATACATCATAATCAGTGGCGGCTTGTGAATTTTGTTTTAGGGGTCACAAGCATTTATTTCAACTTTATGTTATTCAAGTAGGGCTGGGCGATATATCGAATATACTCAATATATCGCGGGTGTGTCTCTGTGTAATATAGAAAAAGACTATATTGTGATATTCGAGTATGTGTTCTCATGCAATTGCTAGCGGTGCGAGTGGTAATACGAGAGAAAGAAGGCGCGAATCTGGTCACAAATGAAGGAATAATTAATTCCCAAGAAAAATAGCACAGGGTCCATCGTCTGGCGGTGGTTTGGCTTCAAGCGGGAAGATGTTGAACAGACAACCGTCATATGTCAAGTATGCGGCAAAAGCGTTGCTACAAAAAGTAGCAGAACTGCTAATGTAGCATCATTTGAAAAGTCACCCACTAGAGCAGTGGTTCTCAAATGGGGGTACGCGTACCCCTGGGGGTACTGGAAGGTATGCCAAGGGTTACGTGAGATTTTTTTTAAATGTCTGTCAAAAAGAACTGTGAAAAGAAATGCAACAATGCAATATTCAGTGTTGACAGCTAGATTTTTTGTGGACATGTTCCATAAATATTGATGTTAAAAATGTCTTATTTTGTGAAGAAATGTTTAGAATTAAGTTCATGAACCTAGATGGATCTCTATTAAAATCACCAAAGAGGGCACCTTAAGTTGATGATTACTTCTATGTGTAGAAATCTTTATTTATAATTGAATCACTTGGTTTTTTTTCAACAAGTTTTTAGTTATTTGTATATCTTTTTTTCCAAATAGTTCAAGAAAGACCACAACAAATGAGCAATATTTTGCACTGTTATACAATTTAGTAAATCAGAAACTGATGACATAGTGCTGTATTTTACTTCTTTATCTCTTTTTTTCAACCAAAAATGCTTTGCTCTGATTAGGGGGTACTTGAATTAAAAAAATGTTCACAGGGGGTACATCACTGAAAAAAGGTTGAGAACCACTGCGCTAGAGAGTGAAGAGTGTTTGAAACTGCATGTTAACATCTCCGTTCGATACCACGCCAACAAAATGCCCAAGCAACCATTTCCACATCAACACCGTATGAAGAAAATAGTCAACAACAGAAGGAGATAACGTCCGCAGGAACCTACCACATAGCGAAGGACATACAATATTTGATTTCCTATTATGCAGCTCATTTTTATTTGACATTTATTGAAATATCTTGTGTGACATCATGCACAAAAGTGCACTTTATTTGTTTTAAACTATTGTAGTGGCGTTCCATACAAAAAGTGCACTTTAATTTAGTGTTGTTTTGATATGTCATCTTAATGACATCATGCACAAAAGTGCACTAATATCTTGTTTTGAAATGTCTCTGACAATCTTGCACTTCCTGTTTTAAAATGACATGAATGTTTGTGCCACTGCTTAATAACTGTTTAATAAATACACTTTTGCTAAATTGACTTAGTTGTGATTCCTCTCGCTGCATGAAAGTTTAAAATGAGCATATATTAATGCAGTATGAACAAGAATGATTTAATGTAGACACATAGAATCATTATACTGCTGTGATTATATGCATCAAGTGTTCATTCAAGGCTAAGGCAAAATATCCAAATATATATTGTGTATCGTGGTGACATGGCCTAAAAATATCGAGAGATTAATAAAAGGCCATATCGCCCAGGCCTATATTCAAGTATGACATTTTTAAATGTAATTAATTGACAAGCAATTCTATTATGGTCATACTCTTGTTTGCTAGCGGCTACGATTTCAGTACTATTGAAGATATTAGCTCCTTCTCAACTCTGTGGTAATATTATTTTCACAAAATACAACCAATAGTACGTTAATGTTAAATCTTACTTGTGAAAAGTAATCCCCTGATTCCTATTTCCAACAGTCCGCTCATTTGAGCAGGAAAACGCTGAACACCAGCCCGGCATCTTTGTTTTCTACCTGTCAACTGTCAGTTTAGGCTGCTCGCCGGCTCCTCATCACCACTTCAAGATGGCGGCCGAATTTCTCGCGTCACAGCAGCCAATGCTGCGTCTACTTATAGAATGTCTATGGAGACCATCGCCTGAAACCCGGAAGTGCCTGGGTGTGCCCCTCGGTCACGTGATAATAACCCAGCTATATGTCAGGTATTCGGGGCCAAATTAATATAATAATTGCTTGTTTCCACAATAATATATTTTGCAAACGACCGCGGCCATTTTACAACACGGCCGTGTTGTAAAATGGACTTGCCAAACAATGTTATTAACTCGACATTTCACATCTACAATCCGACACAAAGCTCGCCGAACTCGTCATAAAACATACAGATTTATGACATTTAACAATTGTGTGATTCTCACTATGTACCAACCTGAAAAGCAGGTATATATCAACACGGGAATGAGGCACCTAAGATGTTCCTTCTTTTTCCGACATCAGTCCGGCGAGGAGGCGGAAGTGCCCTCAACCACAGGAGTCCGGCTTTGCGCCACGGGTGCTATCGCTTTGGTTCCGCCCAACATTAATGTTTCGTTTTTCACACCAAATATTGCAATTACTCCCGGTCTGCACAACAATATTAGACCGTAATTATATCTGGAAAAATAAAATACTCCACAATGTAAATAAATCGCCATCAGTTGATATTATTTATTTTTATTTTTTGTAATTTCAGGCAATGACACAGAAAAGTAAAAGTAGTACACTGCAAAAAGTCAGTGTTCAGAAAAAAGGGGAAAAATACAAAAATTAGGGGTATTTTATTTGAACTAAGCAAAATTATCTGCCAATAGAACAAGAAAATTCGGCTTGTCAAGACTTTCCAAAACAAGTAAAATTAGCCAACCTCAATGAACCCAAAAATACCTTAAAGTAAATATAGTCTCACTAATAACAAGTGCACTTTTCTTGGGAGAGAAAAAGAGACCTTTTTGCTCAATATGTTGAAAAATATTCTTAAATTAAGTAAATGCTAGTGCCATTATCTTGACATAATGAAATGTGCTCGGCATCATTTTTTTTTCATACTTGAAGTAAGAAATGATTACTTTAAAAAGGTAGTTTTATACTTGTGAGTGTTGATGACACAGCTTTGCATCAGTTGATATTCTAGTTTCAAGCATGTTTTACTCAATATAGGTAATCAAATCTCAGCAACAAGCTGTAATATCTTACTGAGATCATTTAGGACCAAAACCCTTAAAACAAGTAAAACACTTTAACATAAAATCTGCTTAGTGAGAAGAATTATCTTATCAGACAGAAAATAAGCAAATATAAACCCTTATTTGAGATATTTAATCTTACTTAGATTTCAGTTTTTGCAGTATACAAGTAATAGTCATTTTATTTCAGACCCAGGGGGATTTATACCACAGAAAAAAATATATACAGTGATAGTCACCAATCCTACAACCAGTATCAGAGACAAATCATTCATATAAACATTAAAAAGGAAAAGTGACAAAATCCCGCCTTGACACACACCATTGCTCACATGGAATGAATCTGATAACATATTACGCCATCTTACTCTCATACCAATACACTAAGATGCGGATTAAAACCCCAGGGACACCATGTTTAGACTATTTAAAAAGTAACTTTTCATGATTAACTCCATGGAATGCTTTAGAACAGGGGTGTCAAAGTCAATCCGTCCCGCAAATCAATTATCTAGGGCCCCCGGGATGATATTTGATTAGTATTAGAGTATTGGTGCTGTTTTGCACGCAGCAATACTCCACCAGTGTTGGTGCTAAGAATTTTCAAAATGGGGTCCCGGGGACCCCATCAAGTCATAAAAATTGGGGCCCACGGTACATTTTTGGGGTCCCACTTTTTTGTAAGCGTTTTGAAAATAAATGATAAATGTATGCATTATCTTGTTAAATCTCACATTCGATATTGTGTTTTGGAAAAAAGTTTTCATAAATATTACTTAATTCATTAAAAATAATAATAAAAAAGAAAACCAATTTGTATGCATGTGTACATTTATTCAGTTTATTAATTCACTTTTTCACAGATCTAAACGTTACCGCTGCCGGCTATATTTTTATTGTAATATTTTCAGAATGTGTTTGTTCTATTTTTGGCCAAAGTAAGACAAAGAAAACAATCTGAAGTTGTCTTTATTTTTTTTTTTTTTTAATTCCATGATCTTAATAGTCCGGCCCGCATGTGCACAGATTTTCCTCCATGCGGCCCCTGAGCTAAAATGAGTTTGACACCCCTGCTTTAAAGCCCTGTGATGAGGTGGCGACTTGTCCAGGGTGTACCCCGCCTTCCGCCCGAATGTAGCTGAGATAGGCTCCAGCACAACCTTGCCACCCCGAAAGGAACTAGTGGTAGAAAATGGATGGGATGGATGGACCTCTGCTTTAGAAGCATCAATAAAGCATATAAACATTGTGGAATTCTGTCTGTTATCCATCCATCCATTTTCTACCGCTTGTCCCGTTTGGGGTGGCGAGGGGCTCCATATTTATCTAAAATCTCCTTTCGTGCAAAAATACATAAGTCAGTGCCATGCATAGGGGCCGAGCACCCACGTGGAATTGATGGCAACTTTTAATCTTAAATTAATTTTTGAAAAATCAATCTTGTTGTTGTTAATTTTGTGGCGAGTTTGTTGGTTTTACATAATTAAAAAGTCACAATTTGTATAGTCTATAATTAACAAAGTCTAACCAAGGTTTCATTGTGCCTGATAATGAACCAATGACACAATTATTTTGACATCAAACACACTGCACACTAGCAAATGAAGTGCATACTTAGTCAACAGCCATACAAGTCACACTAAGGGTGGCAGTATGAACAATGCCAACACTGTCATAAACATGTGCCATATAGTGAAACCACACTAAACAACGGCAAACACATTTTGGAAGAATATTTACAGAACAAATTCCCAGAATTCCTTGCAGCACCAACTCTTCCGGGATGCTACGATATAAACAAGTGCCATTGGTGGATCTACACCTAACATCAACTGTAATGATAGCACGTACAGTAGCGTATCTAGTCGATACTACTATGATTACATCGATATTTTTTAACATCATAAAATTATTTTGTTTTTTTTATATGTATATTATGTTTATAAAGTCAGGAAATATGTCCCTGGACACATGAGGACTTTGAATATGACCAATGTATGATCCTGTAACTACTTGATATCGGATTGATACCCAAATGTGTGGTATCATCCAAAACTAATGTAAAGTATCAAACAACAGAAGAATAAGTGATTATTACATTTTAACAGAAGTGTAGATAGAACATGTTGAAACAGAAAATAATCAGATATTAACAGTAAATGTGAAGTGAATTATATTTATATAGCACTTTTCTCTAGTGACTCAAAGCACTTTTACATAGTGAAACCCAATATCTAAGTTACATTTAAACCAGTGTGGGTGGCACTGGGAGCAGCTGGGTAAAGTGCCTTGCCCAATGGCACAACGGCAGTGACTAGGTTGGCGTAAGCAGGGATCGAACCTAGAACCCTCAAGTTGCTGGCACGGCCGCTCTACCAACCGAGCTATACCGCCCCAATGAATGAACAAGTAGATTAATAATTCCTTTTCTACCATTAATAATTTTGACAAAATAATAGGTAGATAAATGACACAATATGTTACTGCATATGTCAGCAGACTAATTTAGGAGTCTTAGTTTGTTTACTTACTACTAAAAGACAAGTTGTCGTGTATGTTCACTATTTTATTTAAGGACTAAATTGCAATAATAAATGAGCTGGACGAAGTGGCTGGGGAGAGGGAAGTCTGGGCCTTTCTGCTTAGGCTGCTGCCCCCGCGACCCGACCTCGGATAAGCAGAAGAAGATGGATGGATGGATGGAACATATGTTTAATGTACCCTAAGATTTTTTTTAATTTTTTTAAATAAAGCCAATAATGACATTTTTTGTGGTCCCCTTTATTTAGAAAAGTACCAAAATATTGGTATCGGGGCAACACTAGTACACACACACCGAGCACCCACTGGCAGAAATGTAGATCGGCGCCTATGTTGCCATTCTTACGTTTCAAACCAAATTTGTTGTCGGTGGTCGACAATATATAATAACACAAAGTCATATAGGGCAAACATGAATATACAGTATGTAAACATGACCATCCACTTTTATGGAGGTTTATTTATTACGGAAGCTTTTTTTTTGACACTAAATTTATGTAACTGAATTTTTTTGCGTTTGAATTTTGTGAATTGTTGTTTGCATCAAATTATGCTGACAATTTAATTGAAAATATATACAGTGTAAATAATTCAGTGTTTAAAAAAAATAAAAATATAGTTTAAACAAATTCAGTGTATAAACATTTCCGTGTATAAAAATCTAATGTAAAAAAAATCAGAATATAAAAAATTCCGTGTAAAAAATTCAGTGTGAAAAATCTAATGTAAAAAAATTCAGTATATAAAAATTTCCGTGTAAAAAATACAGTGTATAAAAATTCAGTGTCGAAAAATTCGCCGTTTCAAAATGCAAGACTAATTTCCGGTAAATTAAGACAGAAGCAATATATCCTGTTTTACGTCCTCTTTTGGACGACTGCCATCTACTGGTCACGCTTATTATTACACCAAGTACCACATAGGGTACAACCAGAATTCAAACGTACTGTCGATTTTTGAGAACATTATAGGATTTTAAGTGCGGCTCACAGTCCAAAAAATTACGGTAACCAAAAAAATCCTGCAAAATGTCGATGCTGAACAAATTGATATTAAAGTTAAGTTAAAGTTAAGTTAAAGTACCAATGAACTAGGTGTGTTGATATTTGTCCTCTGCATTTGACCCATCCCCTTGATCACTCCCTGGGAGGTGAGGGGAGCAGTGAGCAGCAGCGGTGGCCGCGCCCGGGAATCATTTTTGGTGATTTAACCCCCAATTCCAACCCTTGATGCTGAGTGCCAAGCATGGCTCCCATTTTTATAGTCTTTGGTATGACTCGGCCGGGTTTTTAACTCACAACCTACCCATCTCAGGGCGGACACTCTAACCACTAGGATATTTTAATTTCATGTTACCTATGTAGGATTAAAGCTCTTTCAATGACTTGGACATTGTCGTGGTTGCTCTTCTGAGAGCATCGAACTCAAAGAAAAAACAAAGCCTTGGATAAAAGACAAAAGAAACAGTTTTTGACTTATTCATTCCTTGTAGAACCTTTATCAACTGTACTTGCATTATTCTATTTTGTCATATTTTTGTGAGCTGGCGCCCTCTGCTGGAGTAATACCTGCAACACCATTTTTTCACCTGCAAATAGTGCCATCAAACCACTTTCCATTGAAGTTACCATTTTTTTAAAAAATACTTATTTTGCAATTTAAAGCTGAGAAAAGGAATCAGCGAGGTGAACAAATAGATGGACTGTAGTCACTTGTGTTGCTTGCTGATTCCACAATAACACACTAACCCCTGTCCTACCGTGCTGCCAAATAATCAGTTAATTAAATATTGTAATGACATCACCGGAGCCGTTATCAAGGGTTTATCAGCCTTCAGCGGAAGTCATTACAATCTTGACTACGGTAGGTTCTAATTGATGCCTAAATAAGCAATCAAGGCACAAACAGAACCGTCATTTTTATCACTCAACACACGTCATAATGCAGTGGTGGGCCGTGCGTTTCCCACCTAGGCCTTCAGTGACGTCCGACTTCAAGTATTACACTGCAAAATACCATAATTGATGTCACCACATGACCATTGATGGAGAAATATTATACAGAAAAACAGTTACGCACTACTTTGCATTGAATCACATCAACAGTGTACAAAACGGGTTATTTTCTGGCGCATTTAAAGATCAATAAACCCGCATCAGCAATTAAAACATGTCAGGCTTGTCCCTGACAGTTTGACTGTGTTTTAGTTTTTTCTCTGCGTTTGTCTTAGTTTTCTGTCCAGCACTTTTATTTTGTCTTTATTTCCTACTTGTCTCCCTGAGTGCTGTGTCCCTCAGCTGTGGCTGATTGGCACCTGGCCACACCTGGTGTCAATCAGCCAGCTGCTATTTATACCTGCCCTATCCTCCAGTCACTGCTGGATCATTGTCATCACTACCTGATTGTCATTGCCAATGTCATTGTAGTGTCTACCTGTCCTTGTCGCTGTCGTCATAGCGGTAAGCTGTTCCTTATAGCTATTTACGGTTGGTTTCTCCTAGCTTCTTGTTTTCCTGTTAGCCAGATCCTGTTAGCCGTTTGCTATTTCCAGTTTTTCTGTTTTCTGGTTCCTGTTTCCATTTTGCCTGTTCCTAGTGTAACCGAGCGTTCTGGGTTCGCATATTCCATGTACTGATACAATATAATAATAAAATAATAAATGGGAGTCATGAGAGCAGGTCCGGTCTCCACCACTTCTTTAATGTCATCTCCACACTTATAGACCTCTTACGTCACAGCCCTACGGCAACTCTGGAGGGATAAAACTCCTTCTCCTTACCTAACACTCCGGTAACTTGGGACACCCTGAACTGTTTGTTACATACGTCCCCCCCTCAATTAGAAACGTCCCCGTTTCGTCACAAACAAAATAGGTAACAAACAAGGGGAAATAGAGCAGAGAAGAAAAAAAACTTCACAATCTTAATGCACACAACAAATCAACAATATTTTAACTGATCCACACAGTATTACATAGGCTAGCACACTGGCCCCTCAAAACATGCAAAAACTTGCAGATGCGAAGGAGGTCGCTCCAATCGCCCCCTGCGAGATAGTTCAATTATGCGCAGGAGGTCGCCCCAGTCAACCCCTGCGAGATAGTCCGATTGTGACGCGCCATCATGCCCTCAGACTTGGGGTTATAGGCAGTGAAGGAATCAATAAAGTACAATCTAGTGGTGCTGGCAGAGTCTCTGGAAGGGGGCAACCACCCTGGGACTCCCCCCATGGGACTTACGGGCCACTCCAGAATGTCCATGACCACCCTCCTGAGGGGCCGACAAACCTGGGACCACCCCATGGGAACTTCTGGGCCACTCCAAAATGTCCATGGTTACCCTCTGGAAGGACGGCAACAATTCTGGGACCCGCCCACGGGGACTTATGGGCAACTCCAGAATGTCCATGGCCACCCTCTGGAGGGGGCGACAAATCTGGGACCCACCCACGGGGACCCCAAGGGACCGGCGGGCCCGACACGCTCCGCACTGCTCACACCACAATCGGATGTCCTTCAGCATGAAGGGCCAGTAGTAAGATTGCCAAGAACGCCTCCGTAACCAGCCGGCCAACGTCCATAGCAAACATCCCCAAGTTCTCCCCCGGAGAACGCACACGCGCCGATAGGCTGGCCCCAAAGCGGTCCACCAATTGTCTCTGTCCAGCTGAGAAACTCCGGCTCCTGTCGCCGGTGAAGGGAGCGGCCAAGTCCATTCCCGACACTCACGCCGTGTGAGTGTCCGTCAAACAGCGCCCCGCCGGGCTTAAAAGGGTCCTCGTCACCACACCACGTGTCCGCAAAATAGCCAGGAAGCTTAGCAGCTAACTGGAAACTCACGAGTCCCGTGTAACACTTTCATCTTTTTTTCTTTTTTTTTCTTTTTTTAACACAGCGGTTAAAATCCCACCGCTGCCACCAATGTAACCGAGCGTTCTGGGTTCGCATATTCCATGTACTGATACAATATAATAATAAAATAATAAATGGGAGTCATGAGAGCAGGTCCTGTCTCCACCACTTCTTTAATGTCATCTCCACACTTATAGACCTCTTACGTCACAGCCCTACGGCAACTCTGGAGGGATAAAACTCCTTCTCCTTACCTAACACTCCGGTAACTTGGGACACCCTGAACTGTTTGTTACACTAGTTTGTGTTTTTACTTTATTTTGAACATTAAATCATGTTTTCCCGTATAACGCCTTCCGCCTTCTCTGCATCTTGGGGTTCGCGTCCTACAACTCCTGACATAATGATCCAGCCTAGTACGAACCTCGCGGAGATTTCCTTGGCGGAGAGACTTAACAAAGCTTTATCGTTGATGGCCGAATCAAAAAAAAGCTTTGCCTCTTTTTGTGACCCCTCCCACCCATCCCTGTCCTGTGTTGGTTTCTCGTGGGACGTCTTGGATCCGTCCCTTGAGGGGGGGGCTATGAGTAGCTGTGCAGCTGGGGAGGCACAGCTACTCCTCACCCCAGTGGGTCTGCAACAGACGGCGCCGTCCTCTCCGGTGGGCCGGCAGACGCCACCATGCAGTCCGGTGGGCCGGCAGACGCCACCATGCAGTCCGGTGGGCCGGCAGACGCCACCATGCAGTCCGGTGGGCCGGCAGACGCCACCATGCAGTCCGGTGGGCCGGCAGACGCCACCATGCACTCCGGTGGGTCTACAACCTACGGCACCACCATCCTGTCCGGTGGGCCAGCAGCAGAGGGCGCCACCATCCTCCTCTCCGGTGGGTCTACAACCTACGGCGCCACCATCCTCCTCTCCGGTGGGTCTACAACCTACGGCGCCACCATCCTCCTCTCCGGTGGGCCAGCAGCAGAGGGCGCCACCATCCTCCTCTCCGGTGGGCCAGCAGCAGAGGGCGCCACCATCCTCCTCTCCGGTGGGCCAGCAGCAGAGGGCACCACCATCCTCCTCTCCGGTGGGCCAGCAGCAGAGGGCGCCACCATCCTCCTCTCCGGTGGGCCAGCAGCAGAGGGCGCCACCATCCTCCTCTCCGGTGGGCCAGCAGCAGAGGGCGCCACCATCCTCTCCGGTGGGCCAGCAGCAGAGGGCGCCACCACCATCCTCTTCTCCGGTGGGCCAGCAGCAGAGGGCGCCACCACCATCCTCTTCTCCGGTGGGCCAGCAGCAGAGGGCGCCACCACCATCCTCTTCTCCGGTGGGCCAGCAGCAGAGGGCGCCACCATCCTCTTCTCTGGTGGGCCAGCAGCAGAGGGCGCCACCATCCTCTTCTCCGGTGGGCCAGCAGCAGAGGGCGCCACCATCCTCTTCTCCGGTGGGCCAGCAGCAGAGGGCGCCACCATCCTCTTCTCCGGTGGGCCAGCAGCAGAGGGCGCCACCGCCATCCTCTTCTCCGGTGGGCCAGCAGCAGAGGGCGCCACCGCCATCCTCTTCTCCGGTGGGCCAGCAGCAGAGGGCGCCACCGCCATCCTCTTCTCCGGTGGGCCAGCAGCAGAGGGCGCCACCGCCATCCTCTTCTCCGGTTGGCCAGCAGCAGAGGGCGCCACCGCCATCCTCTTCTCCGGTGGGCCAGCAGCAGAGGGCGCCACCGCCATCTTCTCCGGTGGGCCAGCAGAGGGCGCCACCATCGTCTCCGGTGGGTTCTCCCACACCGGCGGACGAGCCGCCTCGCCAATTGCGGCGGCGTTCAACTCGCCGTCGCCACCTAACCCTTCCCCGCTGGTTGCGGGGACACTTAGCCTGGTGGCCCACCTCCTTGTCCTCCCTCCACCCTCCCGTGACTTTGGACTTTTTTGGGGTGGGGGGGGTTCTAGAACGTCTGGTATCCGTTTTAGGAAGGGGGGCTACTGTCAGGCTTGTCCCTGACAGTTTGACTGTGTTTTAGTTTTTTCTCTGCGTTTGTCTTAGTTTTCTGTCCAGCACTTTTATTTTGTCTTTATTTCCTACTTGTCTCCCTGAGTGCTGTGTCCCCTCAGCTGTGGCTGATTGGCACCTGGCCACACCTGGTGTCAATCAGCCAGCTGCTATTTATACCTGCCCTACCCTCCAGTCACTGCTGGATCATTGTCATCACTACCTGATTGTCATTGCCAATGTCATTGTAGTGTCTACCTGTCCTTGTCGCTGTCGTCATAGCGGTAAGCTGTTCCTTATAGCTATTTACGGTTGGTTTCTCCTAGCTTCTTGTTTTCCTGTTAGCCAGATCCTGTTAGCCGTTTGCTATTTCCAGTTTTTCTGTTTTCTGGTTCCTGTTTCCATTTTGCCTGTTCCTAGTTTGTGTTTTTACTTTATTTTGAACATTAAATCATGTTTTCCCGTATAACGCCTTCCGCCTTCTCTGCATCTTGGGGTTCGCGTCCTACAACTCCTGACAAAACATAGCTTATGTGGTACTGTCAAAATGAAAATTGCAAAAAACATATTAAACGTGACAAAATAAAGAAATTAAATACAAACCCCGTTTCCATATGAGTTGGGAAATTGTTTTAGATGTAATTATAAGCGGAATACAATGATTTGCAAATCATTTTCAACCCATATTCAATTGAATGCACTACAAAGACAACATATTTGATGTTCAAACTGATAAACATTTTTTTTTTGCAAATAATCATTAACTTTAGAATTTGATGCCAGCAACACGTGACAAAGAAGTTGGGAAAGGTGGCAATGGATACTGATAAAGTTGAGGAATGCTCATCAAACACTTACCGGGTATTTGGAACATCCCACAGGTGAGCAGGCTAATTGGGAACAGGTGGGTGCCATGATTGGGTATAAAAGTAGATTCCATGAAATGCTCAGTCATTCACAAACAAGGATGGGGCGAGGGTCACCACTTTGTCAACAAATGCTTGAGCAAATTGTTGAACAGTTTAAGAAAAACCTTTCTCAACCAGCTATTGCAAGGAATTTAGGGATTTCACCATCTACGGTCCGTAATATCATCAAAGGGTTCAGAGAATCTAGAGAATTCAATGCACGTAAGCAGCTAACCCCGTGACCTTCGATCCCTCAGGCTGTACTGCATCAACAAGCGACATCAGTGTGTAAAGGATATCACCACATGGGCTCAGGAACACTTCAGAAACCCACTGTCAGTAACTACAGTTGGTCGCTACATCTGTAAGTGCAAGTTAAAACTCTCCTATGCAAGGCGAAAACCGTTTATCAACAACACCCAGAAACGCCGTCGGCTTCGCTGGGCCTGAGCGCATCTAAGATGGACTGATGCAAAGTGGAAAAGTGTTCTGTGGTCTGACGAGTCCACATTTCAAATTTGTTTTTGGAAACTGTGGACGTCGTGTCCTCCGGAACAAAGAGGAAAAGAACCATCCGGATTGTTATAGGCGCAAAGTTGAAAAGCCAGCATCTGTGATGGTATGGGGGTGTATTAGTGCCCAAGACATGGGTAACTTACACATCTGTGAAGGCACCATTAATGCTGAAAGGTACATACAGGTTTTGGAGCAACATATGTTGCCATCCAAGCAACGTTACCATGGACGCCCCTGCTTATTTCAGCAAGACAATGCCAAGCCACGTGTTACATCAACGTGGTTTCATAGTAAAAGAGTGCGGGTACTAGACTGGCCTGCCTGTAGTCCAGACCTGTCTCCCATTGAAAATGTTTGGCGCATTATGAAGCCTAAAATACCACAACGGAGACCCCCGGACTGTTGAACAACTTAAGCTGTACATCAAGCAAGAATGGGAAAGAATTCCACCTGAGAAATTTAAAAAATGTGTCTCCTCAGTTCCCAAACGTTTACTGAGTGTTTAAAAGGAAAGGCCATGTAACACAGTGGTGAACATGCCCTTTCCCAACTACTTTGTCACGTGTTGCAGCCATGAAATTCTAAGTTAATTATTATTTGCAAAAAAAAAAAAAAAAAGTTTATGAGTTTGAACATCAAATATCTTGTCTTTGTAGTGCATTCAATTGAATATGGGTTGAAAAGGATTTGTATTCCGTTTATATTTACATCTAACACAATTTCCCAACTCATATGGAAACGGGGTTTGTATTTGAACTCACAATTTGGGCAGATTTAATACAGCATGGCAACATAAGCTAGCTGAATTCTGATTGGATACAAGCTCTAACCTAAAAACAACAGCACACTTTTTTGATCTAGAAGGGAAACATGAAGACAATATGAATACTTTTAGATATTTAGAGAAAGTAAATAAAAAATACTTTTATCTTTAATTATGATTATGATTTCTGGTTATGTTAGGCCAGCAGAGAATGACAAACGGCAAACAATTGGTTTGTTCATTTGCTTTAATGAGGCAGAAAATATCACTTGTTCATCGGCAACACGTATTGCGCTCTTTTCACCGTTCACCCAACGTGTTCTTTAAATGCTGATCAATTGGAAAGACACAAAACCACAACACTTAAACCATATTGCATCTATTTTTTGTTTGCTTTGTTATTTACACAAATGAACCAAAATGTCGTGTTGTACAGGAAAAAAAATACAGCATTATTTCAAACCTAAAATCATCAATACATTCTTCCCCCTCCATTGTCATTGTTGTTTGCTTTTTTTGGGGGGTTATCATGTCTACATTCAAATTTCCTTTTTTCTTCATAAAAACCATTCAGCATCTTGGGACACATACGAGTCATTGTCAAAAACATTCAATCCGACACTACGTCTTTTTTTTTCCTTTCTTGCTTTTAGAAAAAATACTTAGAAAAGCAGCACACAAAATGTATAAATACTGACCATTTTCACTTGATATAAAAAGGGACGCAAACACAATATTCCAATTATGTGTTTATCAGGGGGTAATAATCCACAAAACCCAAAACCAGTGAAGTTGGCACGTTGTGTAAATGGTAAATAAAAACAGAATACAATGATTTGTAAATCCTTTTCAACTTATATTCAATTGAACAGACTGCAAAGACAAGATATTTAATGTTTGATTTAAAAAAAAAAAAAATTCTTTTTGCAAATAATCAATAACTTAGAATTTAATGGCAGCAACACATTGCAAAAAAGTTTTCACAGGGTAATTTTTACCACTGTGTTACATGGCCTTTCCTTTTAACAACACTCAGTAAACGTTTTGAGGACTGAGGAGACCAACTTTTGAAGCTTCTCAGGTGGAATTCTTTCCCATTCTTGCTTGATGTACAGCTTAAGTTGTTCAACAGTCCGGGGGTCTCTGCTGTGGTATTTTAGGCTTCATAATGTGCCACACATTTTCAATGGGAGACAGGTCTGAACTACAGGCAGGCCAGTCTAGTACCCGCACTCTTTTACTATGAAGCCACGCTGTTGTAACACACGGATTGGCATTTTCTTGCTGAAATAAGCAGGGGCGTCCATAATGTTGCTTGGATGGCAACATATGTTGCTCCAAAACCTGTATGTACCTTTCAGCATTAATGGTGCATTCACAGATATGGAAGTTACCCATGCCTTGAGCACTAATACACCCCCATACCATCACAGATGCTGGCTTTGGAACTTTGCGCCTAGAACAATCCGGATGGTTCTTTTCCTCTTTGTTCCGGAGGACACGACGTCCACAGTTTCCAAAAACAAATTTGAAATGTGGACTCGTCAGACCACAGAACACTTTTCCACTTTGCATCAGTCCATCTTAGATGAGCTCGGGCCCAGCGAAGCAGGCGGCATTTCTGGGTGTTGTTGATAAATGGCTTTGGCTTTGCATAGTAGAGTTTTAACTTGCATTTACAGATGTAGTGACAAACTGTAGTTACTGACAGTGGTTTTCTGAAGTGTTCCTAAGCCCATGTGGTGATATCCTTTACATACTGATGTCGCTTTTTGATGCTGTACCGCCTGAGGGATCGAAGGTCCATAATGTCATCGCTTACGTGCAGTGATTTCTCCAGATTCTCTGAACCTTTTGATGATATTACGGACCGTAGATGGTGAAATCCCTAAATTCCTTGCAATAGCTGGTTGAGAAATGTTGTTCTTAAACAATTTGCTCAGGCATTTGTTGACAAAGTGGTGACCCTCGCCCCATCCTTGTTTGTGAATGACTGAGCATTTCATGGAAGCTGCTTTTATACCCAATCATGGCACCCACCTGTTCCCAATTAGCCTGTTCACCTGTGGGGATGTTCCAAATAAGTGTTAGATGAGCATTCCTCAACTTGTGCCAGCTTTTTTGAAACATGTTGCAGGCATCAAATGAGCTAATATTTGCAAAAAAATAACAAAGTTTACCAGTTGGAACGTTAAGTATTTTGTCTTTGCAGTCTATTCAATTGAATATAAGTTGAAAAGGATTTGCAAATCATTGTATTCTGTTTTTATTTACCATTTACACAACGTGCCAACTTCACTGGTTTTGGGGTTTGTATATCAGAAACACTTTTTTGAAGATACTCCTGAGTAGGATAAATATTGCAAAATAAATATAAAGACAGTAGTAAATAAATAAGTTAAAACCACCCAGCATCACAGCATATTGCTTTTCAAGACGGAACGTTTCACATGTGGAATTTTTCGAATGGTGTTACAATCATCATTTCGCATTTTTTGTGCTGTTTTTGTTGTTGTTGCTGATCTAACCAAAAGTAGCATCCTTCAGCCCCAAGGTGCTCGATGTGGCATGAACATGAAAGACAGCAGTAAGAAAGGAAGTGGGGAGCAAGTGAGGGGCCTCGTGGCAGAATTAACCCCTCGCCCGTGGTTGCGGTTCCTCTTATTGTTTCTCTCCCGCACCCGAGGAGGCTTGTGTGGGTTGGAGGCCGGGGGAGAGGCGGGCTTGGTGTGAGGAGGAGAGTGAGGACCGTAGCCCGGCCAGTCGTTGTCGTATCTTTCTCTGCTGTCTTCGCCCCCTGAACCGCTGCCCTCGTCGCCTGAAAGCAGCACAAGAATGTCATGTTTTAATCACGTGACTTATTTATTTACTATTAGGAGTTGTGCCTTTATCGTGTGAGGCCTTTATTTGTGCATGTACAGTACAGGCCAAAAGTTTGGACACACCTTCTCATTCAATGATTTTTCTTTATTTTCATGACTATTTACATTGTAGATCAGGGGTGTTAAACTCGTTTTCATCGAGTGCCACGTCGCAGTTATGGTTGCCCTCAGAGGGCTGCCTTTAACAATGAGTAATATATGAATATACATGTATATGTATATATATATATATATATATATATATATATATATATATATATAAAACATTAACAATATATTTTTTTACATAAGCTGCAAAATTGTTTTTTTATTTTACTTTAAAAACTGGCAGCTCAGTCACCAGAATTTTTACAATAAAAGCAATTGTTTTTTTTTTACAGCATATACAAATGGAATAAATAGAATGGAATGGAGAAACAATACCACTGTTTTTAGCAGTAAAATTCAAGCAATAGAGTTGCCAGTTGTTGTTTTTTTTTACCGTAAAATCTTGTTGTTTTAATGTTTATTTTTGTTCGTTTTTTAATGTTTTAGTGTCTTACTGTATATGGAAAAAAACAGTACCAAAGTTGATTTTACGGTTAAAAAAAATTAACGTAAAATCTGTTGTCAATTTTGCAGTCTACAATTTGATTGATAATTTGTTTTGAAATCATAAGTCAAGCAGATAATCAAGTACAGTATTTATCTTTATTTTAACAAGAAATATTTTTGGAATACTAGATGATGTCATTTTTTGATTTTGATAATATTACATTTTGAAAGATATGCAATTGCTTGCAGTACATGATTTTTAATGTCAAAAGGAAAAGAAAACAAATATATTTAGTAGGAAAAGATTAAGCATTTTATTAACGCATATTATTTCCAGGCTTTCGCGGGCCACATAAAATAATGTGGCGGGCCAGATTTGGCCCCCGGGCCTTGAGTTTGACACTTGTGTTGTAGATTGTCACTGAAGGCATCAAAACTATGAATGAACACATCTGGGGTTATGTACCTAACACAAAAAAAGGTGAAATAACTGAAAACATGTTTTATGTTCTAGTTTCTTCAAAATAGCCACCCTTTGCTCCGATTACTGCTTTGCACACTCTTGGCATTCTCTCCATGAGCTTCAAGAGGAACACTGCAAAAACGGAAATCTAAGTAAGATTAAATTGAATTGCTCATTTTCTGTCAGATAAGATAATTCTTCTCACTAAGCAGATTTTTATGTTAGAGTGTTTTACTTGTTTTAAGTGTTTTGGTCCTAAATGATCTCAGTAAGATATTACAGCTTGTTGCTGAGATTTGATGACCTACATTGAGTAAAACATGCTTGAAACTAGAATATCAACTGATGCAAAGCTGTGTAATCAATTCGGGGCGGCATGGCATAGTGGGTAGAGCAACCGTGCCAGAAACCTGAGGGTTGCAGGTTCGCTCCCCACGTCTTACCATCCAAAAATCGCTGCCGTTGTGTCCTTGGGCGGGACACTTCACCCTTTGCCCCCGGTGCCACTCACACCGGTGAATTGAATGATGAATGATAGGTGGTGGTCGGAGGGGCCGTTGGCGCAAATTGCAGCCACGCTTCCGTCAGTCTACCCCAGGGCAGCTGTGGCTATGAAAGTAGCTTACCACCACCAGGTGTGAATGAATGATGGGTTCTCCATGTAAAGCGACTTTGGGTACTTAGAAAAGCGCTATATAAATCCCAGGTATTATTATTATTATTATTAAACTACTTTTTTAAAGTAATAATTTCTTACTTCAAGCATGAAAAAATAAATCATGAAGCCGAGCGCATATCATTATGTCAAGATAATGGCACTAGCATTCAAGAATATTATTCAACATATTGAGCAAAAAGGTCTCTTTTTTTTCTACCAAGAAAAGTGCACTTGTTATTAGTGAGAATATACTTATTTTAAGGTATTTTGGGGTTCATTGAGGTTAGCTAATTTTACTTGTTTTGGAAAGTCTTGACAAGCCGAATTTTCTTGTTCTGTTGGCAGATAATTTTGCTTAGTTCAAATACAATACCCCTCATTTTTGTATTTTTTTCCCTTGTTTTTAAACACTGACTTTTTGCAGTGTAGTCACCTGAAAGGGTTTTCACTTCACAGGTGTCATAGTTTTGATGCCTTCAGTGACAATCTACAAGGCAAATAGTCATGAAAATAAAGAAAACACATTGAAATGAGAAGGTGGAGTCCAAACTTTTGGCCTGTAATGTACGTTTTTAATCATAATATTGGGGGAAAAATTATATTATGTTTTATTATTTATTGTATTTATTTGTATTACTCTTTTTTTTAATTTGTAAATGAAAATACAAAATATACAAACAGTGAAGGATGTTTAATACAATATAATACACATACTTATTCAAATCAGAATACCAACAAATTATATTTCTAAAGTACCTGTTCAATATAACATGTATGTATTTGTATGGTACTGTACATATATTGTGTATATTTTGGATTTCCTTTTTTAAAAATGATATCAAAACTAAATACAAATATTTTAAATAATAGCATATTTTTTATAGTCTTTTTTGTGGACACGTCTCTGATATTCTTTTTTTTCCTCATCAAACTGTTCATTATTTTCTTTGTTTGTTTTCCCTCTTTTTTTCCCCCAATGTTAAAGTGTTTACCTTCTCTTTAAACTCCACCTCAGCTCACTAGTTACTCAGTACTTGAGTAGTTTTTTCACCAAATACTTATACTCTTACTCAAGTAATTATTTGCATGACTACTTTTTACATTTACTTAGTGGAAAGAGGATTCATATGGCCCCATTCGTCACGGTTTTCCTGACACATGAAACGTGACAAATTTGATCAAATGTTTTACACTAAAGCTGCTAAAACCAATTCAATGTATATCCGTATATGCTAAGCTATTTAGAATAAAATAAAAACATTGTTATCTTAGCTTTTGTGTTACAAGTGATGAAGTTGTTAGTGTTATACATAATATACAATACCTTAATAATATTGAATTCATTTAGTTTTCAGAACATATCGAGGGCCATAAAGTGTGTGATCGCCATTGCCGATTAATACCTTTTAAAAACCGATCCCCTCTGGCTAATATTGTCTTTATTTGTAGTCCCACAGATGACAAGCTTGCAGCTAATTGTGTATCTCCATACACAGTGTGGAGACACTGCCCTAAGTTAATAATAGTCACCACTATTACAGCAAATAAACTACATTTCTTAGTATCTTAAGTGTCATTATCAAGTGTTAGGACAAGGCTAAACTGGCTACACACCTTGAGCAAGCCAGGAGCAGGCAAGCTAATAGCTAGGCTAGCTTTAAACAACAGAATTGGTGAAGGGTCTCAGTTATCAGTCAGTCAGTGTTAAAATTATGTCATATATTCATATATTATTTTACTTTCAATGCTTAAACTTCAGATCTATTCATTGACATAAAGTTGAAAAAAATGTTTTATGCCTTTTTTGTCTAAGAAAACCCTTTTTTTTTTTTATATATTTTTTTATTTCATTTCTGATTATTATAATTATTATTAATGTATTATTATTTCTTTTTTTGTTTATTTAATTGATGTATTTGTAGATACTACTTTGTTTTTTTTTTGCTGTTTCTTTCTTTTTTGGGGGGTGGGGTGGGTGGTATGGTTGGGATATAAACAAAAAATATTTTGACATTTAGGGTTAAAACAGATGTATGATGTATGTGAATATGATGTAATGGATAGGAATGTCTGATGCTGGATGTCAATAAAAAAAAAAAAATAAAATAAAAAATAAAAAAACAACCTTTTTTTAATGGCAAAAACACACAGTATGCAATATTTTACCCCCAAAATTTTCTAAGTGGAATATTTGATGTGAAGTAATTAGAGCCTTAAATAAGTCAATAATTCATAACAACATCGCTTTTGGCTCAATATAGTTTTTTTGAGCAATGACAGTTAAAAAAAAATCAGACTAAAGGTCTTGAGTACCAGACTTCAGACCTACAAAACGAAATACATTTCTTAAAATTATTTTTGTATTATGCCCTTTTTTTTTTTTTTAAAGAAACCCATGTTTTATTCACATGGCGAACACACAAAATGTATTATATTTTCTCCACAAAAGTGGAATATTTGATGTGAAATAATTGGAGCCTTGAATACGTCAATAATTTATACCAACATATATTTTGATTCATTATGAATTTTTGCGCAATGACAGTTTTAAATTAAAAAAAAAACCCGCCTGCATTGCATCTCTGTGTTATTACCGTATTTTCTGGACCATAAGGCGCACAGGATTATAAGGCGCACTGCTGATGACCAGGTCTATTCACGTCTATTTTCATACAAAAGGTGCATCGGATTATAGGGTGCATTAAAGGAGTAATTTTTTTTTTTTTTTTTCTAAATGTAAAAGACTTCCTTGTGGTCTACATAACATGTAATGGTAGTTCTTTGGTCAAAATGTTGCATAGATGATGTTTTACAGATCATCTTCAAGCCGCTTTCTGACAGACGCTTCCGGATGCGCCGTTTTGTGGGCGGTCTTATTCATGTGCCTCCACTTCGACAGCGTCTTCTCCCCGCCATCTTTGTTGTAGCGTGCAAGGACGGGGGTGGAAGAAGTGTCAAAAGATGGCACTAACTGTTTTAATGACATTCAGACTTTACGTGAATCAATAATGGAGCAGCATCTCCTCATCCGTGGCTCACTAGTGCGACAACCACGCCGGAAATGTGTCCCCGTGAAAAACCGTCTCGAATAACTAAAGTTCCTTGGGCGAATAATGTAAACTCACTACACTGGTATGTTTTAAGCTCTTCCATGGTGAGTTTACTGACAGATATAAGTAAGAACTTTACACTACTTTATATTAGAAATGGCAACAGCGGAGGATGAATGTCCCATGACAAGAAGATAGAGAAAAAGAAGAAGATTATCGACTACGGTGTCGGCACGGACTACAATGGCGGACGCGCACAAATTTTCAGGATTTATGCAGATCCCAAATACACATCAGCAGGTACCAGAAGGTAGGAAAATATGGTTTTGCATAATTTAGCGAAACAAAACGGCAGATAAAATTGTTTTTAAAGTTAAAGTACCAATGATTGTCACACACACACACTAGGTGTGGCGAAATTATTCTCTGCATTTGACCCATCACCCTTGATCACCCCCTGGGAGGTGAGGGGAGCAGTAGGCAGCAGTGGTGGCCACGCCCGGGAATCATTTTTGATGATTTAACCCCCAATTCCAACCCTTGATACTGAGTGCCAAGCAGGGAGGTAATGGGTCCCATTTTTATAGACTTTGGTATGACTCGGCCGGGGTTTGAACTCACAACCTACCGATCTCAGGGCGGACACTCCAACCACTAGGCCCCTGAGTACGGCTATAATGTCTGCAAATAGGTGCCATTTTGCGGTCCTTATACACACACCATAATAATACCCGTATGTTGAAGCAGAGTACGTCTGACTATGGTAGCCGTAATACTCTTGACAATCCATCGAGCGGTGCGTCTTCATCGCTTACCAAAGTCGTACTAAAACATTTTGATAGATTTTTGAGCGCCGTGTCTAATGTTCTATATTCTCAATGAATCATTTAAAGTTTTGGTGTTGTCTACTGGTGTCATCTTGCAGTCTACACTAGAGACGTCCGATAATGGCTTTTTTGCCGATATCCGATATTCCGATATTGTCCAACTCTTAATTACCGATACCGATATCAACCGATATCAACCGATACCGATATATACAGTTGTGGGATTAACACATTATTATGCCTAATTTTGTTGTGATGCCCCGCTGGATGCATTAAACAATGTAAGAAGCTTTTTCAAAATAAGAAAACAACTTCAACTTAAGTTATGGAAAAAAATGCCAACATGGCACTGCCATATTTATTATTGAAGTCACAAAGTGCATTATTTTTTTTAACATGCCTCAAAACAGCAGCTTGGAATTTGGGACATGCATTAGGAGGTTGAGGTGGGCGGGGTTAGGGGGTGGTGGGGTGGGTAGGAGGTAGCGGGGGTGTATATTGTAGCGTCCCGGAAGACTTAGTGCTGCAAGGGGTTCTGGGTATTTGTTTATGTTGTGTTACGGTGCGGATGTTCTCCCGAAATATGTTTGTCATTCTTGTTTGGTGTAGGTTCACAGTGTGGCGCATATTTGTAACAGTGTTAAACTTGTTTATACGGCCACCCTCAGTGTGACCTGTATGGCTGTTGACCAAGTATGCATTGCATTCACTTGTGTGTGCGAAAAGCCATAGATATTATGTGATTGGGCCGGCACGCAAAGGCAGTGCCTTCAAGGTTTATTGGCGCTCTGTACTTCTCCCTACGTCCGTGTACACAGCGGCGTTTTAAAAAGTCATACATTTTACTTTTTGAAACCGATACCGATAATTTTGAAACCGATACCGATAATTTCCGATATTACATTTTAAAGCATTTATCGGCCGATAATATCGGCAGTCCGATATTATCGGACATCCCTAGTCTACACGTATCTCCTATGTGTGACTGCCATCTACTGGTCACACTTATTACACCATGTACCAAAAAAATAACTTTGAGGTCGGCAAGCACAACCACAATTATTCCGTACATTAGGCGCACCGGGTTATAAGGCGCACTGTCGATTTTTGAGAAAATGAAAGGATTTTAAGTGCGCCTTATAGTCCGAAAAATTATCGGTCTCGTAATCAGCACCATAAATGCCTGCTCGGAACATCCCTAGACGAAACACCTTACTTGTGAAGTGAATTGTATTTATATAGCACTTTTCTCTAGTGACTCAAAGCGCTTTACATAGTGAAACCCAATATCTAAGTTACATTTAAACCAGTGTGAGTGGCACTGGGAGCAGGTGGGTAAAGTGTCTTGCCCAAGGACACAACGGCATTGACTAGGACGGCGGAAGCGGGGATCGAACCTGGAACCCTCAAGTTGCTGGCACGGCCACTCTACCAACCGAGCTATGCCGCCCCAACTTGAGAAACAACTTTTTTGAGGGCCAACATTTGAGGGATATGAACAAGCTTGGCACTCAGCATGAAGGGTTGGAATTGGGGGTTAAATCACCAAAAATGATTCCCGGGCACGTGCTGCTCACTGCTCCCCTCACCTCCCAGGGGGTGATCAAGGGTGATGGGTCAAATGCAGAGAATAATTTCGCCCCACCTAGTGTGTGTGTGACTATCATTGGTACTTTAACTTTAACTTTAAGACTGTGTGAAGGCACTGACTGTCCATGAAGTCCACGTCCTGTCCAGCCTGTGCGTGTCTCAGCTTGTTGGTGACCACCCTCAGCTCCATGAGCAGCTGCCTCGTCCTCACATCGGGCCGTCCGAGGTCCACCTCTATCTCCGGGTTGTTGATCTGACTGGCCAGGCCGTCACCCGTCACCTCCGGGAGATACCTGAAAAGTCCACGCAAAGAAACGTTAACGACTCGCTGAGTGTTAGAATAATGATGTATATATTATCATCATAACTTTATGCTTAAGGGCTGTTACTATAAATTATTGTCAATTGTGCTGAAGTGGTATTTATTTTTGTATCTGTGCAAGCTGGCAATCCAAAAGATTGCCAGCCGTCTTTATCAGTGTTGTGTCTAGACTCGGCCTGCTGACTGCCAAGGCCGAACACCGCCGTGATGCAGACAGAGCAGAGACAAGGCGATATGACCTGCGTCAACTAATTTTCATTTATTCTATAACAGTGGTTCTTAACCTTGTTGGAGGTACCGAACCCCACCAGTTTCATATGCGCATTCACCGAACCCTTCTTTAGTGAAAAATAAAATGTTTTATTTTTTTCAAATTCAAGACAAAGTTATATGTTTTTGGTAACACTTTAGTATGAGGAACATATTCTAAGTAACAAAGACTTAATTTAGAGTTATTTGGTTAGGGTTAGGGTTAGAGGATTAGGGTTATAATAAGGCCATGCCGAATAAGTCATTAATAAGTACTTAATAATGACTAGTTAAGAGCCAATATGTTACTAATTTGCATTTTAATAAGCAACTAATTAATGGTGAATATGTTCCCCATACTAAAGTGTTACCATGTTTTATTACTGGTGCACAAAATGAACCGTGCATGAACATCACCTTGTTTAAACAACAAAACCAACACAGTGCATAAACTCACAACAAATTACACATCTGCAAATCAGTCTGACTTCTGATGTTGCCGTATCCGTAATACACCGATAGGGAGAAGTTTTTATTTACACGATGAAGTCGGGTGTGTTTTGACCTACGCCGAACCCCTGGGGCCGACTCACCAAACCCCTAGGGTTCGATCGAACCCAGGTTAAGAACCACTGTTCTATAATTATATATTGTGTCTAACTGGAGTTGTCGAGATTAGCCCCTTCCCTCAGCGACAGCTTCAGTGCTGTAACAGGGACCTTCCAAATAATCAGAGGAGGCGCGCGGGCTTGATTTTTAGAACGTAGTTTGGATCGGTAACTAGAATACAGTCTGAAACACGTGTCTCCTCACACTGCAAAAAATTAGTGTTCAAAAACAAGAAAAAAAAATAAAAATTAAGGGTATTTTATTTTGAACTAAGCAAAATTACCGTATTTTTCGGAGTATAAGTCGCACCGGCCGAAAATGCATAATAAAGAAGGAAAAAAACATATATAAGTCGCACTGGAGTATAAGTCGCATTTTTTGGGGGAAATTTATTTGATAAAAGCCAACACCAAGAATAGACATTTGAAAGGCAATTTAAAATAAATAAAGAATAGTGAACAACAGGCTGAATAAGTGTACGTTATATGACACATAAATAACCAACTGAGAACGTGCCTGGTATGTTAACGTAACATATTATGGTATCATTCAAATAACTATAACATATAGAACATGCTATACGTTTACCAAACAATCTGTCACTACTAATCACTAAATCCCATGAAATCTTATACGTCTAGTCTCTTACGTGAATGAGATAAATAATATTATTTGATATTTTACGGTAATGTGTTAATAATTTCACACATAAGTCACACCCCCGGCCAAACTATGAAAAAAACTGCGACTTATAGTCCGAAAAATACGGTACCTGCCAATAGAACAAGAAAATTCGGCTTGTCAAGACTTTCCAAAACAAGTACAATTAAAGCTGCAAGCAGCGATGGACGTGACCGACTTTGAGGACTCATAAAATCCAAACCGGAGCAGTACTTAAAACTCTTTCATCAACTTTTAATCAGAAGGGTTCAATCTCTCTCCTGTGCTAATTTGAAGCCAACACAACAAACAACGCTCAGAGGAGATAATGTTTGAAAAAAGGTGACTGTTTTTACACAACTTTTGTTTTGAAGGGGGAATTGCAAACTTCCTGTTGATTTTTGCTGGGGGTTGTCAGTGTATGAAATATAGGTCTAAGTGAGACCTACATAGAGGTTTTTATTTCATGTCTCTATGACATTCCTACTGGGAGTTACAGGCAGCTAGAGCACAATTTTGAGTTTTGGGGTTTGGTTTTTTGATTAGATCGCAATTTTCGCCAGTCCTGATGTGTGTGTCCAATTTGGTGAGTTTTGAAGCATGTTAAGGGGGTCAAATTACAGCTCAAAGAGGCGGCGGTATAATAATAAAACGCTAGAAATACAATAGGGTCCTCTGTCCCAAAGGGACTCGGTCCCTAATTAGCTAACCTCAATGAACCCAAAAATACCTTAAAATAAGTATATTCTCACTAATAACAAGCACATTTTTCTTGGTAGAAAAAAAAATTAGACCTTTTTGCTCAATATGTTGAAAAATATTCTTAAATTAAGTACATGCTAGTGCCATTATCTTGACATAATGATATGCACTCGGCATCATGATTTTTTTTTTTCATGCTTGAAGTAAGAAATGATTACTTTAAAAAAGTAGTTTTATACTTGTGACTGTTGATGACACAGCTTTGCAACAGTTGATATTCTAGTTTCAAGCATGTTTTACTCAATATAGGTCCTCAAATCTCAGCAACAAGCTGTAATATCTGACTGAGATCATTTAGGACCAAAACCCTTAAAACAAGTAAAACACTCTAACATAAAATCTGCTTAGTGAGAAGAATTATCTTATCAGACAGAAAATAAGCAAATATCACCCTTATTTGAGATATTTCATCTTACTTAGATTTCAGTTTTTGCAGTGCATGAGTTAAATTGAACTCTGTCTCCGCATGATTCCTTGTTTCTTGTCTGATTCATAGACGTCATCAGTGTTTGAACCTGACACCGAGCAATGTTCACCTCCCGCGGGTCTGCCCGTTCCAGCAGCGATCCTCGTTGGTGACGTCGGCAGCCATTTTGTCATCGCTGCAGATGGTGTGTGGGAGGGACACCCAGAAGCTCCCCATGGGCCGCAGACGCTCCTTCAGTTCGGTAACCTGCACGGAGGCAGCCTGTGAGTCGGACTAAAAGTGTTCTGGAGCGCGTGGAAGCCGCGGCGCTTTGCGTCCCTTCCACCCACACGAGTCAGAGTTTGGTGGGAAACAGAATATGGTTGGAAAGACATGTTTGCTATGTGGCCGAAGAAAGGTTGTGAAGTCTCCTTCTCACGTGCCAAAGCAGACCAACTGACATCATCTCATATTTTAAAACATGAAGTTGTGCACATCATTATTTTGTTTACAAGAGTCAAACTACAAAACCCAAAACCAGTGAAGTTGGCACGTTGACAATCCATCCATCCTTCCATTTTCTACTGCTTGTCCCTTTTGGCGTCGCGGGGGGGGTACTGGAGCCTATCTCAGCGGCATTCGGGCGGAAGGCGTGGTACACCTTGGACAAGTCGCCACCTCATCGCAGCATACTTGCCAACCCTCCCGATTTTCCCGGGAGACTCCCGAATTTCAGTGCCCCTCCCGAAAATCTCCCAGCGCAACCATTCTCCCGAATTTCTCCCGATTTCCACCCGGACAACAATATTGGGGGTGTGCCTCAAAGGCACTGCCTTGAGCGTCTTCTCCAACCTGTCATCACGTCCACATTTCCTCCATACAATCAGCGTGCCGGCCCAGTCACATAATATATGCAGCTTTTACACACACACACAAGTGGATGCAGCCATACAGGTCACATTGAGGGTGGCCGTATAAACAACTTTAACACGGTTACAAATATGCGCCACACTGTGAACCCACACCAAACAAGAATGACAAACACATTTCGGGAGAACATCCGCACCGTAACACAACATAAACACAACAGAACAAATACCCAGAATCCCTTGCAGCACTACAATATACACCCCCGCTACCACCAAATCCCCCCCCCCCCTCAACCCCCTCCAATCTCCCGAATTTGGAGGTCTCAAGGTTGGCAAGTATGCATCACAGGGCCAACACAGATAGACAGACAACATTCACACTCACATTCACACACTAGGGCCAATTTAGTGTTGCCAATCAACCTATCCCCAGGTGCATGTCTTTGGAGGTGGGAGGAAGCCGGAGTACCCGGAGGGAACACACGCAGTCACGGGGAGAACATGCAAACTCCACACAGAAAGATGCCGAGCCCGGGATTGAACTCAGGACCTTCGTATTGTGAGGCACATGCACTAACCCCTGCCCCCGTTGGCACGTTGTGTAAATGGTAAATAAAGACAGAATATAATGATTTGTGAATCCTTTCCAACTTATATTCAATTGACTACACTGCAAAGACAAGATACTTAACGTTCGAACTGGTAAACTTTGTTATTTTTTGCACATTATTAGCTCATTTGGAATTTGATGCCTGCAAGATGTTTCAAAAAGACTGACAAAGTTGAGGAATGCTCATCAAACACTTATTTGGAACATCCCACAGGTGAACAGGCTCATTGGGAACAGGTGGGTGCCATGATTGGGTATAAAAGTAGCTTCCATGAAATGCGCCGTCATTCACAAACAAGGATGGGGCGAGGGTCACCACTTTGTGAACAAATGCGTGAGCAAATTGTCCAACAGTTTAAGAACTACATTTCTCAACCAGCTATTGCAAGGAGTTTAGGGATTTCACCATCTACGGTCTGTAATATCATCAAAAGTTTTAGAGAATCTGGAGAAATCACTGCACGGAAGCGATGATATTACGGACCTTCGATCCCTCAGGCGGTACTGCATCAACAAGAGACATCAGTGTGTAAAGGATACCACCACATGGGCTCAGGAACACTTCAGAAAACCACTGTCAGTAACTACAGTTGGTCGCTACATCTGTAAGTGCAAGTTAAAACTCTACTATGCAAAGCCAAAGCCATTTATCAACAACACCCAGAAACGCCGCCGGCTTCGCTGGGCCCGGGCTCATCTAAGATGGACTGATGCAAGGTGGAAAAGTGTTCTGTGGTCTGACGAGTCCACATTTCAAATTGTTTCTGGAAAATGTGGACGTTGTGTCCTCCGCAGCAAAGAGGAAAAGAACCATCCGGATTGTTATAGGCGCAAAGTTGAAAAGCCAGCATCTGTGATGGTATGGGGGTGCATTAGTGCCCAAGACATGGGTAACTTACACATCTGTGAAGGTACCATTAATGCTGAAAGGTACATACAGGTTTTGGAGCAACATATGTTGCCAACCAAGCAACATTATGGACGCCCCTGCTTATTTCAGCAAGACAATGCCAAGCCACGTGTCACAACAGCGTGGCTTCATAGTAAAAGAGTGCGGGTACTAGACTGGCCTGCCTGTAGTCCAGAACTGTCTCCCATTGAAAATGTGTGGCGTATTATGAAGCCTAAAATACCACAACGGAGACCCCCGGAATGTTGAACAACTTAAGCTGTACATCAAGCAAGAATGGGAAAGAATTCCACCTGAAAAGCTTCAAAAATTGGTCTCCTCAGTTCCCAAACGTTTACTGAGTGTTGTTAAAAGGAAAGGCCATGCAACACAGTGGTAAAAATGTCCCTGTGCCAACTTATTTGCAATGTGTTGCTGCCATTAAATTCTAAGTTAATGATTATTTTCAAAAAAAAAAAGAAGTTTCTCAGTTGGAACATTAAATATCTTGTCTTTGCAGTCTACTCAATTGAATATAGGTTGAAAAGGATTAGCAAATCATTGTATTCTGTTTTTATTTACGAATTACACAACGTGCCAACTTCACTGGTTTTGGGTTTTGTATATCAGAGCTTTTTTCTACTCAAATGAATCGATATATTTCAATTGTTGCAGCCCTAGAACATAGTGAATTAAACCAAATTTTTATAGTTGTCTTTTTGTTTATTGTTTAAACCTGATTATTTATAGTCAACACAAATCTTTACATACAATATTATTAACGTAATTGAACTGCAATTTTATTAATTTTGTCTTTTATGCACACATTCGGGCAAAATGGTTTAAAAAGCACGACTGTTCTCACCAGTCGGTCCAGGTTGGTGCCTGCAGCAGTGGTGGGTTTTTCCTCTGGGGTGTAGGTGCGGAAAGGCCTCCTGTTGCCACCCGGCTCTTTGGGGGAGCGCTTGGACCGTCCTTGAAGATTTCTGGGATTTCCACAACCTTGGAACACCTACAAGAACAACATTGAATTCAGATCCACAGTCTGTCGGCGAAAGTTTGGTCGGACAAATCTGAGGTGGTGTTTTTACTGCCTTCAGCCAAACCGCCTCACTTTGTCTTTCTTTCCCTTCAAGGAAAAAAGCCAAGCTGCGAAGGAAAGAACTCCCGGTTCCTTGAAGCGCTGCCACGTATGAGAGCAAGACGTGGGTGCCTCTCAGGTGGGTTGGCTTGCCAAGCTTCAGTCTCACTGTCGGACTGTCATCCCGCTGTGCGTGGGAATGTGTTGCGTGACTCGAAATGGACATTACAGCGAGACGACAACCGACATGATACGTGCGAGACAACAACCAACATTACACGAGCGAGACAACAATCAACATCACACGAGCGAGACAACAACCAACATCATACGAGACAACAACCGACATCATATCAGCGGGACAACAACCGACATCATACGTGCGAGACAACAACCGACATCATACGTGCGAGAAAACAACCAACATCACACGAGACAACAACCGACATCATACGTGCGAGACAACAACCAACATCACACAAAACAACCGACATCATACGTGCGAGACAACAACCAACATCACACGAGACAACAACCGACATCATACGGGCGAGACAACAACCAACATCATACAAGACAACAACCGACATCATACGAGCGAGACAACAACCAACATCACACAAAACAACCGACATCATACGTGCGAGACAACAACCAACATCACACGAGACAACAACCGACATCATACGTGCGAGACAACAACCAACATCACACAAAACAACCGACATCATACGTGCGAGACAACAACCAACATCACACGAGACAACAACCGACATCATACGAGCGAGACAACAACCGACATCATACGAGCGAGACAACAACCGACATCATACGAGCGAGACAACAACCAACATCATACGAGACAACAACCGACATCATACGAGCGAGACAACAACCGACATCATACGAGCAAGACAACAACCAACATCATACGAGCGAGACAACAACCAACATCATACGAGACAACAACCGACATCATACGAGCGAGACAACAACCAACATCATACAAGACAACAACCGACATCATACGAGCGAGACAACAACCGACACCATACGTGCGAGACAACAACCAACATCACACGAGACAACAACCAACATCATACGAGCGACACAACAACCGACATCATACGTGCGAGACAACAACCAACATCACACGAGCGAGACAACAACCAACATCATACAAGACAACAACCGACATCATACGAGCGAGACAACAACCAACATCACACGAGACAACAACCGACATCATACGAGCGATACAACAACCAACATCATACAAGACAACAACCGACATCATACGAACGAGACAACAACCAACATCACACGAGACAACAACCGACATCATACGAGCGAGACAACAACCAACATCATACAAGACAACAACCGACATCATACGAGCGAGACAACAACCGACATCATACGAGACAACAACCGACATCATACTAGCGAGACAACAACCAACATCATACGAGACAACAACCGACATCATACGAGCGAGACAACAACCGACATCATACGAGCGAGACAACAACCGACATCATACGAGACAACAACCGACATCATACGAGCGAGACAACAACCAACATCATACGAGACAACACCCAACATCATACGAGCGAGACAACAACCAACATCATACAAGACAACAACCGACATCATACGAGCGAGACAACAACCGACACCATACGTGCGAGACAACAACCAACATCACACGAGACAACAACCAACATCATACGAGCGACACAACAACCGACATCATACGTGCGAGACAACAACCAACATCACACGAGCGAGACAACAACCAACATCATACAAGACAACAACCGACATCATACGAGCGATACAACAACCAACATCATACAAGACAACAACCGACATCATACGAGCGAGACAACAACCAACATCACACGAGACAACAACCGACATCATACGAGCGAGACAACAACCAACATCATACAAGACAACAACCGACATCATACGAGCGAGACAACAACCAACATCACACGAGACAACAACCGACATCATACGAGCGAGACAACAACCAACATCATACAAGACAACAACCGACATCATAGAAGCGAGACAACAACCAACATCATACAAGACAACAACCGACATCATACGAGCGAGACAACAAGAGCGCAATTTTGAGTTTTGGGGCTAGCTTTTTTGATTAGATCGCTATTTTTGCCAGTCCTGATGTGTGTGTCAAATATGGTGAGTTTTGAAGCATGTTAAGGGGGTCAAATTACAGCTCAAAGAGGCGGCGGAATAATAATAATAAAACCTTACAATTACAATAGTGTCCTCAGTCCCAATGGGACATTGCAGTCCCTAATAAATAGATGAATTTTGGTGTAGAAAAACCAAATGTGTGAATGCTTTGGAGCATTCACACAGTAAAGTAAGATGGTGTGGTTTAAGTGTATGGATGGACCGTGAGGACTTTTTCCGGGACATCTTCTGGATTTTCTGCGTGTTTTTATAGGTACATGTCCCAATACAACAAGCATTCACAAGCTTAAAAATAAATCCATCATTAACTAATAATTAGGAATAACAGCTTGAGAACGCCTGTCAACAGGTGACACATCTCCATGACAACAGTCTCCCATAATCGGTTGGCTCTGAACGCAGGAAAATTAGACGCTGGCTGTGCCGGTTGCTCTTAGCCGCTTCCTAGTCTAAAAAAAGGTCAAGGACCAAGAGAATAAACAAAACAAAAGAAACGATTCTTGCCTTGGTGGAGATGCTGACGCTGTTTTCTTGCATGTGCATGATGGCTTCAGACACTTTGACGGAGATGGAGTCTGCCGCCAACTCCATGTTGAAGGGCCCCTCCAACTTCTCTGCAACCTGGTAGAGGGCGTCTGATGGGAGACAGAGCAGGTGAGTCTACAATCGCAGGTAGGCTACTAGAGAAATGCTAACATGAGTGGTTGTGTAAAAACAAGTTGAAAGAGAAGGTTATTTATTACATTTGATAATGCAAACCCCAAAACCAGTGAAGTTGGCACGTTGTGTAAATGGTAAATAAAAACAGAATACAATGATTTGCAAATCCTTTTCAACTTATATTCAATTGAATAGACTGCAAAGACAAGATATTTAATGTTCCAACTGAGAAATGTAATTTTGTTTTGCAAATAATCATTAACTTGGAATTTAATGGCAGCAACACATTGCAAAAAAGTTGTCACAGGGGCATTTTTACCACTGTGTTACATGGCCTTTCCTTTTAACAACACTCAGTAAATGTTTGGGAACTGAGGAGACACATTTTTTAAGCTTTTCAGGTGGAATTCTTTCCCATTCTTGCTTGATGTACAGCTTAAGTTGTTCAACAGTCCGGGGTCTCCATTGTGGTATTTTAGGCTTCATATTGCACCACACATTTTCAATGGGAGACAGGTCTGGACTACAGGCAGGCCAGTCGAGTACCCACAGTTTTTTACTATGAAGCCACGCTGTTGTGACACCTGCAGAATGTGGCTTGGCATTGTCTTGCTGAAATAAGCAGGGGCGTCCATGATAACATTGCTTAGATGGCAACATATGTTGCTCCAAAACCTGTATGTACCTTTCAGAATTAATGGTGCCTTCACAGATGTGTAAGTTACCCATGCCTTAGGCACTAATACAACCCCATACCATCACAGATCCTGGCTATTGAAGTTTACACCTAAAACAATCCGAATGGTTCTTTTCCTCTTTGGTACGGAGGACACGACATCCACAGTTTCCAAAAACAATTTGAAATGTGGACTCGTCAAGACCAACTTTTCCACTTTGCATCAGTCCATCTTAGATGAGCTCGGGCCCAGCGAAGCCGGTGGCATTTCTGGGTGTTGTTGATAAATGGCTTTCACTTTGCATCGTAGAGTTTTAACTTGCACTTACAGATGTAGCGACGAACTGTAGTTACTGACAGTGGTTTTCTGAAGTGTTCCCGAGCCCATGTGGTGATATCCTTTACACACTGATGTCGCTTTTTGATGCTGTACCGCTTGAGGGATCGAAGGTCAGGGGCATTGGTTTGAGGCCTTGCTTACGTGCAGTGATTTCTCCAGATTCTCTGAACCTTTAGATGATATTACGGACCGTAGATGGTGAAATCCCTAAATTCCTTTGCAATAGCTCGTTGACAAATGTTGTTCTTAAACTGTTTGGACAATTTGCTCACGCATTTGTTCACAAAGTGGTGACCCTCGCCCCATCCTTGTTTGTGAATGACTGCGCATTTCATGAAAGCTGCTTTTATACCCAATCATGGCACCCACCTGTTCCCAAAATTTTGATGAGCATTCCTCAACTTTCTCAGTCTTTTTTGCCACTTGTGCCAGCTTTTTTGAAACATGTTGCCGGCATCAAATTCCAAATGAGCCAAAAAATAACAAAGTTTACCAGTTCGAACGTTAAGTATCTTGTCGTTGCAGTCTATTCAATTGAATATAAGGTGAAAAGGATTTGCAAATCATTGTATTCTGTTTTTATTTACCATTTACACAACGTGCCAACTTCACTGGTTTTGGGGTTTGTAGATGTTATCCCTGATTCAAACTACCTCCCACCCTGCCTCCTTCACCCACCGATAAAATAGTCCCACTCTGTGTCCAGGTCGGCCTGGTTAGCCAAGCATCCTTTCATCACGTTCAGGCACAAGGCACGGCATGGACGCAGCGAGGGCATTCCTCGACAAAGTGGGCAGTACCACTGACGCATCAGGCCACGCACGCATTCCGAGTCTGGGGTCAGCTGTGACACATAAATAATACAGAACATTGACCACTGGTAAAGTCCCTGTAACAGTAAAACTGCACGTTCTCATGTTAGTAGAACCTCAACTTTAAGGGGAAAATATGCCTCAAAAGACAAAAAAAACCCCACAAGTCCACAGTGATGGACTAAAAACATCCGACAGGACGGTGCTGAGAAGATGGATGATATTCATCAAATTGAAGAAATAAATCATCACAAAACATGACACTGCTAGCCCATACCGAAGCAGAATGAGTCCAACACCAGCCAAGGTCATTAAAATGTTATCTAACTGGGGGACTTTTATCCATGAAAATATGGAAAAGTTGCTGATGGTGTGTTTGATTAAGAAGCAGCTCAAAGGAGATATTGTAGAAGTACTCTCTCCAATAAAAGCCGGTTTCTTTTTAAACGGAACATTCCATGTTAAAAATTGTGGTCATGCCCCCAATTAAATTGATTTCAAGTCATTTCAATTAGGGATGCACAATATTTTTTGTTTCAAGCTGATACCTGCTTCAAGAAAATGATACCAATAACTCATTTATTATTTTGTAAAGGTAGATTTAAGTGTCGTTTGTGCACTTCTGGAGGTAAAAAAGTGGATTTGACAAAGTGGACCTGTTTATTTCTCCTAACCTATGGGTCGGCAACCCAAAATGTTGAAAGAGCCATATTGGACCAAAAATACAAAAAACAAATCTGTCTGGAGCTGCAAAAAATAAAAAGCCTTATATAAGTGTTATAATGAAGGCAACACATGATGTAAGTGTCTATAATAGCTATAATAGCCTACTATCAAAATGACTATGTGTCGCAGGCTGGCGCAAATCTTCATTGACAGAAATGTTGAAATGTAATATTTATTCTACACATTTTTACAACATTAGAAACCATTAGTAAATCAGAGGCTACTCAGAAGTTGAGATAACTCCTGGAAATTACTGGCTTTTAACGGCCAAAGGTATAGATGTCAGTTTCTTTTTAATGCAGTTGACTGATAATATGTGTGCAAATTATAGAAAAAAACTCACCTTTGTGGCTTTGTTGACAATATCTCGGCCAGTTGCCAAGCCTTGAGATAGCGCCCTTGCAGCAATAAAAGCCCTGGACACCTAAATGGAATTATTAATATAAAAAATCATGAATGCTTTCCAAAATATTTGTCTTAATCATGAGAAATATTTTGATGGCCACCTGCACGCGAAGTTTGCGAGGCATATCTCCGAAGGGCTGCAGCTGTTCGGCGTGTTTGCTGACGCACTCCAGGTAGTCGTCACTGAACTGATATTGAGGGTTGACCAGTGTGAAGACCCGCTCCACCAGCCTGGACCAGAAGTCCGACAGAACCTCTGTCAGACTCACACTGCCCCCTGTGGACAATGAATGGAATTGTGTCGAGCTTGAAAGTAACGCTATGGATGGACAAGCGTTTTATTTTTATATATATATATATATATATATATATATATATATATATATATATATGTATATATATATATATATATATATATATATACGAAGGTGCTGAGTAGTCTGGGGTTCAATCCCGGGCTCGGGATCTTTCTGTGTGGAGTTTGCATGTTCTCCCCGTGACTGCGTGGGTTCCCTCCGGGTACTCCGGCTTCCTCCCACCTCCAAAGACATGCACCTGGGGATAGGTTGATTGGCAACACTAAATTGGCCCTAGTGTGTGAATGTGAGTGTAAATGTTGTCTGTCTATCTGTGTTGGCCCTGCGATGAGGTGGCGACTTGTCCAGGGTGTACCCCGCCTTCCGCCCGATTGTAGCTGAGATAGGCTACAGCGCCCCCCCGCGACCCCGAAGGGAATAAGCGGTAGAAAATGGATATATGTATCTATCTATCTATCTATCTATCTATCTATCTGTCTATCTATCTATCTATCTATATATATATATATATATATATATATGTCTTAATAAGGTTATCCAAAAAATAGTGCTCGATACCGTAGTAGAGCGCAATATATGTATGTGTGGGGAAAAAAATCACAAGACTTGTGATTTTTTTCCCACACATACATATATATATATATATATATACACATATACATACATATATATATACACACATACATATATATATACACACATATACATACATATGCATTTATATATATACACACATACTGTATACATATACATATATACACACACACATATGTGTATATATATACGTGTGTGTATATGTAAATACATATATATATATATATACATATACATATATATATATACACATATACATATATATATATATACACATAATTATGTATATATATGTGTGTATATATACATATATATATATGTATATATATATGTGTGTGTATATATATATATACATATATATATATATATGTACATAAATACATATATACACACACATATATATGTGTGTATATATATATGTGTGTGTATATATATATACATACGGTACATATATACATACATATACATATATACACACATATACATACATATGTACATATATACACACACATATATATGTATATATACATATATATATATGTCTGTATATATGTGTATATATATATATATATATATATATATATATATATATATATATATATATATATATATATATATATATATATATATATATATATATATATATATATATATATAAAATATTGTTGACGCATATATGATAGTAGAAGAATGAGGAGATAATCCAACAAGTTGGTCAACTTTGGCATCCAATTTATACCCGTAAATGTCCAGACAGACACAAAAAGGCCGAATCATTTTTCATCTAAACGGTAATATTTGAACATTTTAACAGTCAGCATCCCAGTGACAGCAGACCTTGTACAGTAATGTACAAGGTCCAAAATGTTCAATTATGTTTGTTGGCTGTCATGAAGACTGCAATGACTATTAAACAGTGATGTGTTCGAAGGAAAAAGGAGTGTCCAGATGTCTTTGTGAAATTTTGCTTAAAATGAGCAAAATACATCAATATTAAATGTTATTATGAATGTGCCTGTCATTACATTACATATATACTTACAGTGTGTATATAAAACCTTGATGGAGGTGTTTGGTTGTTTTTCTGGGCGCTTTATAGGCAGATTAGAACGACTCCCATGGGCTCCATTGTACAGTGATCTGACTCTTGCTAGCATTTATTTACTAGTTAGAATGCATGAAAAAAGAAAGACGTGTGTGCTTGTCTTACACAAGTTCCCCTTGACATAGGTAGGTTATACAGATAAGGACTGCAGCAAGAGAGGCAGAATGAATGAGGTATGGATGGTTGGTTGAGAGCAGCAGTTCTTACATATTATGCGATAAAATATGCCCATCTGGTATCCCCTTCAATCTAAATCTACGCGCCAGCAGAGGCCATAGAAAACTGACCTGAATAATAGCTGCGAAGCTCTGCAAACAGCTCCTGGAAGACGTGCGCGTTCTGCGTGAAGAGGCGTCCGTAGGTTTTGGTAAACATCTGGTTCATGGACTTCTCCGACAGGTCTATGAGCTCTCTGAAGAACTCTGTTTGGACCACAGCAAGGACATCACATGAAGGTCTCGAACGCCATAAAGCGCCCGTCGAGGCCCCACAGGAACGCTTTCACACGTCACATTAACGAAACACGTGCAG
This sequence comes from Nerophis lumbriciformis, assembly GCF_033978685.3. Classification (NCBI taxonomy): domain Eukaryota; kingdom Metazoa; phylum Chordata; class Actinopteri; order Syngnathiformes; family Syngnathidae; genus Nerophis; species Nerophis lumbriciformis. Next base: position 20,573,569 of record NC_084563.2, on the reverse strand, counting down.
AGAAGCGTGAAGTCTGCAGTGCATAAATAGCCTTTAGAGGCTCATAAGCAGTCTCCCACTGCTGAGTCAGCATTGAGGTTATATAAAAGAAGGAGAAAGGGAATGAAGGTGACAGCAGTAGGCGGTAAAAATGTGAATCTGCGCGAGTCAGACAGATATAGACAATTATCTCGAAGGCAGACACAGAACTCCCTTAGTTCCTCCTGGAACATAGTTTTCTTTTTTCCAACTTTGTGGGGACAGTTTGAGGGAATTGTCCTAGAAGGCAAGTTCCTCTATAGCAGGGGTGTCAAACTCAAATCGGACTATTAAAATCATGGCATTAAAACTAAAAAAAAAAAAAAACTTCAGATTGTTTTCTTTGTCTTACTTTGGCCAAAAATAGAACAAACTGGTGTCCCGATTCCAATATGTTGGTACCGGTACCAAAATTATTTCGATACTTTTCAGTACTTTTGTAAATAAAGGGGACCACAAAAAAATTGCATTATTTGGTTTTATTCAAACAAAAAATCTTAGGGTACATTAAACATATGTTTCTTATTGCAAATTTGTCCTTAAATAAAATAGTGAACATACAAGACAACTTGTCTTTTATTAGTAAGTAAACAAACAAAGGCTCCTAATTTAGTCTGCTGACATATGCAGTAACATATTGTGTCATTTATCATTCTATTATTTTGTCAACATTATTAAGGACAAGCGGTAGAAAATGAATTATTTATCTACATGTTCATTTACTGTTAATATCTGATTATTTTCTCTTTTAACATGTTCCATCTACACCTCTGTTAAAATGTAATAATCACTTATTCTTCTGGTATTTGATACTTTACATTAGCTTTGGACGATACCACAAATTTGGGTATCAATTCGATTCCAAGTAGTTACAGGATCATACATTGGTCATATTCAAAGTCCTACTCTTGTCTTCTTTTATTTATAGATCTTTATCGCTCTGGAATAACCTGCCTCGAATTCTCACCGGCATTGAAAGTAAACAGGTTTTTAAAAAGAGAGTAATATTTTATCTGAGTCTTTAAATTAGTTTGCTCGTTGATGATTTGTTTGGTTTAATATTGTGTAGTTATATTTATATGGTAATTATTATTCTGTGACTTTAAATTGTTTGCTTGTTTTCTTATTGATGCTTTTATTTTTTTATTGTTTTCTGTATTGTGTAGTTATAATTATATGCTTTTACTTGTAATTGTATTGAATTGTGGACACCAGGAAGACTAGTGGGTTGTTGAGGCAACCAGCTAATGGGGATCCTTAATCAAAATCAAATCAAAACTACTAAGTGGCCTAGTGGTTAAGGTGTCCGCCCTGAGATGGGTAGGTTGTGAGTTCAAACACCGAAAGACTATAAAAATGGGAACCATTACCTCCCTGCTTGGCAGTCAGCATCAAGGGTTGGAGTTGGGGGTTAAATCACCAAAATTATTCCCGGGCGTGGCCACCGCTGCTGCTCACTGCTCCCCTCACCTCCCAGGGGGTGAACAAGGGGATGGGTCAAATGCAGAGGACAAATTTCACCACACCTATTGTGTGTGTGACTATCTTTGGTACTTTAACTCATGTGTCCAGGGACATATTACCTGAGTTTATAAACATAATATATATATTTTTTTAAAACAAAAGAAGATGTTGTGATGCCAAAAAATATCGATGTAATCATAGTAGTATCGACTAGATACGGTACTGTACTTGGTATCATTACAGTGGATGTTAGGTGTAGATCCACCAATGGCGGTATGGTACCGAATATGATTAATTAGTATCGCGGTATTATACTAATACCGGTATACTGTACAACCCTAGAACAAACACATTCTGAAAATATTACTATAAAAATATAGAAAAAAATACCGGCAGTGGTAAATTTTAGATCCATGAAGGAAAGAAGAAAGTGAATGAATGTTTATAACTGAATAAATGTACAAATGCATAAACATTTGTTTTCTTTTGTATTATTTTTTTTAAATGAATTAAGTTACGTTTATGACAACCTTTTTCCAAAACACAATATGGAATGTGAGATATAACAGGATAATGCATACATTTATCATTTATTTTCTTTAATAAGAGAGAAAAATCGTCATCTAAAGGGTACAAATGTTGGGTTAGTTGAGGTTAGCTCATTTTACTTGTTTTGGAAAGTCTTGACAAGCCGAATTTTCTTGTTCTATTGGCAGATAATTTTCCTTAGTTCAAGTAAAATACCCCTCATTTTTGTATTTTTTTTTTCTTGTTTTTGAACACTGACTTTTTGCAGTGTAGTATTGATGTTATTTGAACACTGACTGGAGTGAACATCCCCGTAAAGAAAGTAAAGACTTTATAAACAAGTTGTGACAACGTTCACCACACATCGCCTGGTGCAAAACATCAAATAGTTTTCTCCTTCGCTGTTTAATTTTAGTGTGGGGACAAGTGCGTCCGTCTCCAATATTGTCCACACCTGTCTCCATCTAAACACAGCAGTGCGCTCTTAAACGCACGACGGGAAACGAGGGAAAATTACATTAAACCAAGCGCTTGGCTGTGTTTACTCCGAGGGGAAATCTCCGTAGCAAATTCGGTGTCGTTGGTCCGCCATGATTATCAAGCCAAACACCGTTAGTGCGCATGCGCCTGACTTCATGGTGCGGAAAATGCATTAATAAGTGACGGTTTTTCGTAATGAAAAAATTAAACGGTATTACTAACCGTCGGGAATTTTCTCGCAAACTATCATTATACCGTTTATTGTTACTGTTAGAATAATTGTTTGTAAGTTATCACAAAAAGCTTTGTGTTGAAATTAGTTCCTAGCAAGAAGACAAAAGCTGTCTTTGAAACCTACCAAGAAAAAGGCTCGTAAAACTCCACTGTGTAAGGGGGAAAGCAACATGAAGGGTTTTCTGTTTTCTCTCATGTATGGTAATCAACAGAAAGATATTGTTATAACCCAATGACTTCAAAGCGGAGAGAACCAGGGACCTGCCCAATTTCCAGACGACCTCTTTTTGAAGTATTTTACGAACTCTTTTTGAAGTATTTTATGGAACTCTTTTTAAAGTATTTTAGGAACTCTTTTTGAACTATTTTACGACCTCTTCTTTTGAACTATTATGTAACCAAAGGCAACGCTGTTTACGACCCACTTCTCTCTGGAAGTGGAAGTGGAAGCGGTGGTAAGGTGGTCGGAGAAAGTCAAATAAAGAAAGAGGAGTGCAATCTTTTGGCAGAGCGTGCTGGACACACTGTACAAGAGTACAGTGTGTCCAGGCGTGTCCCCCCAATTGAGTCCAAATTTAATTCTGTCCCTGTTTAATTATTTGCCTCTTGTCTTGTTTAATAGATGTCATCAGTGTTTGAACCTGACAGTTACATCCCTAGCATATTAACAAGTAAAAAGTCAAGGGCGGTCACGGCATGTTCTTGTCGTAAATGTTGGTAAATTTTTGGGGAATTACGGCGAAAGACGAGGGCGGTCGAGGCACTTGCAGCGGTTAAATTAGAGCCCTGAAATACTAATCAAATATCATCCCGGGGGCCATAGATAATTAATTTACTTGACTTTGACACCCCTGCTCTATAGAGTAAGGGAAATGTCTGGTATCATGCTTCTCCCTATTGGTTTGGAATATGGGGCATGCATTCTTTTGAAAGATTCTTCATCAACACTAAATCAGTGGCAGTCCACTCCCTCACCGTCAAACCGCCGCTGCCTTTGGGTGAAGGTGGTCAGCAGGAACTGGCTGTGGTCCTCCACCGATTTTAGGAAGTCCCGCTCGCTCTGAAGGGCCAGCGTCTCCTCCATCTGACTGGAGCAGCAGGTGTAGTCCTGAGGACAGAGCCTCAAGTGCTCGCCTGCGCTCGCAAGGAAACAAGTCAGTTTAAAATCGTCCGTGTTTGTTCATTCGTGTTTAAAACAGGACGTGTCACTCTTGCTGCCGAAGATAAGAGGTGTGATGTGAAATTGCAGTTCCCCGCATGAATTATCCATTCATTTACCAGCAATCTGTCTCCTTTTCGGCTCAGGTCCACTCTTTTGATATATCAGAGATAATGACATGCAGATTGAGGTCTTTTTTTGGTGGCTGTTGTTGGCAGAAGCTCTGTGCTCTTGTGTCATCCTTTTGTGTTCCTCAATGTTTCCCTCTTGTTTTCATGTGGGTTTTTTTTTTTTTGCCTTTTGGTTCGGGACCCTTCGGGACTGTGTGACACTTTCGTGACTTCTGCGGTGCTTTTTTGTGAACTTCTGGATCTTCCTCCCGGGAGCCTTTTGGCCATGGAGACCAGCTGCTGGGTCTCTGCCACACCAGAGTCCGTTTGGAGAGACTAGAGGAGATGCGGATGAAGAGACGAGGCTGCGGAGCTGGCGCTGAGCTCCGGGACGGACTAGCTTCACAGTGTCTTGGCTGAATGGGCAGGTATCGGACATCTCGGTCTACTTAGACGTACCCTCGCTCATCCATGCGGACTGGACACTGACCGAGAGTTGGTGGGCGGCCGAGGGTGGAGTCGGCTCTCTTAGTTGCTTTGTTGGGTCTGCTCCTATCTCTGGCCATACTCCCCCCACCCCAGTAGACGATGGCGTGGAACACCGCAGAGGCCACCACAGTATATATGTTTTTTTGTTGTTGTTGTTGTTTTACTTTTGTTTTCCCTCCAGCGTTTACCCGTTTCTCCCCTTTTGTGTAAGGGGCGCCGGAAGTTGGCAGACCCGTCAGCGATCCCGTTCTGTCTCCCTGTAATGTTTGTCTGCCCTTGAATGGAATTGTGCTAAAAATCTTAATTCCCCCTCGGGGATTATTAAAGTATTTCTGATTCTGATTCTGATTTTGCTTTAGCCAGTGTACATGACACGCACACACATTAATCACGCCTTTCCTCACACGTCCGGAGTCTGGCTGGTGTACCGCTCTTCTGTCTCTTTTGTTCTCTCACTCTTAGCCTCTCTCATCCCTGCATTTCCATTTCTCTTCATAGTCCACTCTCCAGGCCATCTGCTCCCCCATGGCCCACGGGACAGTGAGCTCAGTAAAAAAAACACAAACCAACACACACACACTCACACTCACACATTATCAATCAATACTGCAGATGTCTGTTTGACTCAATCACTCAATTGCATGTAAAGTAAAGCATCCAAAACTTTATTCCCGTTATTAAAAATGCATATAATATTATCACCAGTGGACAGAACCCCAGGGGTACATGCAGAGATTTACCAGGCTTGGCAAGAAGTAATTAGGGGTGAGGTTCTTTGTTGTATGGGTGTTGGTTATATTGTTCACCACCCCTAATCATCCAATTTATTGAACCATCATTTGTTTTAAACCACCTATTGTTTTGATCCTGAGGGAAAATACAATTATATTGCCACATGGTGCTCCTTAGTGAGTTTTTTTGCACTTTTCATTCTTTACAAATGACTAGAATTTTGGTCAATATGCCATATAGTAGTGCACCAATTCCGTGTTAATCTATATGCATGCGTTAAAAAAAAGCATCTAACCTGAGATTTGAGTCACCGGTGCCGTGCCGGTGCTGTACCCCTTCTCCGCGTACACCTGCCGGGTGTCGGCGCAGCTCCTCCCCGCTGCAACCACTGAGCTCCGGAGCCCCGACAGCGCGACGACCGAGCAAAGCAAGCCCATGAGCCGGTGCCCGGATAAAGCCATCCGGGTGTCCAAACTCAGCCACAAAAGGCAGCCGTTTGATGTAAAGAGGCAGTTTCTAAGGAAATCAACCAAATAAATAAGTCCGTGGTCAGTCGTGTAAAAAAGTCATGTTTTTTAGACATTTGTCTCCATCAACTGTGTCCAGTAAACTTCCTTAATGAGGAGAAAAGCGGTACTAGTGGTACCAACCCTCTCAGCAGCATCACTGGCGTGTGCGTGTTAAGTGGTAGTTATAACCGGAAGTGTATTCTTGTTTGAAAATAAAAGCTCTCCAATTGTAATATCCGTGTTATTCGCGGATTTCCAATTATTATACATCGTCAGCGAGCTGTAAAAAAATATTTAATATTTTAAATAAAATCTAAAAGGTAAATTAAACACTGTTTTTGAAGTTACTGAGGGAGCAAGTAGTATTTATTTTGAAATACAAACCGGAAGTCTTGGTTTTTACGCTTAAGAAATTGTCCTGAATTCGTGACGTACAATGGAGATGTGGTCTTTGGATTTACATTTGCAACCTCATTATACCATTGGCTAAATTTTATATTCATAAATGTAAGTTTCTCAATACCTGACCTGTTTTTTTGTGCCTTTAAAAAATAATTAGAACTCTACTTTAAAACGCTCTCTACCCCGAGCAACCAAAAAGCTGTGAAAACTATGATGCTGTGTTCCAAATTTGGATTATTTACGGAATTTGTGGCTTTACATTATATTACATTTATATATAGATTTTGCATTCTATTTTAGTTACTTTATTGAGTTTGCAACCCCCTGGTGCTTTTTTTGTACTGTTTAGTGCTGTACTTGTTTTGTTGCATATTATAAATAAAGCTTTATAAAAAAATAAAAACCTGCTGAGAAGATCATGTCACCCACTACAAGGAGGAGAATCAATCCCGTCAACACTTTGTCCGTCTCTAAAGCAGTAGAATGTAATTAATGATATCCAGTAAAACGACTACTTCAAAACGTGGCGATTTCACCAACGTTATATTACAAAACATCGCTTTATCGCTAGTTTGGCGCCAGGTTTTTTTTCAACAACCAATCACAGCCTTCGTTACTTAAGCGCTGGCCAATCACGTCTTTGTTAGTTGTGAGATCCTAATTCCTCCTCGTGCGGTTTTCGGTAAGTTAAGCACTTCACCTAAACAGGGAAACGTAATATTAAAAATAATAATTGTATCAACTAATGGGAAATCATATTTAATCGCGATTACCGGGAAGGTTATGTTGGCGTTGTAATACTTTTGATTTGAAACTAAAGTGCTCCTTAGGGACGTAACGCTAAACGGTATTAATGATTCACTTTTGAGTTAAACATAAAACTTCTGAAGGTTAATGTTACCGTTTTAAATAAAACCGCGACTAATGGCCACACTTTGATTAACTCATGGTCCGACTAGCGAGCTAGCTTTTTATTTTATTTATTTATTTATTTTTTTAATTGAACGACAAACATACCTTTATAAGGCACTTTCAACACCAGCGAAACATGTCAAGGAAAGAAAATACAGATAGAGTATTAAATAATAATATGAAAAAAGAAAAAAGGGCTACTTTTAAATCACTTTAAATGTTTTTAACAAATATATCAATTCAAGGGCTTTTGTACTCTTAATCATCCTCCGAAATTTGATTGATAAATGTAGGCCTTACTTTCATAAATCGACATTTATGTAGAAAATGTTTTGCCAGGAGCATAATAATGTTGAGAAACATTTCTAAGTTACATTCGTTTATCCATCCATCCATCTTCTTCCGCTTATCCGAGGTCGGGTCGCGGGGGCAGCAGCCTAAGCAGGGAAGCCCAGACTTTCCTCTCCACAGCCACTTCGTCCAGCTCCTCCCGGGGGGATCCCAAGGCGTTCCCAGGCCAGCCAGGAGAGATAGTCTTCCCAACGTGGCCTGGGTCTTTCCCGTGGCTTCCTACCGGTCGGACGTGCCCGAAACACCTCCTTAAGGAGGCGTTCGGGTGGCAACCTGACCAGATGCCCGAACCACCTCACCTGGCTCCTCTCGATGTGGAGGAGCAGCGGCTTTACTTTGAGCTCCTCCCGGATGACACAGCTTCGCTTATAAAAATACCAAATTTGATCTCTTTTATAGAGAATGGGGACATCTCCACACCCTTGTCTCTCAGCCAGTCTCTGATCTCCTCCCAAAACACATGTACACTCTCCTATTCCACAAACACATGATTGACATCTTCTACAGCTCCACATATATAACAGCCATCAACCTCCATGTTAAATTTAAGTTTCAAAAAAATCATTTGAAAGGGTATATTGCATTAATAATTTTAAATTGTATTTCTTAAATTTTGGGAAGAAATGGATATGTAATATATCTTGTCCTTAATTTCCTTAGCTCAACTTTTGTAAACTCCTTCAGGATATATTGTCTATGAACTATTATTTCACTAAAACTGCCCTGTTATATTTGTTGGAACATTTTTCACCACAGAAATGATCATCTTCAATATCAAGATTTCTCAGACAAGGGGTAGTATTTGAATATAAAACGTCCTGGGTCACCATAGATTTTTAGGATAGAAGTATTGCTTTGGTGATCTTTTGAAACAGATTGATACTTTTCATACATGTTTTCATACGTAAACAAACTGCCACAGCTGTCCATAAAATGTCTGACAGCCCAAATACCTACAGAGTTACATTCTTCTATTTATATGGATTTTTTTATGTAACAGTTATTCCATATAGGTGTGTTGTGCGGAGATAAATTGTGTTTAAACAATAATTTCCAGTGAAGTAGGGTCTGTTGGTGAAAATCAGACAGTTTGTTTGGTAATGAGTTGACATGAAAGTCACATTTGCAACAGATAATGTATTCCTCCCAATCTCTGGAATATGACATTTGGAATTATATACCATATTGAACACGATTACCCTAGGTAATTTTTTAACCATTTTAGCTTTAAGACTCCATTCATGACTTTAAAGTCAATCATATTTAAACCACCCTCTTTGACATCTTTAACCATAGTTTATTTTCTGATATAATGACATTTATTTTTCCAAATAAATATTAGGTACTAGTGAGCTTGCTATCTTTAAATGCAGCGTTGCCCACTCCTCAGTAAAGAAAGTAGCTATTGGCTGTCCTCGAAGTCGTGAGATGACGTCACCGCCCTATTTTCATAATGTATCGCAATGGACGCTGTAAGAGAGACACAAAAGTGTGATTAAAAAATAATAAGCATGATTATAACTGCAAATTAACTTCCTTCTCTTGATTCTTAGTTGTTTTTTTTAAATCCAATTTGTTCTGCATTGTTAAATGTTAAAGTATCAAAATTTGATCAAAAGAATGTAGGGTGGTGATAACGAACCAAATCTAATGACTGGCTTATTCACATGAACGATGGAATTAGGACGTTTCAGGTACTTATAATAGCTTGACATGACCGTGAAGAAATATTTACATTTACATCTCGCTCTGTAAATCGAGGCGGAAAAAGTGGCATTGCACATGCGCCTTTCATTTGCAGTCTGGAGGCGTGTAGTTCTCCTCTGTGCAGCCACACCGCTTGATTTGCTTTAATATAGGAGTATTATTATGGTGTGTGTATAAGGTAAGACATTATCTGGCATTTTGTTTCGCAATATTATGCAAAAGCAACTTTTCTTACCTTCTGGTACCTGCTGATCTGTATTTGGGATCCGCATAAATCCTGAAAAATCCAAAGTCCGCCTTTGTAGTCCGTTTCGACGCCATAGTCGATAAGCTTCTTCTTTTTCTCTATCTTCTTGTTATGGGACATTCATCCTCTGCTGTTGCCATTTCTAATATAAAGTAGTGCAACGTTCTTACTTATATCTGTCAGTAAACTCGCCATGAAAGCGCTAAAACATACCGGTGTAGCGAGTTTACATTATTCACCCAAGGAACTTTAGCATTTCCGGTGGTGTTGTTTCTGGATGAGGAGACGCTGCTCCGTTATTGATTGAAGTAAAGTCTGAATGTCATTGAAACAGTTCGCCCCATCTTTTGACACTTCTTCCACTCCCGTCCTTGCACGCTACACCGCTACAACAAAGATGACGGGGAGAAGACACTGCCAAAGGTGTACCACGTAAATAAGGCAGCTCACAAAACGGCGCATCCGGAAGCGACTGTCAGAAAGCGACTTGAAGATGATCTGTAAAACATCATCTATGCAACATTTTGACCAAAGAACCATCATTACATGTTATGTAGACCACAAGGAAGTGTTTTCCATTTATCCATCCATCCATTTTCTACCGCTTGTCCCTTTTGAGGTCGCGGGGGGTGCTGGAGCCTATCTCAGCTGCATTCGGGCGGAAGGCGAGGTACACCCTGGACAAGTTGCTACCTCATTAAAAAAATATTATGACTCCTTTAATGCGCCCTATAATCCGGTGCACCTTATATATGAAAAAAAAATAGCCCATTTATCGGCAGTGTGCCTTATGACCGATATTGCCGGTACAAGCCTGAACTTTACTCGGTATCGGATCAGAAATAAAATCAGTGGTATAGGACATCACTAACACAAAAGTGTTTTTTTTTGTTTTTTTTTACAACTTTATTAACAGAGACGAAGCTGTCTACAACAGAAAGTGAGCTAGAGTGATATCACTTATACCGGACATGCAGCTAAGTGAACACACGCCTTTATCAAGAAAATAAAGCATTCTAAAACTTTTACCAATTAAAATGAAAATAAATAAACATTTAAGCACTCAAAAATATGGCTCCTTAGAATCCAGAACAATAGGTGTTTTTTTTTTTTGCTAAGAATGTATCTTGGGTTTCAATTTTATAAATAGCAGCTGACCCGTGTTCGAGTCCCAGGCGGAACAGAAAAGCAGGGACTGAACCAAGCGGGTTACATAGATACGTTATAATAAGCACAATCAACAATACCACGATAATAATGACATCTGTGATCATTTCAGTCACAATAACAGTGATATGAAATTGTTACATCGCTCACTGCTTCTTGAATGAAAATAATAATAGATTTTATTTGTAAAAAGCACTTTACATTGAGTAAACAACCTCAAAGTGCTGCAGTGTATTAAAAAATTAAATAAAAAGATTATAAAAAACAAAACAGCCAAATAGCTATAACTAGTATGCATATATCTAAAAAAAAAAAAGGCTTTTTATTTAAAAAAAAAAAAAAAAAGGCTTTTTAAGCCTTTTTTAAAAGCATCCACAGTCTGTGGTGCCCTCAGGTGGTCAGGGAGAGCGTTCCACAGACTGGGAGCGGCGGAGCAGAAAGCCCGGTCTCCCATTGTTTGTAGCTTTGTCCTCGGAGGTTGGAGGAGGAAAATGTACTCATTCTCGTCCACACAGATTTAACTTTTTTTTAAACAAAAACAGTGTAAGCCAGAAACATTCGTACACTACATCAAAAGTCACATTACAAAGTGGAATTTGCTCACCCATGAATGTTGATCGTGTTTGTTGTGTTAGCATAAATCATCTGGCCGACGGGTATCCCTGAGACTGCGTCAAACATGTCAAGTAACGACTTCGACAGGTACCAGTGTCAAATATCGCTGTCTGATATTTTGTGTGTGGAACTGTATACGCACTGACACGTGTTTCTGTTAGCTTTGAGGATTTGACGGATTTAGATGAAGACTATGTGGTCCCAGCAAAGACCACAAAGCGGAAGAAACAGGCATTGGAACAGTCGCTGGTAAGTGAATTCACTCAACACTTGGTTTCATGCGATTATTAGGTTTAGGTAGCAAGGTCCAGCTGTAATTGTTGAATGCCAAGCCACCGCTAATTCAGTCGACGGCATCGATTCACTGGAAACCCCTTGCTGACCTGCCCTTCTGTCTCCCTTTCATCCCAAGCTACCCAGGAGGCAGAGGCATAAAGCTGCATTGAGCGCGACACCCGGCTCGCCTGGCACTTCCATCTCCTCTCCACCAGACGCTTCTCAGCAGCAACAGTCCTCCCAAGGGACAAGGCACAGCTCACCCGGGCCTAGGACAAGACCAGGGAACAGAGGCGCCCGTGGTATCAGTGCGGACGATATCTACAAAGCTGTCAGCTCTGGAAAGACCGCCATCGTGGTGAGCAAACTGTCAGGAGAGGGGGACGAATGTAATGGGGGGATAGAGATAAAGACATGAATGGACGAAGCTACCCAGGGAGGCGCTTTCTAATGAGAGGGATTATCATGTTGTCAGACACTGACGGATGAGAGCCTCCGGACTGGCCTCAGATATGCAAAGAGGAGGGCTTTGCACTGTGTTGCATTGTCAATTATTGACAGCCAAAATCCATTCTGCCTGTTGTAGTGATTGGCTACGGCTGTTTGGAGTTATGTTCAACGGCTTTCAAAAATCCGCAGCAGTCATCATAACGCCTGTGATATATTATTTACAATCCAGCTGTCTGATTGGCTGCTGTGGTCCTGTCCGTCCCTAGGTGGTGGTCGACGAGTGGATGGACTCCTACAAGCAGAGTCGTGAGACAGGGCTGCTGGTGCTCATTAACTTCATTGTTCAGTCCTGCGGATGCAAAGGTCAGGGGTTAAGGGGGAGGCCAGGCGATTGACGGGAGGTGGTAGGGCTGTGGTGCCACTGATTACCTTTCCGATTTCAGCCGAGGCCATGGTGGAGTGTTGATCCCCCGGCATGACCACATTGCATTCTTACGTTTGTTTTTGCAAAGGCTTAAAGGGGAACTGCACTTTTTTGGAATTTTGCCTATCGTTCACAATTATTATGAAAGACATGACGACGGTTGGATTTTTTTTAAAGGGGAACATTATCACAATTTCAGAAGGGTTAAAACCATTAAAAATCAGTTCCCAGTGGCTTATTTTATTTTTCAAAGTTTTTTTCAAACTTTTACCCATCACGCAATATCCCTAAAAAAAGCTTCAAAGTGCCTGATTTTAACCATCGTTATATACACCCGTCCATTTTCCTGTGACGTCACATAGTGAAACCAACACAAACAAACATGGCGCATAGAACAGCAAGCTATAGCGACATTAGCTCGGATTCAGACTCGGATTTCAGCGGCTTAAGCGATTCAACAGATTACGCATGTAGCGAAAACGAAATTGAAGAAGAAACTGAAGCTATTGAGCCATATCGGTTTGAACCGTATGCAAGCGAAACCGATGAAAACGACACGACAGCCAGCGACACGGGAGAAAGCAAGGACGAATTTGGCAATCGCCTCCTAACCAACGATTGGTATGTGTTTGTTTGGCATTAAAGGAAACTAACAACTATGAACTAGGTTTACAGCATATGAAATACATTTGGCAACAACATGCACATTGAGAGTGCAGACAGCCCAATTTTCATCAATTAATATATTCTGTAGACATACCCTCATCCGCGCTCTTTTCCTGAAAGCTGATCTGTCCAGTTTTGGAGTTGATGTCAGCAGGCCAGGGAAGCATGGGTCGATATTCTTCTCTTGATCATTTTCGGTGGCATAAGGGACGGTGTGAGCCAAGACATCCAGGGGGTTTAGCTCGCTCGTCTGCGGGAACAAACTGCCGCCATTGCTTGCCGTGCTACCGAGGTCCTTTGTCCCTGAATAGCTCACACACTCCGGCAGATTCAATGGGGGTCTGGCGGCAGATTTCTTTGACTTTATCGTTGGAAATGCATCTGCTTTGAGTGTCGCAGGATATCCACACATTCTTGCCATCTCTGTCGTAGCATAGCTTTCGTCGGTAAAGTGTGCGGAACAAACGTCCCATTTCTTGCCACTTTTGCATCTTTGGGCCACTGGTGCAACTTGAATCCGTCCCTGTTCGTGTTGTTACACCCTCCGACAACACACCGACGAGGCATGATGTCTCCAAGATACGGAAAACAGTCGAAAAAACGGAAAATAACAGAGCTGATTTGACTCGGTGTTTGAGAAAATGGCGGATTGCTTCCCGAACGTGACGTCACATCCGAGAGCGAATATTAGAAAGGCGTTTAATTCGCCAAAATTCACCCATTTAGAGTTCGGAAATCGGTTAAAAAAATATATGGTCTTTTTTCTGCAACATCAAGGTATATATTGACGCTTACATAGGTCTGGTGATAATGTTCCCCTTTAATGCATTCTAACTTGTAAATATAAGTCTGCTTACAGCGAAGTCAATGGGAGGTCCTCTATTCCGCCCATAAAATCCAATAACCAACCATTCAAAAACCACCAACAATACTCAATTTACGTTTGGTGACTTGAATATTAAGCAAGTATTAGTGATATTATTATAAGCGCTAACGCAGACAAACTATTTATAGCGGCGCCGTGATCACTTAACGTGTGTGCTGATGTTTACATCGAGTGGTCTGCTGCTTCCTCGCTTCCTTGCTCCCTGTAAGTTTATTGTAGATCATAAATCATGTCTCTCAACTGGAAAGTAGATGGCTGAGGACGTATTCCGACAAGTTGGGACACTTTGACAGCCATTTAGGACCAGGCACTGGCGCGAACGACACAATGAGACGCTACGCTTTGTCACACCCTTCTTCGCGAGGATTATGAGTCATTTTTCATCCTAACGGGAATATAGCAACATTTTATCAGTTGACATCCCTTGTACAGTAAGTGATGTTTTGGTATGTTTTGTTGGCTCTCATGAAGTCAGCAGTGAGTAATAATCAGTGATGGAAAAAAAAAAAGCTAATGTCGTGATGCGTTTTTTAAATTAATGCGCCGCATATGCTTAGAATGATCAAAATATGTAAATATTAAATGTTACTAGATGAAGCAATTCCTGAAGGAATTGAGTGGGAATGCTCCAATGCTGAAGTTGAACTGAAATGCTGACAGAATGTAGTATGAATGTAAGAATAGATTGAATGTTGGAATGGTTTGAATGTTGAAGAGTTTGAATTTCCAGAAAAAACAGAATTTGGTTTGGAACTTGGTAAAGTGTTAGTTTGAATGTCCACGATGAGTGGAATGTGTTGATGTTGGAATGGTTTGAATAGGTTGGAAAAATGTGGGGATTGTGCAACTTGGAAAAATGTCCAATTCATTTCAATGGGAACTTCCTGGAAATTTGAGAATTTGGGGAAAAGCGGGATTTTTTAAAAACTGATTAGGAACATGAATGTCCTGAATCAGCTGAATTGGTTGGTGTTGGAATTGTTTAAATCGGTCAAGAAATGTTGAAGTAGTAACAGTTTTTTAATTGAGAAATTGTACTATGGAATTTTGGGAAAACCAGGAATGTTTCTAGTCCCTAAACCAACTTGTTTTTTTGTCCTGACTAAGAAAAATGTTTTGACGGTAGAAATGGGATTGAAAAAGGAAAAGGAGTAGTCAAATGAAAAAGGTTGAAAATAGGGTTAGAAAAAAACAGGAATTCCTGTAAATTTGATGAACGTGGAAAAATAGTAGTTAGAATGTCTGGGATGAGTTGAATTTGTTGAAAATGGTTTGAATCGGTTGAAGAATGTGGGAATTTTGGAAGTTTGAATGGGGAAAATAGCAAAAAAATAGGAATAATGGGAAATCCTGGCATTTTTTTAGAATTGTTTAAGTAGAGCTCACAATTCCCAAACAGGCTGAATATTTTGAAGTTGGAACAGTTTTGAATCAGATAAAAAAATGTGGGATTTGTGGAACTTTGAAGAATGTCCCATTTATTTCAGTAGGAATTTCAAAAAAAATTGGGAAATTTCAGGAAAAGCGGGAATTTTTTGAAAATTGTAAAAAAGTTGAATGGTCTGATTGAGTTGGAATGGTTGGTGTTGGAATTTTTCAAATCGGTCAAGAAAAATGCTGAATGGAGAGATGGTATTCAGGAATTTTGGAGAAACCGGGAATTTTTCCAATTCAAAAAACAACTTTGTTTTTTGTCCTGATTAAGGGGAATGTTTTGATGGTGGAACGGTTGAAATGTGTTAAAAATGTGGAAGGAGTAGTCACCACAAAAAAGAGTGGAAATAGGGCTTTGGAATATCTGGAAAATCCTGAAATTTTTTTGAACTTGGAAAAAAGGTAGTTTGAATTACTAGGATGGTGGAATGTGTTGAAGGTGGAATGGTATGAATCGGTTAAAAATGTGGGAATGGTGGAAGTTTGAAAAATGGCCAATTCATTTTGAATAGGGAAAAATGTCCTGGAAATCCGGGAATTTGGGGAAGTTGTCAAGGGAAAGCCTGCGATTCCCGAATAGGCTGAACAGTTTGAAGTTGGAACGGTTTGAATCGGATGAAAAATGTGGAGAAGAAGAAGAGGAATGCTTTGGAGCATTCACACAATTATGAATCTTACTACATTACATACATATTTACATCATGTATAGAAAACCTTAATTGTGGTGTTTGGATGTTTTTAGGGGCTCTATTGGCAGAATTGAACAGCTCCTATAGGCCCCTTTTGTAAGCGGGCTTTTGATCGCATTTATTTAGTATTTGGATTGCAAAAACAAAAACAAAAAAACATCCGTCATGTCTTTCATTATGATTATGATGATAGCAGCCGACACCCCTCAACAGGCTTCAGAGATATTAAGCAGACAGTTAGCTGAAGTATCAACATGGCTTCAATATAACTGTTTAACCCTTAATTATGACAAATCAGCTTTAGTTTCGTTGAAGAAACAATCATTAAGCGAAATTCAGGTCAACATTATTCAAAATAGAATAGAGCAAGGAATTTAAATATCTGGGTGTTAGTTGAATGAATGAATTGAATGAAATAAGTTTATTTTGGTCATATAATCAACCATTTTGTGTGACCAGTTTAACAGTACAGATTAGACATATTTAACAATCGTACACATTTACACACAAAAAGAAAAGTAAAAGAATGACCGAAAAAGGAATAGGCTGAAGCCAAAGCTTATAATTGCCTATCCTATACCTTCACTGAAAATGAGATTGCCTGGAACATCAACGTTAAAAAAAAAAAATTTTTTGGGATGAAAGTAATTATTACTATATTTTATAATTTTCGATTATTTCACCTTTCAAGGTTTTCTTAAACCTTAACAAAGAACTACACGTCTTCAGCTCATCACTGAGCTTGTTCCACCATTAAACTCCTAAAACTGAAATACCTTTTGTATTTTATATTCGTTCTTTCTTTACCTATTTCAAAAATCAATATCCCCCGTAAATAATAGTTTTCTCCTCTTAATTGAAATAACCTAAGAATACAAGCTGGAAGGCTGTTGTTCTTTACTCGAAACATAATTTCCATTGTTTTTAAAAACACAATATCTGAAAATTTTAACACATTAGAACTTACAAAAGTTATTTAGGACCCTAAGCTAAAATTGATGGTCGTATTTAAAAAAAAAATGACTAAGACTAGAAAAGAAATACAAATTGTTTCAGGCGTATTAGACCTTATCTGTTCAAGCTGCACAAGTGTACATGCATGCAATGATTTTATCCCATATGTCTTATTGTGCCATGGTCTGGGCAAAGGCAGTTTGTCTTATTTAGGTGAGGCGAAGTGGTGAGGTGTAGTGAAGCCCCTGTTGTCATTATATAAACAAACACTGAAGATACTTTGACCAAAAACCAAAGAAGCAACACCACTGCCATATTACTGTGGACTGAAAAGGTGCCGGACGACTCTGGGTCAGTCTGCGTTCTCAGCGAAGGCCTCGCATCGGTGGAACTCTTTGCCACCGGAGTTAAAGTCACAGTCAGATATTAAACTTTTCTCCACAAAACTGAAAAAGTGGCTCGAGTAATATCAGAAGTGTGAGCACTTGAACCAGACGTAGTATGGACAAATGGGGCCAATTATTTGGAATGTATTTTTATTTTGTGCTAATCCTTTTGTACGTGTTTTTCACTCTTCGTAACTTTTCTTGAAAAACCTAACCAAGGACGAGGGTTGCAAATTAGCCTGTGGCTAGAAGTCTTATGTACTTTGACATCGGTTACCTAAGGGGAGCAATGTTTAATCGTACTGTCCCTGTCAAATGAATAAATACATTGTGAACTATAGGCAAAAGTGCAGTTCCCCTTAAATGTGCCACATTTTTGTGCATTCATGTTTGCTTGGACAGGAGAGGTTAGCAGAGACATGCTTGACTCCACGCCAAATGCGGATATCATTGCCACACTAACCAAACAGTTTGATATGGTACGAAAACAAGCAATATTTCACAAAGCTTTTCCAAAAAATGGCATGAAATACATACGGCTCTTCTTCCAGGATTCAGCAACCTACCCTCTGTCCACTACGGGCCCCTTGCTGAAAAAAATCAAAGCAGGCCTGTGCGAGTTTACCCGGATCTTGGTACGCTCCTGTGGGAGTCGAATCATTTACGACGAGTACCTCTTCCCCTCTGTGCTATCTCTACTCACTGGGCTGACCGACTCCCAAGTCAGAGCCTTCAGACACACCAGCACCCTGCTGGGTAAGCACTACATATTCACTCACTGGCCACAACCAGGCCTGGAACTTCATTTTAGGGGCAAGGCCACTTGGCCTTTGGTGTCGTCAACCTTTTGAGGGCACAAAGGCCAAATGTCAGGGCAGGAAAGCAATGATTTTAAGTCCACGGTTATAATTGATGTAGCTTAAAGGTTAAGGATGATTACTTTTTTAAATATGCATTACTTTCATCTAGGGTTGTACGGTATACCGGTATTAGTATAGTACCGTGATACTAGTTAATCATATTCGATACTATACCGCCTCTGAAAAGTACCGGTCCACCAGCCCCCTGTACCCCCGTCGCCATCACGTCGTGTCATTGCTTGTTTTACGAGCAGAGGAGCATGTTCGGCAGCGCACAATCACAGAGTACTTACAAGCAGACACAGTGTGTGGACAGAAAAGGGAGAACGGACACATTTTGGCTTAAAAACTAACTATAAAGGTGAAGTTATAACACTGATACACCCTCAGGAAGAGGTGCTTTAAGACATGGCTAGCTAACTAGCGGCTAAAGTCCAGCCCCAGTCTGCAGTGTTTTAGCTACTTCTAAATCACTAATCCTCGCCTCCATGGCGACAAATAAAGTAAGTTTCTTACAAGTATCATCGCTGCAGGACGAGGAATAGCTAAAGATGCTTCACTACACACCGTAGCTCACCGGCGTCAAAATGTAAACAAACGCCATTGTTGGATCTATACCTAACATCCACTGTAATGATACCAAGTAAAGGAGCGTATCTAGTCGATACTACTATGAGTACATCGATATTTTTTGGCATCACATCTTGTTCCGTTTTAAAAAAATGTACATTATGTTTATAAACTCAGGAAATATGTCCAGGGACATATTTCCTGAGTTTATAAACATAATGTACATTTTTTAAAAACGGAACAAGATGTGATGCCAAAAAATATATGAGGACATATATGAGGACTTTGAATATGACCAATGTATGATCCTGTAAGGACTTGGTATCGGATTAATACCCAAATTTGTGATATCATCCAAAACTAATGTAAAGCATCCAAACAACAGAAGAATGTAGATAGAACATGTTAAAAGAGAAAGTAAGCAGATATTAACAAGTAGATTAATAATTCATTTTCTACCACTTGTCTTTAATAATGTTGACAAAATAACAGAATGGAAAATGACACAATATGTTACTGCAAATGTCAACAGACTACATTAGTAGCCTTTGTTTGTTTACTTACTAATAAAAGACAAGTTGTCTTGTACAGGTATGTTCACTATTTTATTTAAGGACAAACTTGCAATAAAAAACATATGTTTAATGCACCGTAAGATTTTTTGTTAAAATAAAGCCAATAATGCAAATTTTTGTGGTCCCCTTTATTTAGAAAAGTATCGAAAAGTACCAAAAAATACTGAAATAATTTTGGTACCGGTACCAAAATATTGCTATCAGGACAACACTGCTTTCAACGAGGGCTGCAACAACTAATCGATTAAATCGATTAAAATCGATTATAAAAATAGTTGGCGATTAATTTAGTCATCGATTCGTTGGATCTATGCTATGCGCATACGCAGAGGCAACATTTACAAACAGCTGAGAAACAATAATCAAAATAAGTATGGTGCCAGTATGCAGGTTTTTTTTCCACTAAAATACTGGAAAGGATAGAAATGTAGTTTGTCTCTTTTATCCGATTATTAATCGATTAATCGAAGTAATAATCGACAGATTAATCGATTATCAAATTAGTTGTTAGTTGCAGCCCTACTTTCAACTGAATAAATGAAGCTGTTTTATGCAGTTATTTATTCCTTAGTAAACAACCTCAATAAAATAAGTTATCTTAATAAATAGCATCTGATTTTTCCTGCTGGATGAAAAACAGTAAATGAACACTACAGCCCAAGTAACACAACAGCTTCCTTTGGGACTTCTTTCTATGCTTTCTTACGCCAACAGCATTTAACCAAACTTTCTTACCTCAGCTTAGCTCATCCGACTTTTTCCTTTCGTGCACTGGGCTTTGAGGAGACGAAGACGTTCGCACATCTGGATTACAGGCGTTTTTGAGCTAACTCCTGTCTGCGCTTTGTGATGCTGCGTGTTGAACTTCATACGAGGCACAATTAAACCAACCACCGGTCAAAGAAGCCGTAATGACATGAAAATCGTGCAGAGGAAAAGAGATGCCTCCGTCGGGGTATCACGGCCAATATGGCCATGATGCATATCATTTTTCCAGGAGCACGCGGCCAAACAGAGGGAAATTCCTACCTTTGTCACACCCTTGGGTACTCTTGCACAATTTAAATAGACCTCTCCAAAGATAACTACCATAGTCTATTTTTGCAACTTTTACATTGGATCGTACAAGTGTCTATATAAGGTGGTGTCAAACGTACAGGTTTTATACGGCCCGTGATATGAGTTTGCGGAGAATAAAAATGAGCTGAAATTTTTAATTAAATAAACTGCTGTTCTAAATGTCGCAATAACATTTCTTTGGATCCATGAGAGCACGCATGACTTACGAGGGGGCGGGGCTATGTGCCTTGTGGAAATAGAGGCAACACTTCCTTGTTTGTCTTGATTGTCAGAGATGTTGTTGGTAATGTAACCTCTGACATTTCTACCCAAATCAATGCTTTTAATCATCTGTACATTACCTGTTGTTTTCATATTCTGGGTACACATAGATATGCTGAAATAATATGCATCCCCTTCTAACTTCATGTGTGATGCATGAAATGAGTCCAAAATTCACAAGTTGTGTTGTAGACGATGCTTCATATGTACAGAATAAACCACATGATGTTAGTACATCAGTTGAGGAAAATGCGTAAATTAAATAATAACATCCTGTAATTTGATTTTGGTATTATTATTCATTTCTGACAGATTAAAAAATAACACCAAAATTCAATTTCATGTATTTGACTGTGAACATGATCACATCATTGATTCAGGTAGGTAGGTAGGTAGGTAGGTAGGTAGGTAGGTTGGTAGATATTTATTGTCAATGTACAAGTACAACAAAATGTTGTTTTCAACACAAACCCGTTCAAGATTAGACAAACAAACAGTGTACAGGGTTACAGAACAGGAATGCTGATGGGTTGCCAAAAGGTGCCCCGTGAAAGATGGGGAAAAAAACTAAACGCTGGGGGAGGATGAGTAAAAAAATACAATCTAGAGGGGCCCAGTCTGGAGTGGGGATAAAACCTCCATAGCATAGCACATATACATATTACAACACACATCTCGAGACTTGCAACAGAGGGGAGGGAGTGGGGGCTACGGTGGTTGGCTGCAGCTCTTCAGGCGCTGCCCATCCGGGATTCACGTCAAGGGCGTTGGATGGGGGGTGGGCAATGTGTGCATGGTGTATATTTTTTGTGGAGGCGTGTGTGTGTAAACCTGCCGCGTGTCTCTTTTCCGCGGCCTTGGTGTTGTGCAGCCTCTAGTCAGTCCAAAGTCAACAACAACAGGTGTGTGTCCAAGAGAGACAAGAAGGGAGTTTGTTGTGTCTTTGCCGCACTGTCCTTCAGGAGAGTCTCGAAGCCAGGGAGACAAGTTAGAATGTTTTGTATGCGAGTGAAAATAAAATGTGCTTTTCACTCAAAATTTTCTAAACATGGACAAAGGAAGATAAAACGCTATTAACCGCAACATTTAATGTGCTTGGTCTATTTTTAAACGAGGAAAATAATCTGAAGTTATCTTTATTTCCATGATTTTACCAGTCCGGCCCACTTGAGAATAGATTTTCCTCCATGTAGCCCCTGAGCTAAAATGAGTTTGACACCCCGGGTCTATATGGTCAAATGCTTTTTTGAGTAGCTCTCCGCTATGCTAATGACTGACTTGAGAGCAAAACCTGGTATGAAAAAAATGAAAAGAAAACAACTGGTTTCACTCGTGCGTCTCCGTCAGGCAGAACGACCTGCTCTATTCAGCCCACATCTGTTTGCTGCTCAAAGTACTCCTTTTGTTATTCACAATGCACTTCTCGCGGTGTGGCATCTCTTTTTTTGTAACATATGCTACCCTTCCTTGCAAGTGTTTCTTTTACTCGAGTCAAAAACCATAAAGACAGCCCTTAAAGCCTTGAGGCTGGTATAAAACGCAAGATATTCAAACTCCTCTCAGTGGATCCTGCAAACAATAACGACTGTATATTATGAGAAAGTATTGTTAGCACACACAGACTGCATATTGCTATCTCAGTTTATTGCATTTTGGATCCGGAGGGGCTTTGTTCATATGGATGAAACTTTGTATATATGTATACCTTATACACAAAAATAAAGTTCTACTATTTTAAACATCAGTCGGAATGTACGCCATTTATCGGGAATAAAAGTAGCTAAAACAAAAGTTAGATTAGGATAGATAACTAATTGTAACAATCAGCATTTAAGTAAATGTGCGTCTTTGCTCCCGGTTAGCCATCAAGATCATGTCTGGGATGTTGGAAATAGCCGTGACGGTGTCCTTCCAGCTGCACCCCATCCAGCGGCACTACGACAAAGAGAACAGCAAGCAGACGGACGAGCGAGACTCTGGGCGACTGGAAGATCTCCAGGCCGGCATCAGGGAGGTGACCATACGTTCCAACATTTGCATTTTAAAAAGTGAGGGACACAAATAATTAAGACTCCACGCAAAAGGGGTCAAATTCAAAACCCAAAACCAGTGAAGTTGGCACGTTGTGTAAATCGTACGTAAAAACGGAAAACAATGATTTGCAAATCCTTTTCAACCTATATTCAATTGAATAGACTGCAAAGACAAGATACTTAATTATTTTTTGCAAATATTAGCAATATTATGAAAATATTATGAAATGCTCAGTCATTCACAAACAAGGATGGGGCGAGGGTCACCACTTTGTGAACAAATGTGTGAACAAATTGTTTAAGATCAACATTTCTCAACCAGTCATTGCAAGGAATTTAGGGATTTCACTATTTACGGTCCGTAATATCATCAAAAGGTTCCGAGAATCTGGAGAAATCACTACACGTAAGCGATGATATTACGGATCTTCGATCCCTCAGGCAGTACTGCATCAAAAAGCGACTTCAGTGTGTAAAGGATATCGCCACATGGGCTCAGGAACACTTCACAAAACCACTGTCGGTAACTACAGTTGGTCGCTACATTTGTAAATGCAAGTTAAAACTCTACTATGCAAAGCGAAAGCCATTTATCAACAACACCCAGAAATGCCGCCGGCTTTGCTGGGCCCGAGCTCATTTAAGATGGACTGATGCAAAGTGTTTAGTGATCTGACGAGTCCACATTTCAAATTGTTTTTGGAAACTGTGGACGTCGTGTCCTCCGGAACAAAGAGGAAAAGAACCATCCGGATTGTTTTAGGCGCATAGTTCAAAAGCCAGTATGGTATGGTATGGGGGTGTATTAGTGTCAAGCATGGGTAACTTGCACATCTGTGAAGACACCATTAATGCTGAAAGGTACATACAGGTTTTGGAGCAACATATGTTGCCATCCAAGCAACGTTATCATGGACGCCCCTGCTTATTTCAGCAAGACAATGCCAAGTCACGTGTTACAACAGCGTGGCTTCATAGTAAAAGAGTGTGGGTACTAGACTGGCCTACCTGTAGTCCAGACCGGTCTCCCATTGAAAATGTGTGGCGCAATATGAAGCCTAAAATACCACAACGGAGACCCCGGACTGTTGAACAACTTAAGTTGTACATCAAGCAAGAATGGGAAATAATTCCACTTGAAAAGCTTCAAAAATGTGTCTCCTCAGTTCCCAAACAATCACTGAGTGTTGTTAAAAGGAAAGGCCATGTAACACAGTGGTAAAAATGCTGCCATTAAATTCTAAGTTAAGTTAATTCTAGTTATTTGCAAAAAAAATTAAGTTTCTCAGTTCGAACATTAAATATCTTGTCTTTGCAGTCTATGCAATTTAATATAAGTTGAAAAGGATTTGCAAATCATTGTATTCTGTTTTTATTTACGAATTACACAACATGCCAATTTCACTGGTTTTGGGTTTTGTAAAATGTGAGAGTGATGAACACAAGCTATAACACGGTGACCTCTCAAGACTAACAGTTTGACCTACACTCAGATTGATCCCGCCCTCACATTTTGCATTACTCCACAGCTGCAGGAGAAGAAAGAGGAATTGTTGTCCATGATAAACACTGCCTTCCGTGGCATTTTTGTGCACCGCTACCGCGACAAGCTGATGGAGATCCGGGCAGCGTGCATGGAGGAGCTTGGAGTGTGGATTAAGATGGACCCCGAAAACTTCCTCAATGACGGCTATATTAAATACCTGGGCTGGATGATACATGACAAGGTGCAGCACTGAGACTTTTGCATCCACCCCGAGGAGTGTATGGATTTGTTGGTTTGTTTGTCTGCAACCTCAAAAGTGTCTCTGGATGTTCTCATTCATTCAGGTCAGGGATCCCCAAACTTTTTGACTCGGGGGCCGCATTGGGTTAAAACAATTTGCGCTAATTGACTAAAAGAGTGCGCACTTTGCCGATGATGTCACGTTATCGATGGGAAAATACATTTTTAGACAATCTGATTTGCCTGAGCGACTACGAGACATCAATAGTAACAAGCGGTAGAAAGTGGATTAGAAAGGACAGATTTAAAATAAATAATAAATAAATAAAAGTGTTAAACTTGGGACTTCCCGCAGGTGGGAAACCCTGATCCAGGTCATTGTGTTCTCAGGGCGTTCAATTGATCGCAACTGGACTGTTTGGTTTGTCTTAAAAGACATTTTGCCTCTCATCTGAGTAGGCTTCATCAGTTCATGCTCGTAGACTTGGATTGGTCAAATCTAGTCGCAGACTTAAATTGGTCAAATCTAGTCGCAGACTTGGATTGGTCAAATCTAGTCGCAGACTTGGATTGGTCAAATCTAGTCGCAGACTTGGATTGGTCAAATCTAGTCGCAGACTTGGATTGGTCAAATCTAGTCGCAGACTTGGATTGGTCAAATCTAGTCGGAGACTTGGATTGGTCAAATCTACTCGCAGACTTGGATTGGTCAAATCTACTCGTAGACTTGGATTGGTCAAATCTAGTCGTAGACTCGGATTGGTCAAATCTAGTCGTAGACTCGGATTGGTCAAATCTAGTCGTAGACTCGGATTGGTCAAATCTAGTCGTAGACTCGGATTGGTCAAATCTAGTCGTAGACTCGGATTGGTCAAATCTAGTCGCAGACTTGGATTGGTCAAATCTAGTCGCAGACTTTGATTGGTCAAATCTAGTCGCAGACTTGGATTGGTCAAATCTAGTCGTAGACTTGGATTGGTCAAATCTACTCGTAGACTTGGATTGGTCAAATCTACTCGCAGACTTGGAATGGTCAAATCTAGTCGTAGACTTGGATTGGTCAAATCTAGTCGTCGACTTGGATTGGTCAAATCTAGTCGTAGACTTGGATTGGTCAAATCTAGTCGTAGACTTGGATTGGTCAAATCTACTCGCAGACTTGGATTGGTCAGATCTAGTCATACTTGCCAACCTTGAGACCTCCGAATTCGGGAAATGGGAGGGTGGAGGCGGGGCGGGGTTTGGTGGTAGCGGGGGTGTATATTGTTAGAGTTAGTGCTGCAAGGAGTTCTGGGTATTTGTTCTGTTGTGTTACGGTACGGATGTTCTCCCGAAATGTGTTTGTCATTCTTGTTTGGTGTGGGTTCACAGTGTGGCGCATATTTGTAACAGTGTTAAAGTTGTTTATACGGCCACACTCAGTGTGACCTGTATGGCTGTTGATCAAGTATGCCTTGCATTCACTTATGTGTGTGTAAAAGCCGCATATATTATGTGACTGGGCCGGCACACTGTTTGTATGGCAGAAAAGCGGACGTGACGACAGGTTGTAGAGGACGCTGAAGGCAGTGCCTTTAAGGCACGCCCCCAATATTGTTGTCCGAGTGGAAATCGGGAGAATGGTTGCCCCGGGAGATTTTCAGGAGAGGCACTGAAATTCGGGAGTCGGGAGAGTTGGCAAGTATGGATCTAGTCGCAGACTTGGATTGGTCAAATCTAGTCGCAGACTTGGATTGGTCAGATCTAATCAATGGCATGATCTCACTGTGATACTGTTCAATGCACCGTGTGTGCGTCCGTATGTCAAGTGTGCGTTTTGTGTTACTCTTCTGTCTGCTCTCCCTCAGCAAAGTCTGGTGCGTCTGAAGTGTGTGCGAAGCCTCCAGGCTTTGTATCAGGAGGAGGAGTTCATTGGCCGCCTGGAGCTTTTCACCAGCAGATTTAAAGTGAGGCGTCCCTCTGGAGTCAAGCGCTTGGTTTCTCCCTTCTCTCACCCCATCTTCCTGCCACAATATTCTATCTTAGGGTTGGCCGATATATTGAGTTTGTAAGATATATCAATATCTTTTCAAACAAGATATGAATTAAGAAAATAACGTAATATCAATATAATTTATTTCACGTTAAAATGACCAAGCACCGCTTATTTGTTGTGTTCCTTGTTCTCCCCCGCTTCCCACTTCCTCTCAAAACTCCATGGGCTACTAAACCCCTCCCCTTCCTCCTTTCAAGACGTGCTTGCACGTATAAGAACATCCATGATTGGTTGGTTGTTTACTATGATGAGGCACGATTGGTTTAAATTAGAGCTAAACATTGCAGACAGGCCAGTCAGAGGCAAGATAGGGCGGGTCAAGGAACCAGGAAGGGAAATCACAACAGACATCCCAAATGACGACGAGAGAGTCGGAGAAGAGAAGAGGGAATATTCAAGCGGGCCATTTATGTATTAAAAATACTAGTGGAAGATGACAGAGGGATTCTCTTCCTTAGATTTTTATTTTAGCGATGTAGACCACATCCAGGAAACCCACAATGCGTCTACTTGGCCACATTTGGACAAATGTATGCGTCTGGATAAAACAATTCATTTGATGGCGAAGTGAGGAAGATCATAGCCGCATAATTATGTCAAGTCTCTTACTTGGCGCTGACCAGAACCGTACCTTACATCGTCGACTGGGAATTAAAAAGTGCCTCCCTGGAAATGTATTTCTTATCTGAGTTTGATACATTTCGTATTATTTGCACAGCTACCGTATTTTTCGGAGTATAAGTCGCACTGAAGTATAAGTCGCACCTGCCGAAAATGCATAATAAAGAAGGGAAAAAAACATATATAAGTTGCACTGGAGTATAAGTTGCATTTTTGGGGGAAATGTATTTGATAAAACCCAACACCGAGAATAGACATAAATAAATAAAGAATAGTGAACAACAGGCTGAATAAGTGTACGTTATATGAGGCATAAATAACCAACTGAGAACGTGCCTGGTATGTTAACGTAACATATTATGGTAAGAGTCATTCAAATAACTATAATATATAGAACATGCTATACGTTTACCAAACAATCTGTCACTCCTAATCGCTAAATCCCATGAAATCTTATACGTCTAGTCTCTTACGTGAATGAGCTAAATAATATTATTTGATATTTTACGGTAATGTGTTCATAATTTCACACATAAGTCGCTCCTGAGTATAAGTCGCACCCCCGGCCAAACTATAAAAAAAACTGCGACTTATAGTCTGAAAAATACGGTATGTTATTTATTCCACGTAGAAAGAATATTTTTCTATTTTATTTATGTTATGTAATTCTGTGCTACTTAAACAGTTTATTTTCTGTGCTGTTAATACCCATCTTGACTAACTGGCTTATTAAAAGTGCCATTGACTGTTTTCAGTACAGTTGTCATTCACTTCAATTTTAGTGAATCTTGCTCAAAAATGAATATCTTTATGTGTATACTTTCCCCGAAAAATATATCGATATATATATCGAATGTCGCTTTAAGTAAAAATATATTGAGATATACTTTTTCGTCCATATCGCCCAGCCCTATCCTATCTATTGTTCCGCTTCACAGTATTGTTCTGTGTCAATGTGTTCTAGAAGATAAATGTGTGTTTGACGGTATGCCACTCCTATGTGCATCTTTAGGAGAGGCTGGTCAACATGGTGATGGACGTGGACCCAGAGGTGGCCGTGGAAACGGTCAAGCTTTTGCTGCTAATTCACCGGTGAGGGACTTTTTCCTCAGTGTTCCCCATTCATTTTTTTATGTGTGACAGCCTGCCACAGAAAGATTTGGTGTCTCTGTTTTTAGATTCTCCATTTTCGCCCTTGCTCATAAACACATTTTAATGGTACTGTCCGTGGGGCTTGCCTCTAACTCACACACCGTTTGGTAGATCAATGTTTTTCAACTTTATTTGAGCCATGGGACATTTTTTTTAATTAAAAAAATCCCACTACAAAAAATGTTAACAAATGACATTCAGTAGTGTATATTGACCAAATATGACTAAACCTGAGGCAATTGCACCACTAATGCACCACTAATTGCACTTGTTATCGTCATTTGGGACGGCGTGGCGCAGTTGGGAGGGTGGCTGTGCCAGCAACCTGAGGGTTCCTGGTTCAATCCCCACCTTCTACCAACCTCGTCACGTCCGTTGTGTCCTTGAGCAAGACACTTCACCCTTGCTCCTGATGGGTCGTGGTTAGGGCCTTCCATGGCAGCTCCCGCCATCAGTGTGTGTGAATGGGTGAATGTGGAAATAGTGTCAAAGCGCTTTGAGTACCTTGAAGGTAGAAAAGCGCTATACAAGTATAACCCATTTACCATTTTACCATTTAATTCTCAAAGTAGGCCTACACAGCAATTAGCTACTTGCTGCCACCTACTGGTATGGAGGAGTATTACATGGTCACTTGGCTGATCGCGAGACAGAACAGACATTCAACAATGACACATTTCTAGCGAATTATAATTATTGGATTGCAAAAAATGTTTTATAGGCCAATTAGGTGAAATTGCATAATTTCCCACGGCACACCCGACAATATCCTGCGGCACACTGGGCACAGTGGTTGAAAAACACCGCAGTAGATGGCATTGTAACGGCTTCATAACACACACCATAGTATTCATAAGTCAATAACTTCCTGTTCTGTTGTTAAATTCAGTTTAAAACACTAAGATAATGTCGCACATTTTGTTATGACGCAAACCAAAAAGCTCTGTTTTTCCCGTTCACACACAAACACTAGCTTCGGTGTCATGGGCAGTTCTGCAAGTATCATTGATAGTCACACACACTAGGTGTGGTAAAATTACCCTCTGCATTTGACCCATCAACTTGTTCCACCCCCTGGGAGGTGAGGGGAGCAGTGAGCAGCAGCAGTGGCCGTGGTCGGGAATCATTTTGGTGGTTTAATCCCCAATTCCAACACTTGATGCTGAGTGCCAAGCAGGGAGATAATGGGTCCCATTTTTATAGTCTTTGGTATGACTCGGCCGGGGTTTGAACTCACGACCTACCGATCTCAGGGCGGACACTCTAACCACAAAGCCACAGATGTTCTGGTGATGTCATTCAGTGCCGCCTCTTGCAACTCAGCACCACAGATATATATATTCCAGTCCAGGGCTAAATATTGTTTCTGTCTGTGTTATGTGAAAAAAGTGTGAGCTTGTTATCATAAAAGACAATCAAATGACACAAGTATTCAGCTGCAGCTTCATATGAACTTGTGATGTTTTACGCAGAGGTATGGAGGAAGGCCTGAGTGAGAAGGAATGCGCTCATATCTATCCACTGGTTTACACCTCAAGCCGCACCCTGGCGTCTGCAGGCGGCCTCTTCCTCTATAAGA
Organism: Nerophis lumbriciformis; assembly: GCF_033978685.3. NCBI lineage: Eukaryota > Metazoa > Chordata > Actinopteri > Syngnathiformes > Syngnathidae > Nerophis > Nerophis lumbriciformis. The sequence continues at coordinate 20,543,788 of NC_084563.2, read as the reverse complement.
AGTAGGAACTTTACTTGTATTTGTGTGGTGTTGTGCAAAAAGTCACCACTACTTAGGTTGTTTTAGCAATGCTATAACGACCAAATAGAACTCGAATGTATGTCAGCATGGATGACAATCTTCATTTTTACTGAAGCTTTGGACTTGATAACCTGCTGCTTGTACAAACCCTGTTTTCATATGAGTTGGGAAATTGTGTTAGATGTAAATATAAACGGAATACAATGATTTGCAAATCATTTTCAAGCCATATTCAATTGAATATGCTACAAAGACAACATATTTGATGTTCAAACTGATAAACATTTTTTGCAAATAATCATTAATTTTAGAATTTGATGCCAGCAACACATGACAAAGAAGTTGGGAAAGGTGGCAATAAATACTGATAAAGTTGAGGAATGCTCATCAAACACTTATTTGGAACACCTCACAGGTGAACAGGCAAATTGGGAACAGGTGGGTGCCATGATTGGGTATAAAAGTAGATTCCATGAAATGCTCAGTCATTCACAAACAAGGATGGGGCGAGGGTCACCACTTTGTCAACAAATGCGTGAGCAAATTGTTGAACAGTTTAAGAAAAACCTTTCTCAACCAGCTATTGCAAGGAATTTAGGGATTTCACCATCTACGGTCCGTAATATCATCAAAGGGTTCAGAGAATCTGTAGAAATCACTGCACGTAAGCAGCTAAGCCCGTGACCTTCGATCCCTCAGGCTGTACTGCATCAACAAGCGACATCAGTGTGTAAAGGTTATCACCACATGGGCTCAGGAACACTTCAGAAACCCACTGTCAGTAACTACAGTTGGTCGCTACATCTGTAAGTGCAAGTTAAAACTCTCCTATGCAAGGCGAAAACTGTTTATCAACAACACCCAGAAACGCTGTGGGCTTCGCTGGGCCTGAGCTCATCTAAGATGGACTGATACAAAGTGGAAAAGTGTTCTGTGGTCTGACGAGTCCACATTTCAAATAGTTTTTGGAAACTGTGGACGTCGTGTCCTCCGGACCAAAGAGGAAAAGAACCATCCAGATTGTTATAGGCGCAAAGTTGAAAAGCCAGCATCTGTGATGGTATGGGGGTGTATTAGTGCCCAAGACATGGGTAACTTACACATCTGTGAAGGCGCCATTAATGCTGAAATGTACATACAGGTTTCGGAGCAACATATGTTGCCATCCAAGCAACGTTACCAAGGACGCCCCTGCTTATTTCAGCAAGACAATGCCAAGCCACGTGTTACATCAACGTGGCTTCATAGTAAAAGAGTGCGGGTACTAGACTGGCCTGCCTGTAGTCCAGACCTGTCTCCCATTGAAAATGTGTGGCGCATTATGAAGCCTAAAATACCACAATGGAGACCCCCGGACTGTTGAACAACTTAAGCTGTGCATCAAGCAAGAATGGGAAAGAATTCCACCTGAGAAGCTTCAAAAATGTGTCTCCTCAGTTCCCAAACGTTTACTGAGTGTTGTTAAAAGGAAAGGCCATGTAACACAGTGGTGAACATGCCGTTTCCCAAGTACTTTGGCACGTGTTGCAGCCATGAAATTCTAAGTTAATTATTATTTGCAAAAAAAAAAAAAAGTTTATGAGTTTGAACATCAAATATCTTGTCTTTGTAGTGCATTCAATTGAATATGGGTTGAAAAGGATTTGCAAATCATTGTATTCCGTTTATATTTACATCTAACACAATTTCCCAACTCATATGGAAACGGGGTTTGTAATCCATCTCTTTAGTTCTGTTGGTCTTTTCTGAAGGCACTAAAGGAGCTTTGACTGTGTGTGCGTATTACAGGCTAAAAAGCCTCATTGACAGCGAGAAACAGAGAGGCAATATTGTGGACTTTTTTCAAATCCTCATCTCCTTTCACATCCAGAGTGAGGTAGATCTAGTTCTTTCTTTCGGTCTCTTTCCGCCTCCTTATGATTAATGTAATGCCTGCAAACAAATTCCTATTTTTTTTACAAGTTCCACAATCATGGAACTTACCTGGTGGACAGCCTGTGGGATGTGGCGGGTTCCGACCTAAAAGACTGGGAGACCATGACCACACTTTTGCAACAGGAAGCTGGTGAGTGTGCTGTGACTCCATGGATATAAAGGACAAAGAAGAAATGGTGTGTCCTGTTTTGACGCCTGTAGGTTTGATGGATGAGGAGGAGGGCGCGCTCATCGAGTTGATGATGTGTGTGATCCGACAGGCAGCGGAGGCGAAGCCGCCGGTTGGGAGAGTCTCGGCAAAGAAGGTGCGTAAGCCATTATGATCGTTTCAGTAGTTGGAGGAATGAGCTGGTTTTTGGATACTGCAATTCTTCATGTGTGACAGACTAGACCAGGGGTCGGCAGTCTTTACTCTCAAAAGAGCCATTTTTCCACTAGACCCGCAAACGATACCATACTTTACACATTTACGATGAACAATATGTTGTGGCTGTCTATTTAACTTACGACTATAATGCAGGCGTCTAAAACCTGCGGCCAGCGGGCCAATTGCGGTCCCCGAGACAATATTTTGCGGCCCACAATTTGATATGAAAGTTTGATGTCAGTGCGGCCCCGCAAGTTTTACATGAATTGCACTTTACCGTGTTGTGTGCAGAGTCAAAATGTAATATAATTTTTTGACATTTATAATGACTTAAGACCAATATTGCTCAGGTTAAAACCTGCGGCCAGCGGGCCAATTGCGGTCCCCGAGACGATATTTTGCGGCCCACAATTTGATATGAAAGTTTGATGTCAGTGCGGCCTCGCAAGTTTTACATGAATTGCACTTTACCGTGTTGTGTGCAGTCAAAATGTAATATCATTTTTTGACATTCAATTTGACATTTATAATGACTTAAGACCTACCATAGCTCAGGGTCACTGCAGTTGTCGTGTGCAAAGTGGATTGCGTCTGTTGACTGAGCAGGATAATCCATTTAGCGTCTCGGTCTTCTTTAATACTGTATGCAAAATACAAAACCCAAAACTAGTGAAGTTGGCATGTTGTATAAATCGTAAATAAAAACAGAATACAATGATTTTCAAATCCTTTTCAACCTATATTCAATTGAATAGACTGCAAAGACAAGATACTTAACGTTCAAACTGGATAACTTTGTTATTTTTTGCAAATATTAGCTCATTTGGAATTTGATGCCTGCAACATGTTTCAAAAAAGCTGGCACAAGTGGCAAAAAAGACTGAGAAAGTTGAGGAATGCTTATCAAACAATTATTTGGAACATCCCACAGATGAACAGGCTCATTGGGAACAGGTGGGTGCCATGATTAGTTATAAAAGCAGCTTCCATGAAATGCTCAGTCATTCACAAACAAGGATGGGACGAGGGTCACCACTTTGTCAACAAATACGTGAGCAAATTGTCGAACAGTTTAATAACAACATTTCTCAACGTGTTATTGCAAGGAATTTTGAGATTTCACCATCTACGGTCCGTAATATCATCAAAAGGTTCAGAGAATCTGGAAAAATCACTGCACGTAACATTGAATGCCCGTGACCTTCGATCTCTCAGACGGTAGTGCATCGAAAACCGACATCAGCGTGCAAAGGATATCACCACATGGGTTCAGGAACACTCCAGAAAACCACTGTCAGTAACTACAGTTGGTTGTTACATCTGTAAGTGCAAGTCAAAACTCTACTATGCAAAGCCAAAGCCATTTATCAACAACACCCAGAAACGCTGCCGGCGAGCTCATTTAAGATGGACTGATACAAAGTGGAAAAGTGTTCTGTGGTCTGACGAGTCCACATTTCAAATTGTTTTTTAAACTGTCGTTTATTTTAGCTCGCTGGCTTGCGCTGCTTACCTCAACCTTTAATCAATAGGGCTATGTGGTCGCAGGGTTGCACACGCTGGACTGTGCGGGATGAAAATAAGTCCTTGTTTTAAAAAATGCTTTGAATTTAAAATGTTTTGCTTTTTGCTCATTTCTCGCCGCCTATCAAGCGCACAGAAAAGACGGCATCATTGTCAGTGAGGGCAAACAATTTTGTTCATACAGAATATTCTTTTTTTGGGATGTATTCATGGTAGTTAACTGCATGGCGTCGCACACTTACGAAGCCAACATCTCTCTTGTGTCTCACTGCGCACAAGTGTACACCCCATCCCTTTCCCTTGTCTTGCTTCCAACTCATCCTTTACACATGCACTGCCTTACAGACAGTCAGAAATTGTAAACGCTTTTCAAAAATGCACAGTATTTTGAAAGATCTCTGAGCACTGTGAAGGGAGGCACAACATTGTTGCCAAGCCCTGGTCTCGACTTATTATTTAGCAGTCAGGGTACCTGATATATGACCAAACAGCAAAATATGGCAACAGAGTAATCTGATTTTTTCCCTGTCACCATGTGGTTATATTGACATGAAGGCACTAAATATGAAGGAGAAGAAGACCCAGGAACAGGACAGGAGGCGTATCACAACCCATTTCATCCCTTTGCTGCCACAACTGCTGACCAAGGTAACTGTCATGTTTTGTCTATCAGTGGTCCCCAGACTATTTTCAGCACGCGGGTTAGTTTCTGACAGACCGGTGGAAAAACAAAATAGAAATAAGACTAGAATTAGTTCTGTGCGTGCTTCATTGTAAACTGCATGGAAATGAAGCACGCTGTGTGTTTAAGTATGTTGGAACTGCTTGCAAGAAGCTATTTTTATTCTCATTGTTGCTTTTTATTTTTATTCTTATTGTAATATTTTTCTATTTTGTTTCCATTTATTTACTTTTTACTTTTTAAATTAGATCTCAATTCTGTACACTGCTGCTGGAATTTTAATTTTCCTGAGGAAACTTTCCTGAAGGAAACAATAAAGTACTATCTATCGATTTAACAGGTAAGCAGCATTTGAAGGGGAACTGCACTTTTTTTGGCATTTTGCCCAGCGTTCACAGTCATTATGAAAGGCATGACAGATGGATTTTTTTTTTATTGCATTCTAACTATTAAATACATTAGATCAGAAGTCCGCTTACAATGGAGCTTATGGGAGCCGTGCAATTCCGCCTACAAAGCCCTTAAAAAACATCCAAACACCTCCATTAGGGTTTTATATACATGATGTTTGTATGTATGGAATGTAATAACGGGCACATTTTATAATAACATTTAATAAGGACAGCCATGCCAGCAACTTGAGGGTTGCTGGTTCAATCCCAGCCTCCGCCATCCAAATCTTGTCCGTTGTGTCCTTGAGCAAGACTCTTCACCCTTGCTCCTGATGGGTCGTCCTTAGGGCCTTGCATGGCAATAGTGTCAAAGCGCTATGCTAATATAACTCATTTACCATGATATTTACGCATTTTGATCATTTTAAGCATATGCGCCGCATTGATTTTAAAAACTCATCACTTACTGTACAAGGTCTGCTGTCAAGCGCTTTTCGTGGCGTCCTCGCCAGTTTCAGGTCTTAAACGGCTGTCAGAGTGTCCCAACTTGTCGGCTTATATCCTCAGCCATCGACTTTTCAGATGAGATGCATGATTTATGATCTACAATAAATGTACAGGGAGCAGGGAAGCGAGGAAACAGCAGACCACTCGATGAAGTGATTACGTGGCCGCTATAAATAGTTGTCTGCGTTGGGGCTTTTAATAACAATATCACTAATACTTGGTTAATATTCAAGTCACGAAATGTAAACGTGAGTATTGTTGGCGCTTTTCGAATGGTTATATATCAGATTTTATGGGCGTGAATAGACTTTTGTATACGTTCATTTAATATTTAAAATGCATTGGGGAAAAAATCCATCCTTCATGTCTTTTATAATGATTGTGAACGATACGCAAAAGTCCAAACAAAAAGTGCAGTTCCCGCTTAAAGTAGCACTCGAGTGGAAAATCAAGTTGCCTCTATATTGAAGCTATTATCACGTGTATCTGATGTATGACACCAAAAGACTTACAAAGTTTGTGATCTAATGAAACTAGTCTCACGGTAATTCCTAAGCCATTTTGAGAGATCATGAGGAAGCAAGTAACGTGATCCGTGACGTAGAGGAGGAACCACAGATCCCCTCCCCATCAACAACAATGCTAATCAAGCAGACTTTGTGAGAGCCAACGATTACTTTGAGGAAAAATTATTACATTATTGATCCTGAATATAAGGAGAATGATCTACAAGTTTTAGAAGCTCTGCTAAACAGATTCAGCTCTAGTGAAACACTAAGCACCATGTAGCAGTATTGCTAAGTGCTAAACAAGATATACAAACTATCAACATAATAAAATAATCACTTACTGTACAATGTCCGCTCTTACTTTGAGGACGACTAATATGATGTTTATATCTTCCCGTATACATGAAGAATTAATCATGACGCACACGAAGTGTTAAAAGGAAAAGTCTCCCTGCTGACACTGTCTTCGGTTGTGTATGTTTGTCTCCATCACTGGATATAAATTGAATGTCACAGATGAACAACTTCTAGATTTATGGCTAAATCATCCTAATATCCAGATGAGAGGTATGATTTATAATCTAGAATAACTATGACGAGCCGAGACACGATGATGCGGGAGCAGTAGGACATTGCTGCTGGCTCACAGTAAAGCAGCAGACTACTTAGTAGTTTGTATGCGTTAGCGCTTATAATAACAACATCGCTAATATTTGGGTGATATTCAGGTTACGATATGTATATAGGGAATTGTTGGTGGGTTTTAGATGTTATTTAGAGGGTTTTGTGGGCAAAATAGATACTCCTACTTGCCTTTTAAATTTAAATCAAAATTAAATGTCCTTAATAACTGTCTTGTCCTCAAAGCTTTTGGCTACAATGGATAGTTTTAGAATGAGTATTATCATTTATTAAAGTGTGTTTTTGCTCCAATGCCAACTTTGCAGTACTCTGCAGATGCAGCAAAGGTAAAACTCCTCTTGCAAGCGCCTCTCTACTTCAACCTGGCGATGTACAGCAGCGTACATTGGATGAATAAGGTAAGCAACCAATTGGAGCTTTTGACTTTACAAGCTGGATAGCCAATGCCGTTGGGTCATACTTGTTTGTCCTGTATTACATCATCAGCATCTGGACCAGCTGCTGTCTCAGATTTGCGAGATCGTGGAGAAGCACACGGACACGGCCGTGTTGGAGGCGTGCGCCCAGCTATTCAGTGTACTTTGCTCCGACCGCTACGCCTTCTCCTCCCGTGCACGCCTAGCATTTAGTCAGCTCGTGGACAGTCTGACTGAGTGCTTCAGCACCTATTTCAACGACCTGCTGCAGGTATAGGAAACTCAAGTAAAAGACAATTCTATCTTAGTATTATTGTATTGATAGAAATTGTATGACGAGAGATGCTGTCTCCTAATGGAGTTTCATAGGTATTACAAACCCCAAAACCAGTGAAGTTGGCACATTGTGTAACTCGTCAATAAAAACAAAATGCAATGATTTGCAAATCCTTTTCAACTTATATTCAATTGAGACTGCAAAGACAAGATACTTAACGTTTAAACCGGAACATTTTAATTTTTGCTAATATTAGCTTATTTGGAATTTCATGCTTGCTACATGTTTAAAAAAAGCTGGTACACGTGGCAAAAAAAAGACTGAGAAAGTTGAGGAATGCTCATCAAACACTTATTTGGAACAACCCACAGGTGAACAGGCAAATTGGGAACAGGTGGGTGCCATGATTGGGTATAAAAGCAGCTTCCATAAAATGCTCAGTCATTCACAAGCAAGGATGAGCGAGGGTCACGACTTTGTGAACAAATGCGTGAGCAAATTGTCAAACAGTTTAAGAACGTTTCTCAACAAGCTATTGCAAGGAATTTAGGGATTTCACCATCTACGGTCTGTAATATCGTCAAAAGGTTCAGAGAATCTGGAGAAATCACTGAACGTAAGCGATGATATTACAGACCTTCGATCCCTCAGGCGCTACTGCATCAATAACCGACATCAGTGTGTAAAGGATATCACCACATGGGCTCAGGAACACTTCAGACAACCACTGTCCGTAACTACAGTTCGTCGCTGCATCTGTTAGTGCAGGTTAAAACTCTCCTATGCAAAACGAAAGCCATTCATCAACAACACCCAGAAACGCTGCCGGCTTCGCTGGGCCCGAGCTCATCTAAGATGGACTGATGCAAAGTGGAAAAGTGTTCTGTGGTCTAACGTGTCCACATTTTAAATTGTTTTTGGAAACTGTGGACGTTGTGTCCTCCGGAACAAAGAGGAAAAGAACCATCCAGATTGTTATAGGCGCAAAGTTAAAAATCCAGCATCTGTGATGGTATGGGGGTGTATTAGTGTACAAGGCATGGGTAACTTACACATCTGTGAAGGCACCATTAATGCTGAAAGGTACATACAGGTTTTGGAGCAACATAAGTTGCCATCCAAGCAACTTTATTATGCTTATTTCGGCAAGACAATGCCAAGCCACGTGTTACAACAGCGTGGCTTCATAGTAAAAGAGTGCGGGTACTAGACTGGCCTGCCTGTAGTCCAGACCTGTCTCCCATTGAAAATGTGTGGCGCAATATGAAGCCTAAAATACCACAACGGAGAACCCGGACCGTTGAAGAAGTTAAGCTGTACATCAAGCAAGAATGGGAAAGAATTCCACCTGAAAAGTTTAAAGAATTGGTCTCCTCAGTTCCCAAACGTTTACTGAGTGTTGTTAAAAGGAAAGGCCATGTAACACAGTGATACAAATGCCCCTGTGCCAACTATTTTGCAATGTGTTGCTGCCATTAAATTCTAAGTTAATGATTATTGGAAAAAAAAATTAGTTCGAACATTAAATATCTTGTCTTTGCAGTTTATTCAATTGAATGTAAGTAAAAAAAAAAATTGCGAATCATTGTATTCTTTTTATTTACGATTTACACAACGTGCCAACTTTTGTCAGGTTTGTCACTGACAGTTTAGTTATGTTTTGAGTTTTTCCTCTGTCTGTCTTTATTTCCTGTAAGTGCTCTTATTTTGTCTTTATTTCCTGCTTGTATCCCTAAGTGCTTTTTCCACTCAGCTGTGGCTGATTGGCACCTGGCCACACCTGGTGTCAATCAGACAGCTACTATTTAGTCCTGCTTTGCCCTCCAGTCAGTGCTGGAGTATTGTTGCTGATTATTGTCAATGTCATTAATAGCTGTGTCTACTTCTGTTAACTCTGCTCATGTCATAGTTCCTTCGTGTCACAGTAAGTGTTTTTGTTTCTTGTCCACAGTTAGCCTTTGTGCTAGTTTTTGTTCATAGCCAAGTTTGTTCTCCGCCTTGTGCGAGCCTTTAGTTTGTACTAGTGATGGGTTGATGAGGTGTCATGAAGCGTTTCGACACATTGCAAAACTGTATTGATACTGTGTCGATACTGTGTCACTAAATACCGACATCTGCTGGACATTAAAAATCACTACAGGCAACCTATGGACCGACTCAACTGACACTGATTTTATGACCTAGTACAGGGGTCACCAACCTTTTTGAAACCAACAACTACTTCTTGGGTACTGATTAATGCGAAGGGCTACCAGTTTGATACACACTTAAATAAATAAATATATTGTCATTTGTAAGTTACACGTAAGTGTGATTTAAACAAGAATAGCTAAATAAATAAATTTATATATATAAAAAAATGGGTATTTCTGTCTGTCATTCCGTCGTACATTTTTTTTTCCTTTTACGGAAGGTTTTTTGTAGAGAATAAATTATGAAAAAAAACACTTAATTGAACGGTTTAAAAGAGGAGAAAACACAAAAAAAAATTAAAATTAAATTTTGAAACATAGTTTATCTTCAATTTCGACTCTTTAAAATTCAAAATTCAACCGACAAAAAGAAGAGAAAAACTAGCTCATTTGAATCTTTTTGAAAAAATTTAAAAAATAATTTATGGAACATCATTGGTAATTTTTCCTGATTAAGATACATTTTAGAATTTTGATGACATGTTTTAAATTGGTTAAAATCCAATCTGCACTTTGTTAGAATATTTAACAAATTGGACCAAGCTATATTTCTAACAAAGACAAATCAGTATTTCTTCTAGATTTTCCAGAACAAACATTTTAAAATAAATTCAAAATACTTTGAAATAAGATTTAAATTTGATTCTACAGATTTTCTAGATTTGCCAGAATAATTTTTTTGAATTTTAATCATAGTAAGTTTGAAGAAATATTTCACAAATATTCTTCGTCGAAAAACCAGAAGCTAAAATATTTATTATTCTTTACAATAAAAAAAAAAAAAAAATTTACTTGAACATTGATTTAAATTGTCAGGAAAGAAGAGGAAGAAATTTAAAAGGTAAAAAGGTATATTTGTTTAAAAATCCTAAAATCATTTTTAAGGTTGTATTTTTTCTCTAAAATTGTATTTCTAAAAGTAATAAGAAGCAAAGTAAAAAAATAAATGAATTTATTTAAACAAGTGAAGACCCATCCATCCATCCATTTTCTACCGCTTATTCCAAGTGAAGAACAAGTCTTTAAAATATTTTATTGGATTTTCAAATTCTATTTGAGTTTTGTCTCTTTTAGAATTAAAAATGTCGAGCAAAGCGAGACCAGCTTGCTAGTAAATAAATACAATTTAAAAAATAGAGGCAGCTCACTGGTAAGTTCTGCTCTTTGAGCTATTTTTAGAACAGGCCAGCGGGCGACTGATCTGGTCCTTACGGGCTACCTGGTGACCGCGGGCACCGCGTTGGTGACCCCTGCCCTAGTATATACAATAATATAAACCAAGTCATTGTATTTCATTTAGTATTATTTCATATCTTCATTTAAATAAAAATATATTTTTATCTTTTTTAGATACAGTCAATAAATAATGCGAACATGTATTATAACATGGAAATCTAAGAGAACGTGTTGTGGATGATTGTGGACTGGGAATTTTTTTAATTTTATTTTTTTACACATTTTTATAAAAAAAAAAAAAAAAAAGTTTTTCCAACGTATTACATTTTAGACGATTTCTCTTCTTAGTTATTATTTCTCCAGCTGTAGAAAAGACACGCTCACAGGGCACAGAGGAGGCGTCAGTGCGACACAGTTCGCGTATCGGTCACGTGACCAAAACAGCTCATCATCGGTCACGTGACTTTCTAAAAGCGGTACGCGCACCGACACAGGGTTTTGCTCTATGAGCTCGACGCATGCGCCGATGCATCGGTGTTGCCGGACCCATCACTAGTTTGTACTAGTGATGGGTTGATGAGGCGTCATGAAGCGTTTCGACACATTGCAAAACTGTATTGATACTGTGTCGATACTGTGTCACTAAATACTGACATCTGCTGGACATTAAAAATCCCTACAGGCAACCTATGAACCGACTCAACTGACACTGATTTTATGACCTAGTATATACAATAATATAAACCAAGTCATTGTATTTCATTTAGGATTATTTCATATCTTCATTTAAATAAAAATATATTTTTATCTTTTTTAGATACAGTCAATAAAAAATGTGAACATGTATAATAACATGGAAATCTAAGAGAATGTGTTGTGAATGAGGATGCTTGTGGACTGGGATTTTTTTAAATTAATTTTTTACACATTTTTATTAAAAAAAAACAGTTTTTCCAACGTATTCAATTTTAGACGATTTCTTTCATTGATTGATTGAGACTTTTATTAGTAGGTTGCACAGTGAAGTACATATTCCGTACAATTGACCACTACATGGTAACACCCCAATAAGTTTTTACACTTGTTTAAGTCGGGGTCCACTTAAATTGATTCATGATACAGATATATACTATTATCATAATACAGTCATCACACAAGTTAATCATCAGAGTATATACATTGAATTATTTACATTATTTACAATCCGGAGTGTGGGATATAGAGGGGGTGGGGTTAAGTTTGGTTGTTATCAACACTTCAGTCGTCTCTTCTTAGTTATTATTTCTCCGGCTGTAGAAAAGACCCGCTCACAGGGCACAGAGGAGGCGGGAGTGCGACACAGTTCGCGTATCGGTCACGTGACCAAAACAGCTCATGATCGGGCACGTGACCAAAACAGCTCATGATCGGTCACGTGACTTTCTAAAAGCGGTACGCGCACCGACACAGGGTTTCGCTCTATGAGCTCGACACATGCGCCGATGCATCGGTGTTGCCGGACCCATCACTAGTTTGTACCCTTTTGTTTGTTCTTGTTTTAGTGTTAAAGTAAATCATGTTTTCCTGCTCAATGCCTGCCGCCATCTCTGCATCTTGGGGTTTGTCACCTATACCCTGTGACAACTTCATTGGTTTTGGGTTTGTACTAAAATTCTAAATGTAGTATAAGAAGGTTTGCGGTTAGTTTATTTCTATGCACTATAAATGTATGTTCAACATTGCATCTCCTTGGTTAGATTCATTTGTGTGTGTGAACATTGAACATCCAGACAGTCATAAATGGCACAAAATGATGTCCTGTGCGTATCATCACTTGACATTTGCAAGACTCAGTTGTGGTGTTTGTGTGTGCAGGACACCACTGATGATGTTTACAGTGCAGCTACAGCTTTGAAAAGGATCGCAGTCTTGAGCAGGTGTGTGTGTTATCAAAAAATAGTGGAGTGAGGGAATGTTCATATAATGTGTGTTTCAGTGCCAGAGACTTAACGGCATGGAGGATGTTTGACTCCTGCATTCATCTTCTGGAAAGCAGAATGGAGTCCAGAGACCTTGATGAAGAAGTCTGCATGATTTTTTTTTTGTTATGCAGGATAAGTGATAGAAGAGGGAGTGACCAGTGTTTGCTTTCATTCCAGCTCATTGTGTCAGCCCTGAGATGTTCCGCATGGCACCTGATGTGGACAAATAAGAATGTGCAACACTCTGCGCCCACAGAGGTGCTGGGGGTGACAGAGCGGGGTTCTGTTTTGTTTCTCCGTTTCACCTCATGACCACTGACCTTCCGTCTTTCGCAGGAGGAGCTGAGGTGTCTGAGGAAGGAGGTCGGCTCCTTCTGCGACATCTGCCAGGGGTGTTTGTGTGTGGACCAGGCTGAGATCAGGGATGAGGTTGGAGCATCAGCCTAAGAGAAATGACATCAGATGCCAAATAATTCCAATGTTTTTTTTTCCCTTCCCTCCGCTGCAGGCTTTTCAGCTCCTGTGTGACCTGTTGTGCTTTTACAGTTCAAATCACGTCCGCACTGACTCCACCCTTCAGAGCTGGTACTACCTGCCTAATGATTTCCTGCGTACTGAGATGGCAAATTTCCTTATGGACTATATCTTCTCCGACTCTGACATTGTGGCAACAGAAGGTATTTTGTCAATGCTACATCAAAGTGAGTGTTAGGAGCCAGTTCAGGCACAGTACATTGATAAGGCTTGAATCTCAATCTTTAATAGGCCCTCCTCCAGTCCCTTAGCAACTGGTTATCAGCTGTGACTTGTTCTTCTTCCTCAGATGAACACGAGGAGGAGATTGCCCTTCTGCAAAAGAAGCGCCTCCAACTCGCCGGCTACTGCCGGTTGGTCCTCGTCGGCGTGCTGGACTATGAAGCCGCCACCGATGTCTTTAAACACTACCACATGGTAGGTTTGGCGTGTTTTGTGCTACTTTGTACCACTTCTACTCCTAGACGTGGGCTGGCATTCTTACTTTCCTCCAGAGAAAAACAGTCATCAAAAGAGTTAACATGACAAGAGAAGAGTGGATTATTTTCATATTTACCTCCTACACTGCAAAAAGTCAGTGTTCAAAAACAAGAAGGAAAAAAAAAAAAAAAAATTGGGGTATAACCAATTCATATTTACTTTTTTTCTTATGGAGAAATTTGCTTTCACTAAACAAATTTTTCGATTTACAAACGCTGTTCAAGGACCAATTAAATCGAGGTGCCACTGTATTAGAAAGTAACCACAACGTCTCTAAATCATTCTACGTCAGGGATGTCAAAGTCAAGGCCCGGATGATATTTGATTAGTATTAGAACCGGCCCGCAGGCCACAGCCGCCTGCTGCTGTTTTGCTCACATCAATACTCCATCAGTGTTGGTGCTAGGATCCCAGGGACCCCATCAAGTCATAAAAATGGGGTCCCACAGTAAATTTTTGGGGTCCCACTTTTTTGTAACCGTTTTGAAAACAAATTATAAATCTATGTATTCTGTTATATCTCACATTCTATATTGTGTTTTGGAAGAAGGTTCTCATAAGTGTTACTTAATTCATTAAAAACAAAATATAACACATTTTTATGCATATGAAAATGTATTCAGTTATAAACATTCATTCACTTTCTTCTTTCCTTCATGGTTCTAAACTTTACCGCTGCTGGTATTTTTTTTCTATTTTTATTGTAATATTTTCAGAATGTGTTTGCTCTATTTTTGGCCAAAGTAAGACAAAGATAACAAATTTAAGTTGTCTTTATTTTTTTAATTTTAATGCAATGATTTTTGTGTGTACAGATATTACTCCATGCGGCCCTTTAGCTAAAATGTGTTTGGCACCCCTGTTCTTCGTACTGCATCATACCCTTAATGTAATGAATTATTGTGGCCACTAGGTGTCGCCAAAACATTAACACATGAACACTCGACTTCAAAAGCAAATCTGTCAAGTTAGTGTTTTCAAACCTACTATTGTTATCTGAGTAATTTCACTTGATCTAACTTTTTATAGCAAGTCACACCACCAAATAAAGTACATACTAACATTCCTGAATAGTAGTAATAATAATATGATTAATATAAGTTGAGGCCAACACTCAAGGCTCCAATATCGGATTGGAAGTGGAAAATTTGTTGTCAGGACAGCCATAGTAAATAGAGGCCTAATCAGGTCCACAAGTTTGCTTCAAAACTTGAGAGCAACAAACATTTCTGCAGCGGATTACTATAAAACGTTTATTTTTTTTTTTGATTGATTGAAACTTTTATTAGATTGCACAGTGAAGTACATATTCCGTACAATTGACCACTAAATGGTAACACCCGAATAAGTTTCAACTTGTTTAAGTCGGGGTCCACTTAAATTGATTCATGATACAGATATATACTATTATCATAATACAGTCATCACACAAGATAATCAGAGTATAGACATTTAATTATTTACAATCCGGGGTGTGGGATATGGAGGGGGGGTTTTAGGTTTGGTTGGTATCAACACTTCAGTCATCAACAATTGCATCATCAGAGAAATGGACATTGTAACAGTGTAGGACTGACTTGGTTGGATATGTACAGCAGGTAGTGGACAGAGAGATCAGAAAGTATAAGAAAAAGTGTCTACATTTGATTATTTACAATCCAAAGAGTTATGATGTGGAAGGAAGAGTGTTAAGGGTTGAAGTTGCCTGGAGGTGTTCTTTTAGTGCGGTTTTGAAGGAGGATAGAGATGCCCTTTCTTGTACACTTGTTGGGAGTGCATTCTATTGATGTGGCATAGGAGAGTGAGTTAAGGCCTTTTGTTGGATCGGAATCTGGGTTTAACGTGGTTAGTGGAGCTCCCCCTGGTGTTGTGGTTATGGTGGTCATTTACGTTAAGGAAGTAGTTTGACATGTACTTCGGTATCAGGGAGGTGTAGCGGATTTGATAGACTAGGCTCAGTGCAAGTTGTTTTTACTCTGTCCTCTACCTTGAGCCAGCCCACTTTGGAGAAGTGGGTAGGAGTGAGTTGTGATCTGGGGTGGAGGTCTAGAAGTAATCTGACTAGCTTGTTCTGGGATGTTTGGAGTCTTGATTTGAGGGTTTTGGAGGTGCTAGGGTACCAGGAGGTGCATGCGTAATCAAAAAAGGGTTGAATGAGAGTTCCCGCTAGAATCTTCATGGTGCTTCTGTTGACCAGAGGAGATTCTATAGAGAAATCTTGTTCGTTGGTTGACCTTTTTGATTACCTTGGTTACCATTTTATCACAGGAAAGATTAGCCTCTAGAATGGAACCTAGGTAGGTGACCTTATCTTTCCTGGTGATAACAATGTCACCCACTTTTATAGTGAAGTTATTGACTTTCTTAAAGTTGATGTGGGACCCAAATAGGCTGGATTCTGTTTTACCCAAGCGAGCCAGCTGCAAATTCTACAGAGTTCAGCACTGAGGATTTTCTCCACCTGTGACTCGTCCTTGCCGGATGTTATTGCTAACATGTTTATAGCACATGCTTCAAGACAGCAGAAAATTCCTGCCACATTGAGAATCCAGTGGCGGGCCGTGCGTTTCCCACCTAGGCCTTCAGTGATGTTCGACTTCAATGATTACCTCTCAATAATTGATGTCACTACATGACCATTGCTGGAGAAATACTATACAGAAACACATTTACGCACTACTGGACATTGATCACTTCAACAGTGTAAAAAAAAAAGGGTTATTTTCTGGCGCAATTAAATCTCAATAAACCCGCATCAGCAATTAAAACATATCTTATGTGGTACTGTAAAAATTTAAGTTGAAAAAAAAAAATTAAATGTGAAAAAATAAAGAAATAAAATATTTGAACTCACAATCTGTAGGACACATTCGACGCCGTATAACCCCTCGTAGTCCGTTTATTCGAGTGGAAAAGGCGGGCATTTTCATCGCCGACATTGTGTCAAGATGTAGTTTCTCTTTAAATATCCTTGAAAATGGCCTTGCAAATATATATTTTCCACCTAATCAACGTTTTGTTCTCCTTTTGTGGGTCAACACTTCCTGCTTCCTGCTAAATTGCAACTTGTGATTGGCTACTCACTTTGGAATGATAAGTGAGTAGCCAATCACGTCTCGTTAACATCAGGCTACCTAGAGAGGCTACTGACAATAACTTGTGATCTGATTGGCTATTGCAACAGTCTCTCAACTCTGTTCTCAAATTCATCCACTTACGTCCCGTTGAGTATCCAATCATAGGACACTTAAATGTCACGTTCAACGTGAGGCCATCTAGAAGGCCTTACTGACAACAACTCGTGATCTGATTGGCTATCGCAACAGTGCATAGACGCCTGCATTGTTGATTCTGAAGGCCCTGGGCAGATTTGGTACAGCATGGCAACATAAACAAGCTGAATTCTGATTGGATAAAAACTCTAACCTAAAAAAAAAAAATAGCACTGGAAGGAGCATAATATGACATGAAGAGAATATGAATACTTTTAGATATTTAGAGAAAGTAAATAAAACATTACTTTTATCTTTATGATCATGATTTCAAGTTATGTTAGGCCAGCAGATAAGATCTTGCTAGCCATCACTGTGATAATCTTATACCGTATTTTTCGGACTATGTCGCACCGGCCGAAAATGCATAATAAAGAAGGAAAACAACATACCGGTGTGTGTGTGTGTATATATATATATATATATAATATATATATATATATATATATATATATATAAAGTCGCACTGGAGTATAAGTCGCATTTTTGGGGGAAATTTATTTGATAAAACCCAACACCAACAATAGACATTTGAAAGTCTATTTAAAATAAATAAAGAATAGTGAACAGCAGGCTGAATAAGTGTACGTTTTATGACTCATAAATAACCAACTGAGAACGTGCCTGGTATGTTAACGTAACATATTATGGTAAGAGTCATTCAAATAACTATAACATATAGAACATGCTATACGTTTACCAAACAATCTGTCACTCCTAATCGCTAAATCCCATGAAATCTTATACGTCTAGTCTCTTACATGAATGAGCTAAATAATATTATTTGATATTTTACGCTAATGTGTTAATAATTTCACATAAGTTGCTCCTGAGTATAAGTCGCACCCACCGGCCAAACTATGAAAAAAAAACTGACTTATAGTCCGAAAAATACGGTATTATGTTAGTTGCCTAAAGGTATATCTCATGCATTGGTTGTTTTTCCGCAGTACTTCAGGGACTTTGGGGACATCATCAAAGAAACCATAATCAAGTTGAGGGATGTTGGTCATGAAACGTGTGCCAAGATACTCTGCCTGAGTATGCAGCAGGTGGGTCGTGCTGATACACATGTTGCTCTTATCTGAAGCGCTCAACATATCTATCCGTGTTGATCAGCTCTTCTCAGTGATGCTGATGGAGGAGGACGTCAGCCGGCAGGATATCAGCAAGATTCGAGATCTGGCCAGGATGTTCGCCCAGAGCTTTGGCGCTGACCTCACACGCGCTCGCAAACCTCTGTTGGCTCTGCACATGTGAGTCATTTGATCCTGAAGTGCTCATCAGCTGAGAAAGTTGACTTTGAAGTGATGGCGGTCTTGGTTGTTTTTTCACTGATTTCAGGGATGGCTTAGAGTTTGCCTTTCGTGTGCAGCAGGAAGGAGAAGAAGAAAGCTACCCCAATGTGGCCTTCCTGGAGATCCTCAGCGAGTTCAGTATGAAGCTGCCGGAGCAGGAGCAGACCCAGCTGTGAGCTGCCGACATTCACACACACACACACACACACATACACACACACATGAACTGGGGCGGCATAGCTCGGTTGGTAGAGTGGCCCTGCCAGCAACTTGAGGGTTCCAGGTTCGATCCCCGCTTCCGCCATCCTAGTCACTGTCCTTGGGCAAGACACTTTACCCACCTGCTCCCAGTGCCACCCACACTGGTTTAAATGTAACTTAGATATTGGGTTTCACTATGTAAAGCGCTTTGAGTCACTAGAGAAAAGCGCTATATAAATATAATTCGCTTCACTTCACAACTCTGTGGAGCGCAAACACGTGCAGGAAATTAGGGCTGGGTGATATATTGAGTTTGTAAGATATACTGATATAATTTTAAACAAGATATGAATCAAGAAAATATCGTAATATCGATATAATTTATTTCACGTTAAAATGACCAAACACCGCTTATTTGTTGTGTTCTTTGTTGTTCCCCGCTTCCCACTCCCTCTCAATACTCCATGGGCTACCAAACCCCTCCCCTTCCTCCTTTCAAGACGAATTTGCACGTATAAGAACATCCATGATTGGTTGGTTGTTTACTGTGAGTCACGATTGGTTGAGATTAGGGATGTTCGATGTTTTTTTTGCTGATATTCCGATATTGTCCAACTCTTAATTGTCTATACCGATATCAACATATATATCCATCCATTTTCTACCGCTTATTCCCTTTTGGGGTTGCGGGGGGCGCTGGAGCCTATCTCAGCTACAATTGGGCGGAAGGCATTGTACACCCTGGACAAGTCGCCACCTCGTGTGTGTGTGTGTGTGTGTGTGACACACAGTCGTAGAATTAACACATTATGCCTAATTTGGACAACCAGGTATAGTGAAGATAAGGTCCTTTTTATAAAAAATAAAATAAAAAAATAAATAAAAATAATATAAATAAATTAAACATTTTCTTGAATAAAAAAAAAAGTAAAACAATATAAAAACCGTTACATAGAAACTAGTAATGAATGTAAAATTAATTGTTAAAGGTTAGTACTATTTGTGGACCAGCAGCACGCACAATCATGTGTGCTTACGGACTGTATCCCTGCAGACTGTATTGATATATATTGATATATAATGTAGAAACCACAATATTAATAACAGAAACAACCCTTTTGTGTGAATGGGGGCTGGAGGTTTTTTGGTTTGGTGCACTAATTGTAAGTGTGTCTTGTGTGTTTTATGTTGATTTAATAAAAAATAAAAAAAAATAATGGAAAAAAAACTATGCTGATAATTTCCGATATTACATTTTAAAGCATTTATCGGCCAATAATATCGGCAGGCTGATGATATCGGACATCTCTAGTTGAGATTAGGGCAAAACATTACAGACAGGCCAATCAGAGGCAAGATAGGGCGGGTCATGGAACCAGGAAGGGAAATGACAACAGACATCCCAAATGACGAGAGAGTCATAGAAGAGAAAAGGGCATTTTCAAGCGGGCGTTTTTATAAATTTAAAAAAACCAGTGGAAGATGGCAGAGGGATTCTTTTCCTTAAATTTTTCTTTGTGATGTAGACGCCGTCCAGGAAACCCACAATGCGTCTATTTGGCCACATTTGGACAAATGTATGCGTCTGGATAAAAACATTCATTTGAGTTGTTAACCATGTAAGCCCAAATCAAAACTGTTCTCAAGTTGCCAAGCCGGGCATATTTTACACGAGAAATGCTGCCAAAAAAGTATGGCTGAGTGAGGAAGATCATAACCGCACGATGAAGTCAAGTCACTTACTTGGCGCTGACTAGAACTGTACATGTGTGACAGTCCATTACATTGTCGACTGGGAATTAAAAAGTGCCTGCCTGCAAATGTATTTTTTATCTGAGTTTGATACATTTTGTATTACCGCATTTTTTGGAGTATAAATCGCTCCGGAGTATAAGTCGCACCGGCCGAAAATGCATAATATAGAAGGAAAAAACATAAGTCGCACTGGAGTATAAGTCGCATTTTTGGGGGAAATTTATTTGATAAAACCCAACACCAAGAATAGACATTTGAAAGGCAATTTAAAATAAAGAATAGTGAACAGGCTGAATAAGTTTGTTATATGAGGCATAAATAACCAACTGAGCATGTGCCTGATATGTTAACGTAACATATTATGGTAAGAGTCATTCAAATAACTATCATATAGAACATGCTATACGTTTACCAAACAATCTGTCACTCCTAATTGCTAAATCCCATGAAATCTTATACGTCTAGTCTCTTACGTGAATGAGCTAAATAATATTTGATATTTTACGGTAATGTGTTAATAATTTCACACAAGTCACTCCTGAGTATAAGTCGCACCCCCTGCCGAACTATGAAAAAAAAACCTGCAACTTATAGTCCGAAAAATACGGTATTTGCACAGCTATGTTATTTTACGTACCGGTAGAAATAATATTTTTCTATTTTATTTATGTTATGCAATTCTGTGCTACTTAAACAGTTTATTTTCTGTGCTGTTAATACCCATCTTGACTAACTGGGTTAAATAAAAGTGCCACTGAACGTAAACAGTAGTTGTCATTCACTTCAATTTCAGTGAATCTCGCTCAAAAATGAATATCTTTATATGTATACTTGTATATCGGATATAGAGTTTAAGTAAAAATATATGGAGATATACTTTTTTGACCTTATCACCAAGCCCTACAGGAACTACACAATTTCCCCTTTTGTTGTTCCTGTTAGGTCCACCTTCCTGAAAGCGCGGTGTCCCGATGCTGCCCTCTCCTGGAAAGCAGTCAAAGTGTACCACTGCTTTTTAGGGGGCCGCGCCTCTGCTAGACCCCGATTGGAGTCGGCGGGGAGCGTGGGAGCTGTCCCTCCACAAAGCGCACAGGCGGCTAAGCGCAGAAAGACCACTGCTCAAGGTTAGACAATAATGACAGTGTTTTGTACAGTACTGTATGTTGCATTGAAAGTCTATCTCCAGGTATTTTTTTATCATAAATTTTAGCGTCCTGCCTCATTCAGGGTCCTCATCCAGTACAGTTGGAAAATAATAACAGTATTTAGTACAGGAGTACTGTATGTTGCATTGAAAGTATATCTCTGCTATTACATAAATGTGTTGTTTTTATCATTAATTTTAGTGCCTAAAGTTCGTCTGCCTCATTCAGGGTCTTCGTGGAAAATGATAACAGTATTTTGTACAGTACTGTATGTTGCATTGAAAGTATATATTTCCAGTTTTTATCATTAATTTTAGTGCCAAAGTTCATCTGCTTCATTCAGGGTCCTCATCCAGCAGTTGGAAAATAACAGTATTTTGTACAGTACTGATGTTGCATTGACAGTCTATCTCCAGGTATTTTTATCATAGATTTTAGCGTCTGCCTCATTCAGGGTCCTCATCCAGCACAGTTTGAAAATAATAACAATATTTCGTACAGGAGTACTGTGTGTAGCATTGAAAGTATATCTCTGCTATTACATACATGTGTTTTTATCATTCTAGTGCCTAAAGTTCACCTGCCTCATTCAGAGTGCTTGGGGAAAATATTATTTTGTACAGTACTGTATGTTTCATTGAAAGTATATCTCTGTTACATAAATGTGTTGTTTTTATCATTAATTTTAGTGTCTAAAATGTGTCTGCCTCATTCAGGGTCCTAATGGAAAATAATAACAGTATTTTGTACAGTACTGTGTGTCACATTGAAAGTATATCTCTGCTATTACATAAATTAGTTACTTTTATCATTAATTTTAGGGCCTTAAGTTTGTCTGCCTCATTCAGGCTCCTCATAGAAAATAACAGTATTTTGTACAGTACTGTATGTTGCATTGAAATTCTATCCCCAGGTATTTTTATCATTAATTTTAGCGTCTGCTTCATTCAGGGTCCTCATACAGCACAGTTGGAAAATAATAACAGTATTTTGTACTGTATGTTGCATTGACAGTCTATCTCTGCTATTACATCAATTAGTTGTTTTTATCATTCATTTTAGTGCCTAAAGTTCGTCTGCCTCATTCAGGGTCCTCATGGAAATAACAGTATTTTGTACAGTACTGTATGTTGCATTGAAAATCTTTTTCCAGTTATTTTTATCAATTTTAGTGCCTCATTCAGGGTCCTCATCCAGCACCGTTGAAAAATAACTATTTTGTACAGTACTGTATGTTTCATTGAAAGTTTATCTCTATTAGATACATTAGTTGTTTTTATCATTAATTTTAGTACCTAAAGTTCTTCTGCTTCATTCAGAGTCCTCATGGAAAATATTTTGTACAGTACTGTATGTTGCATTGACAGTATCTATTTTATCATTAATTTTAGCGTCTGCTTCATTCTGGGTCCTCATCCAGCACCGTTGAAAAATAACTATTTTGTACACTACTGTATGTTGCATTGACAGTCTATCTCTGCTATTACATAAATTAGTTGTTTTTATCATTCATTTTAGTGCCTAAAGTTTGTCTGCCTCATTCAGGGTCCTCATGGAAATTAATAACAGTATTTTGTACAGTACTGTATGTTGCATTGAAAATCTATTTCCAGTTATTTTTTATCATTAATTTTAGTGCCTCATTCAGGGTCCTCATCCAGCACAGTTGAAAAATAACTGGATTTTGTACAGTACTGTATGTTGCACTGAAAGTACTGTATATCTCTGCTATTAGATTCATTACTCGTTTTTATTATTTTTAGTACATAAAGTTCTTCTGCCTCATTCAGAGTCCTCATTCAGCACAGTTGGAAAATAATAACAGTATTTTGTACAGTACTATATGTTGCATTGAAAGTATCTCTGCTATTACATTTGTTTTGTTATTACTTTTAGTGCCTAAAGTTCGTCTGCCTCATTCAGGGTCCTCATAGAAAATAACAGTATTTTGTACACTACTGTATGTTGCGTTGAAAATCTATTTCCAGTTGTTTTTAATCATTAATTTTAGTGCCTAAAGTTTGTCTGTCTCATTCAGGGTCCTCATCCAGCACCGTCGAAAGCTCCTGGCTGGAAAGCAGCAAACTCCCCAGCAATCTGTCCACTCCGGTCATAACCTCCACGGTCCAGAAGCATCCCGCCACACAGCCTGGTCCCAGGGAAGATGTCATCTTGGAGTCGGATGTTGGAAGCAATTTAACTGAGTCTGAGGATGAATTCTCCTCAGGGTATGTTGTTCTGTTCTTCTTTTTTTTTTTATCACGGCTGTAACTGAAGTAGGAATCGGAAACATTGACCCCAACTTTTCAGGTCACAGATGCGAAAGGTGAATCTCAGCAGGCGACTTCACTCCTCCTTTGGGCAGCAAAGTTCCACCTTGGATCCGAAAGAACTGAATACGCATCTCACCTTGTGAGAAGAGCTGGGGAAATAATTCCTGAGTGTTTTATCGGACTGCAATAATCACTTCTTTGTGTGTGCGTGTGCACAGGCTATCGCTGATTGAGGATGATGCCGCAGAACAAGAAGTTGATGAATACGAAAGCGACTCGTCATACACGCTGGTAAAATATATATTACCTGAGTTGCCATGGTATAACGCAGGGGTCAGCAACCCAAAATGTTGAAAGAGCCTTATTGGACAAAAAATTACAAAATAAAAATCTGTCTGGAGCCGCAAAAAATTAAAAGCCTTATATAAGTGTAATAATGAAGAAAACACATGATGTAAGTGTCTATATTAGCCTACTATCAAAGGCTGATGCAAATATTTGTTGACAGAAATGTTGTTAATTTTCATTCTACACATTTTTGCAACAATGGAAATCATTAGTAAAATGGAGGCTTCTCACAGGATGAGATAAGTTCTGGAAATTACTGACACAGAATGGCCGGCAGTAAAGATGTGTCCAAGTTACAGGAAACGTCAGGTTGTCTACTTCTGATGGATTTATTACAATCTTTGCGAGCTGGGTAATGTTTGCTGTGGTCTGGAACAACATGGCACACAGAAATCAAGACAATATTAAATACAGATAATGTGTAATGAGACATGCAAATATAAATTAAATACACAAAGGACATAAGTAAAGGAAATTAAATTAGCTCAAATATATCTACAAATGAGGCTGTAGAGGTTGCTCTCTCGTGGGTTCTTGGACTACCAAACACTGCCACGAGAGCCCGGATTTCAGGGTACAACACCGTTTTTATTTTTATAAGTCCTGCTAGGCTTTTGCTTTCCAGCAAATTGTCTTTTTTTCTCAGTCCGTCTATCTCTCTCTGGCTCCCACTCCAACTGCCGTGTCTCGTTCCGGCTGCTGCTAATAAAGGCGACAGGTGATTAAATAACAAGGCCCACCTGGGCCATCTACTCACCTGTCGCTGTCTTCGAGGCTGGTCCTTGCACACCCCATTCCGCGGCAGGCCCGCAGGCCACACCCCCCCACCACAGAGACATAATGATGCAATATGTACTTACAGCTAGTCTATTCAGTGTGTTAGCACCAATTAGCTTGCAGTCATGGATTGACCAAATATGCCTGATAAGCACTCCAGCAAATCAATAAAATCAACAAAGCTCACCTTTGTGCATACACACACAGAATCAAAAGTTTGGTGGACAACATGAGACAAAGGAGTGGCATAAAACACGTCTTTCCGTGGCAGCATCAGAGAAGGTTGTACATGTAAACAAACTACGATGAGTTCAAGGATCACTGAAATTAGTAGGACAAAACGGTGCTTGTCAGTGAAGCATGAATAACATAAAAAGTGGGATTTTTAACAATTAGGAAGGTTTGTGTCATTTTTTTTTCTCTCCTACAGAAAATATAATAAAACAAAACTTTTTTTTTCCCTTCATCTTTTTCCATTTTCACGTCTCTGAAAGACATCCAGGGAGCCACTAGGGCGGCGCTAAAGAGCCGCGGGTTGCTGACCCCCGGTATAACGTGTCAAATGCAGAGCATGACTTTAATATGTCTGGTGTTGTCGTTCCACAGCCCTCCACCCGTCACAGCACGAGTGTCATGGATGAACTGTTTGACTCAAGTCCTGTTCACATTTGATGCAGCGCGTCTGCTTTGTGTTTTGTGCGTTTGTCAAAGTTTTGTTTTGCAGCCATTAATTTTGTAATAGGACAAAGGAGCTGATTGAATTGGACACAGAGCCCAAATGTTATTGTGATGAATTACAAGCAAATTAATATTTTTTGGGATTCAATTGAAGGTCACTGTGTCATGTTATATTATGTTAATCTAACAATATGAATTAAAGTCTGTTTGGTCAAACGACTGTACTAATAATAATCATAATAAGCTGTTTCTTACATGTGCATTTTAGCAAGTGGTACTGTAGTATCTAAGTACTTCAAAAATGTACTTGCCTGTGTAATGTCAAAGCGGTAAAAAGTGATACAAGTTGTTTATTTAAGCAACACTTTTATGGATTAAAGTATAATTATACAATAATTGATTGATTGAAAAGTTTAAGTGCAGGTTTAAAGTAACTTTTTTTTAAAAGTACAAAAAACTACTTCAGTTATTTTCTATTAGCCCCCCCCCCCCCCCCCCCCCCTCCCCGAGGAAGAAGAAAACAATATAGTAATCATTACATTCATTTGTCTACATGACATTTTTATAAGTACACCTCTGCATGACACTATACCCTTATTAACATTAAGGAAAACTATAGATCAACTAACAACTAAGACTAACTTTAGTGTTAGCCTGTAACAGCAAATATTTAAAGTGCCTCAAGTTGCATGACATCAAAAAAATGTTTTAATCCTTATCAGAATCAGCTTTATTGGCCAAGTAAGTTTAACACATATGGAATTTGACTTGGTACGCTGTCGTCACTTGTTCAACGTTTACAAATAAATTAGCTCTATTGTTTTTGTCTCTCTGTCTTATCCCCCTTTGTCCCCACAATTTCCCCCTCTGTCATCCTTTTTTTCTCTTTCTATGCCCAGCTGTACCAAATGATAATATAAGTACATTTAATAAAGTCAAATACAAATAAGGCAACGAGAAGTATCCAACACTTCTATTTTGTAAAGTAAATCTGAACAGCCGATATGGGCATCTACTATATGATTTGCCTGAGAAGCTGCACAGGACAAAAATAAAAATAAATAAATGTGAACAATTATCTAAAAATATAAACAAGTATTTCAAAGAAATTTGGACCGACTTTTGATTCTGTGAAAAAAAAAATCCAAAAAATGACAAGTTTAAAACCCGTTATTTGAAAATAAGTGCAATAATGTAAGTAAGCGATATTTCATCTGTTAATTTTAACCAAACACATTGAACTATTAAATAGCTAAAAAGCTTGCAACAAAAGGTACAGTGTGTATGGCAACATGGACATAATTTCAATGATAATATTGCATCATTATAAATAAATATATGGGAATCAGCACCTCCAAGTCCGAGTCCATGGTTCTCGCTCGGAAAAGCGTGGAGTGCCATCTCCAGGTTGGGGAGGAGACCCTGCCCCAAGTGGAGGAGTTCAAGTACCTCGGAGTCTTGTTCACGAGTGAGGGAAGAGTGGATCGACAGGCGGATCGGTGCGGCGTCTTTAGTAATGCGGACGCTGTATCGATCCGTTGTGGTGAAGAAGGAGCTGAGCCGGAAGGCAAAGCTCTGAATTTACCGGTCGATCTACGTTCCCATCCTCACCTATGGTCATGAGCTTTGGGTTATGACCGAAAGGACAAGACCACGGGTACAAGCGGCCAAAATGAGTTTCCTGCGCCAGGTGGCGGGGCTCTCCCTTAGAGATAGGGTGAGAAGCTCTGACATCCGGGAGGACCTCAAAGTAAAGCCGCTGCTCCTCCACATCGAGAGCAGCCAGATGAGATGGTTCGGGCATCTGGTCAGGATGCCACCCGAACACCTCCCTAGAGAGGTGTTTCGGGCATGTCCGACTGTGGAGACCACGGGGAAGACCCAGGACACGTTGGGGAGACTATCTCTCCCAGCTGGCCTGGGAACGCCTCGGGATCCCCCGGGATGAGCTAGACGAAGTGGCTGGGGAGAGAGAAGTCTGGGCTTCTCTGCTTAGGCTGCTGCCCCCGCAACCCGACCTAAGATAAGCAGAAGAAGATGGATGGATGGATATATATATATTACATGTAAGGTTACTGTTGAAGCCAAATATCCTTATTTGTTCATATTGTTTTTATTTTATTTTCTCTAATTGATTGTTGGGTTCAGCATGTTGAATTTCCTTTTCGGCAGATTGCTCCGCCCACTTCCTGTTAAGAACCAGGAAGTGTTGACAGGGAGGGGACTGTTGCTACGGTGCGGTTACCATGGTAGCCTCCTTAAATTGGGTTCAGGTGTGAGCATGGGCAGGGCGATTGGAGGACAAACAGTTTTTGACCGCGTCATGTGGTGACAATGCTGTGATAAAGTGCCATTCAAGGTTAGCATACTTTGTTATGTAACTTACACTTGATTTAATTTAGATAGCTTGGAATAAACGGATTGTCATATTCAAACACATTTTTACAGTACTTGACATTCTATCTTTTACAAACTGGTCAACACAGTCGCCCTCGGTATCAGCCCAAAGGTACGGGCTGTACGCGTTTGGGGAGTCGTAAAGTTTAGTATAATTTTCTGAGGTTAAAATGTTGTGTTTCTATGTATATAGCGTTACACAGCAAATGTGTCTTTTGTTTAGTAGTAGTCATTTTATTTCAGGGGGATCTATATCATAGAAAAAGAAACCATACCACGATGAAACATAAATAAAAGAAATACAATAAAAATAAGTTGTATAAAAACACTCCACCGTATGCGATGTCCAGCATGTTTACTATAACGTCACTTATAAAAACTACATATTTGACTGTTTATTATTCTGAAAAGCTGCAATCAGTCGAGTCATGCTGCCTCCTTTTTGTATTGGAAATCCAACCCTCGATTTTCGCGCCATTCGCCACTCACAAACAGGAAATGACGCCGGGCCACCGCGGCTTTCCCGCCAAAGCGAAGCCCCGCCTCTCCGGCTGCCGAATGGGGCCACGCGATTGGTCGACGCCGACGTCAGACTCGCGCCACTTCTGCAGTGAGGACAAGTGGCGAGATTACGCGAGTCAATCACACGGAGGAGTAGAGAAGACTTTACTACACTACTTAAAATAGCCATTTATTTGACGAAAAAGCACCGCTATCGAGCCACTCCAGGATTGTGGAATTAAAGCCCTCTCCGTAAAACATGGCGCGCAAAGACTACGCGGTGGAGAAAGGTAAGGAATTGCTAGCTTGAGAAAAACTGCAACAGGTTATTTTATACAAAAGTGGTGCAGTTTCTGTTGTTTTATGTACAGTATTGACAAAATGGCTGCCGGTGAAAACCTTTCCAACGTGGATTTAAAACCGATTCGTGTAGTCAAAAGTGGCGTTTTTCGCTTCCATTATTTTGTTTTAAAACGACGATACATAACAAAATATGAACTAAACGAGCGCGTATTGTAGCGTTTAAGTAAGTTAGGGTTTTTAAATATGCGGGTTGTTTGAAGTTGTTCCAACTTTGCCAAGGGGGGGAGGGGGTGTGACTGCTCAGTGACCCGGATGAGTCCACAGGAACAAAGGAGTAAGCACATGTCCGACTCGTGGCTCTTTCGTACTTTTCCCTCATTATTTTTAAACTTCAAATATGTTTAAATGTTGACCCAACTGGCAAAAAGACGTTTGCATGCGAGTTTGATTAGCCGTTTTACTTTTTGTTCTACTGATAGCGCATTTTACTGATTATTCTGCAAGTCGACGGTATTCGGATTATGTGCAACATTGTTACAAAACAAAATTTAATTAAAAAAAACACAAAGTGTCCGAGCCGGTTTAATAAAAGACTTACACTTCCTTTTATTGTCATTAAAATATGAACTTTACAGTACAGATAAGAACGAAATTTCGTTGCATTAGCTCGTTGGATAAAAGAGCAATAAGGTGCAGATAAATATATTGTACTTTTGCATATGCATCCACGTTTATGGATTTATGTTGTCTTTATATTCCAGCAAGTTAATCCGTTTTTTGGGGGGGGGTTGAGGGGATTATTTTGATGCGTTCAAGAGTCTTAATTATCAGTATTTATATGAAATAACATCAGAATGTATTGTGTGCAGCATGTAAATAACTAAATATGAAACAGTGGGACAAATTGCTTTAAACAGATCATATAAAACTAGGCAGCATCATTACACGTAAGAAAAATCTAATTTATTTTTTTAAATATATACATAGGTGGCGTAACTTTTAGATTAAATAACTGACGGGTTCTGCTGTTTTGAATGGCGTTTAAACATCGGTAAGATCACTAAAACATTGCTGACTTTAAACACAGCAGCAGCCATCGCGCACTAGTTTTACGAGCGGAGGAACCCGCGGAGCGATACCCACAGTGAGGAGACCGCCAAAGCCATGTGCTGCTTTGTTTACAAAAACATCCTCCAGCGCACTAAAAACGACAAACTCGCGCGGCGGCGTCAAAGTGAGCGCGGATCCCTCCGATCTCGCCTTCTTGTCTTTTTTTTTTAAGTCTCTTGTGACGTGGGAATGAGCGGTTGTTTGTACTTTGAAGTGCGGGATATCTTTTAAGCGAAACAACAACAAAAATGGACCCCGAAGTGCGCTTGTTATGCGTATTGTCATCCTCTTCCGGAAGCGGGGCGGCTTACCTAATGGCGGTTAGTTCATCTTTAAAGCAGCCTTAAAAAGAAGGTAAACCGGTTTGAAATTGCTTTTTTGTGACATTGGTGGCAGTTTTAAGAGACACAGAGGGCTATAGTGACTCATCGAGAATACAGGATGCTGTGTTACTCAACAAAGAGGAAGGGGGGGGGGTCGATCCAGAACAACAAATTAGCTCCCAGCATGGATGCCCTACTCATGCCTCTTAGGAACACTTTCAACCGCATTTTAATGTTTTGCCATAGGAAAGTCATTATTGTGGTCATGCCTTTTATTGTGAAATGAAAACAATGTGGGTTTTTGTTTTGTTTTTACAGAAAAGTGCAAGAGATTCCTGCAGGAGTTTTACACTGAGGATGACAATGGAAAGAAGGTGTTCAAATACGGAGCGCAGCTTGTAAGTTGATGGTTTAGTTTTTTAAAGTGGGAATCATTTTTGCCATTTTCAAAGCAAAATAAAAGACTGGACTTTGTGTGCATAGCTTCGACTTTTGTTTTGTTTTATAAAATATATTTAAGTGCTCTTTATAGCATGTTGTACGGCAGATGTCCAAAACACACACAAGTCCCTTAAACCAGTGGTCCCCAACCTCCGGGCCGTGGATTGATTGGTACCGGGCCGCACAAATAATTTGTTATTTCTGTTTTATTTCTTATCTGAGCCCGAACAATCTTTTATTTTTAAAAATTACCACATTCTCTCGATTATATCTTGGTCACTTGAGTGCCAACATTTAACCCAGCTAGCAAAATGAGTTAAAAACAGACGTCTTTGGAAAGTTTCTTTGTGAAGGGAAAAAGGCACAGTGAAGAGAGAGAACAGTCTACGACTTACATCAAAAATAAAGCTTTTAACAGACACTAGTTTAGTTTATTATTGTTATTCTTCGGTCAATGGTCAACAAAATAAACAGTTGTACATTCATAGATTGAAAATGTTGCAGACCAAAAGGGTTTAGGCTGAAGTTGAACACTTATTGCGTCTAACCCTATAAACAATGTAAAGTACAAGATGAACTTCCGTAAATTATGAGATGTCCTTTGTACAACATATTTTAAATACACAACATAAACACAGTTAAATTATATACACAGTAAAGGCATGTGAAATATCCTTGTACACGTGTTAAACCTTTGCACCAATTATATACTATATACAAACAATTATACTTCCATTATTATTTATATCTCACATTAAGTTTTTAATTAACATTGATCATAGTAATAACATTGGTCTTAAAGTGTTTTTTAAATGTGTGAATGGAACTGGAACATTTTAAGGAATCATCCAAGCTGTTCCACAGTTGAACCCCCCTGACAGAAACACATCTACCTTTTTAAGCTCGTTCTTAGGTTTGCTTTCTGAAAGACAGCTGAACCTCTGAGGTCATAGGGATTCTCTCTGGGTTTGAACCTCGTGTAGACACCCAGGCAGCATGTGGTTATGAGCTTTGTACGTCACAATAGCAGTGTTGAGGTCAACAAGATCGTGCGGTTTTAATGTTTTTAATTTAATAAACAGAGCATTGGTATGGTCATGATAATCCGCATAATTTACAATTCTAATCGCTTTCTTTTGAAGTAAGAACATAGAGTTGATGTTTGATTTGTAATTGTTACCTCAGATTTCAACACTAAGATATGGGAGTACGAAATAATTATATAATATGTTAAGAGCCTTTTGGTTTACAGCGTTTTTAATTTTATGTAACATAGCAATATTTTTGCCATCTTTGTCTTAAGTATATTTATGTACAGTTTTCAATTGAATTTATCATCTATATAGATTCCCAAAAATGATGTTGAATACACCCTTTCTATTTCCATATCATCAATTCTCATATGACACTCAGCGCACAGGTGAAATTGATTGGACAAATGTCGGGATGAGAGACTGGTGGTGAAAAATAGTTTTTGACCACTTCCAACGTAACACTTGAGCCTTAGTTTTTTCTTCATAGCTTTGTATGCAGTTAAACTAGTATGCTATTTTTCTTATTTCCAAAAATAATGTATTTTGTTTTATTTAGATTGATTGATAGTTTATTGGCATCAGACCATTGCTTTAGTATGTGGAGTTCACTCTCTACAGTCTCTAAGCGTTGGCCAAGGTCTTGCCCAGAACAGTACAGACTTGTATCATCAGCAAAGAGTTTTTTAAAGGATACCAGGAATCCTACTTGAAATATGGATTTATCTCAGTAGGTGATTCTCACACACCAAGCCCGCTCTGCATATGTGGCGACCGGTAAAATTGTCAAGCGTTGACCGGTCCGCCGTTAAAAAGGTTGGGTATCACTGCCTTAACAACAACTTAGTGAGAAAATGTAAGTATTGTTAGAAGTTGGACCAAAGACAAAGAAAATTCACTTTTCCGTAAGCCAACTTTTCTTGTCTGTTTTGTTGCACCAGTTTGTATTTTGCTCATTAGCAGAATTACTTTTGCATTTGTTTGATAGTGTTTAGATAATTTTCTGCAGCATTTTGTTGTTGCACCTTAAAATAAAGCATTGTCAACTTGATTCAATTGATTGATTTAATAAAGGGACAGCAAACATTTTTGTAAACGTGTCAGTGTTGGCTATATAGCTAGTTTTTAAATGTAGTCCCTGGGCAAAGTATAACATGCCAACAATTAATAGCAATAAAATAAAACATCATAGCAATGCAATGAATACACAGAATATTGATGAACAAGTTATCACAGCAACTATGTGGAGAACACCGCTCAAAAACAATTGCATAGGGAGGGAATGTGCAGTTGCTGTAAAGAAGTGGTCCCCAACCACCGGTCCGCACAGAAACTTTAATTATTTTATAAACTACCACATTTTCTCCGACTTAACTTTGGCCTGTCCCACTAAATACACCAATACGCCTGTTAATAGATGTATGTTATAGGACATGGGACAATGCACATTCATGGACATATAAAATGTTTATGTGCCAGATTATAGCCAAGGGCCAATATTTCATGCTCATTTTTTGCTGTTTTTTCGTGAAAATACTGCATACATTAAACCGGTCCCTGTTGGGGAAACCCTGCTGGAAATTAAAATAATGGTTAGGATTTATTTCCCCTCTGCTGATAATGGAAAATATATATATTTTTCAAATGCTGTCTTGCATTTTTGCATGTTTACCCCATAAATGGTGGAAAAATTGTGTGTTTTCTATTGTAGGTGGCGCTGTCCCACAGAGAGCAGGTGTCCCTTGTTGTGGACCTGGACGATGTGGCCGAGGAGGACCTCGATCTGGTGGAGAGCATCTGTGAGAATGCAAAGCGTTACACGGGCCTTTTTGCAGACGCCGTGCACGAACTGCTGCCAGAGTACAAGGAGCGAGACGTAAGTTTGGTTCGAGTGTCTGCTGGTTGTGAATGGACGCAGCAGCCTGGTACGGCGTGCCCGCTGTTCAGTTACGCTCCATCGACTCTTATCGAACATCGTGCTAATTAGGGCTGTGAATCTTTGGGTGTCCCACGATTTGATTCAATATCGATTCTTGGGGTCACACTTTTTTTTTTTCATTCAACACGATTCTCTATTCAAAAACGATATTTTCCCGATTCAAAACGATTCTCTGTTCATTCAATACATAGGATTTCAGCAGGATCTACCCCAGTTTGCTGACATGCAAGCATAGTAGTAGATTTTTGTAAAAAGCTTTTATAATTGTAAAGGACAATGTTTTATCAACTGATTGCAATAATGTAAATTTGTTTTAACTATTAAATGAACCAAAAATATGACTTATTTTATCTTTGTGAAAATTTTGGACACTGTGTGTTGTCAAGCTTATGAGATGCGATGCAAGTGTAAGCCACTGTGACACTATTGTTCTTTTTTTAATTTTTTTTATAAATGTCTAATAATGTCTGAGGGATTTTTAATCACTGCTATGTTGAAATTGTAACTAATATTGATACTGTTATTGATAATATTCATTTTTGTTTCACTACTTTTAGTTTGTTGTGTGTCGTGTTTGTGTCTCCTCTCAATTGCTCAGTTTATTGCGGTTCTGAGTGTTGCTGGGGTGGGTTTGGTTTTGGAATTGGATTGCATTGTTATGGTATTGCTTTGTATTGTTTTGTTGTATTGATTAATTAACAAATAAAAATTAAATCAAAAAATTAATTAATTATAAAAAAAAAGAGAGATAATCGATTCTGAATCGCACAACGTGAGAATAGCAATTCGAATCTATTTTTTCCCACACCCCTAGTGCTAATATTCTTCTGTTTTTGTCCAGATCGTGGCCAAGGATTCTTTAGATGTGTACATCGAGCACCGGCTGATGATGGAACAAAGGGCGCGTGACCCCGCAGACACGCGGGACGCACGCAACCAATACCCGCCGGAACTCATGAGGAGATTGTAAGTGGCAGCGCAAATACAACGCAACTTATTATGGCGGGCCAATCCTTTTTAAAAAGCAATGATCAGTTCCAGGGTCTAACTGCCTTTATCATCAAATCTATCATAACCTGTACAAGCAATTTCACATTCTCTACGCGTGTGTCAATGAGGTAATCGTTGTACTCTGAAACCGTAATTAGTATTTTTGCTACAGTTAAAGAGCAGTATTATTGTGTGTACCCGGTAGATTTATCAGTATCATACGGTATGATGCTTCAAACCCCACTTTGAAAAGTTGTGAACTACAAAACGGGCTCACGATTCACGAAAAAAATCAGCAAATTGTTTCATTCATTTTTTTGTAGGAGTTTTGTAGTTTATAAATTGTGTTGTTGATCAATTTGAATTCAATATTCTTTATCGTTCAGTATCAAATAATTAAAGTTGATCAAATGTTTAGATAAGGAGTTAAATTTCAGGCAAATAGATGCATTTTTGTGTTACAGACTAAAGCAATGTTAGTTATTCTTTGTTGTACTGTAAGTTGATCAATGGTTATCTTTTTGTTTTCTTTCATGTGTGTATTTATAACTATTTTCAGTTGAACTTGCTAATAAATACACAAATGTTAGTCAACTTACTGTTTTAGCTATATTGTCCTGGATGGAGCCTTTTTACGCGCCAAGAGTAACATTTCTGATTTTATGGTTATCTTCACATTTAAAGTAAAGTAACACGCTGGTCGACACGTTTGGGGGAAATCCAAGTTTGAGCTACTTTTCCATTGATTTTGTCTCTCACAGCGAGCTCTACTTCAAGCCCCCCGGCACGGCTAAACCCAAGGTGGTGCGCGACGTCCGGGCTGACTGCATCGGGCAGCTGGTCAACGTCCGAGGCATCGTGACCCGTGCCACCGAGGTCAAGCCCATGATGGCGGTGGCCACGTACACCTGTGACCAATGCGGTGCTGAGACGTACCAACCTGTACGGACTCCCCTTCTTTAAATATGCACGTCAAGCCGGGCGGCGGTGGCAGCTATCAATCGTCCTCCTGTTTTGCAGATCCAGTCGTCATCCTTCATGCCCCTCGTCATGTGTCCCAGCCAGGAGTGTGTCACCAACAAATCTGGCGGTCGCCTTTACCTGCAGACCAGAGGGTCCAAGTTTGTCAAATTCCAGGAGCTCCGCATTCAAGAGCATGTAAGAAGTCTATTATTGTGGTATTTATATTTCTCGAGTCATGCATATGTGAAGTGAATTATATTTATATAGCGCTTTCTCTAGTGACTCAAAGCACTTTTACATAGTGGAACACAATATCTAAGTTACATTTAAACCAGTGTGGGTGGCACTTGGAGCAGATGGGTAAAGTGTCTTGCCCAAGGACACAACGGGAGTGACTAGGATGGCGGAAGCGGGGCTCGAACCTGGAACCCTTAAGTTGCTGGCACGGCCACTCTACCAACCGAGCTATACCACCTATATATTAAGTTAAATTATTTATTTGTTGAAAGAGGGCCGTTAAAACCTGCTGCACTTTGATGTTGGTCATTGTGGTGGTGTTTGATTAATGCTTGGGCCTACTGTGCAACTGTACTTACATTTTGCTCGTTGTGGTAGCCATTTTTGTGTTACTTATATTTCTCTAGTACTACATATATTAAGTTACATGATAAATTGTTTGAATTGTCATGAAAATGTTTGGATATCCATCCATCCATTTCCTATCGCTTGTGTTTGGATAGCAAGTTAATTTATTGAATTAGAAACCGTCATTTATATTCCACTGTTGGTGTGAACGCACGTTGTGTGTCTTTTTACGCATTGAAATCAGAAAGGAGGCGCATTTCCAAAAGTCCGCGCATCCGGACGCGGATTATATTGTTTTTAACGACACTGCCTTCTCCGGGTCAAAACTCCGGTTTACTTGTTTGTTTTTTATCGATTACCACTTTCCGTCTGTATTTTGTTTTGTTTATATTTGCCGAGTCAAATTTCTGTCCCCGTTTATTTGTCGACTTCAAAGTAATGAACTGTTTGTACAATTTCAAACATTTTGATTCGCCGAAAGTTGTATCAATCACAAATACTGCATTTCCGATATTAGGACTCCAGCGTGTTATGGTTTTCGTCATGGCGAGCAATAAAGCGAGCAATAAAGCAAAAGCGGACATCCACCATGCTATTAAAAAGTTAAAGTTAAAGTACCAATGATTGTCACACACACACTAGGTGTGGCGAGATTATTCTCTGCATTTGACCCATCACCCTTGATCACCCCCTGGGAGGTGAGGGGAGCAGTGGGCAGCAGCGGTGGCCGCGCCCGGGAATCATTTTGGTGATTTAACCCCCAATTCCAACCCTTGATGCTGAGTGCCAAGCAGGGAGGTAATGGGTCCCATTTTTATAGTCTTTGGTATCAAAGGTAACACTCCTAAACATGCAAGCGCTCCCTCTCCTAACTTGCCCACTCACTTACACACCGTCATTCTTAAAGGGGAACACACAGCTTATGGCCATCACCAAGCCAGAGATGAAATGCTAGAGGCATTGAGTGCCACTCTATTAAATGACATTGAAACTAACTTGCAAAATTCTAAATTTGTTGGCATTATTTGCCATGAAACTGTAGATGTGGCGGTTTTTAAACTGTTTATGATCTACATACAGGTGAGAATAATCAATTAAATTTGTCATATGCATGTATGCCCTGGCACACCATTATCATCATTTCATGACCAAAGCAAAAAACTTTTTACACTTTTATACTGAAATAAATACACCTACAACTTATTAAATGAAAATATAGAAAAAAAATACAGGCAGCGGTAAAGTTTAGATCCATGAAGGAAAGTGAATCAATGTTTATAACTGAATATATTTACATATGCATAAACATTTGTTTTCTTTTTTATGAATTAATGTTTAGGACAACCTTTTTCCAAAACACAATATAGAATGTTAGTTATAACAGGATAATGCATACATTTATCAGTTGTTTTTAAAACTGTTACAAAAAAGTGGGCCCCTAAAAATGTACTGCGGGACCCCATTTTTGACTTGGTGGGGTCTCTGGGACCCCATTTTGAAAATTCCTAGTGCCAACACTGCATTCTGTGTAATTTACAACACCTGTAACGAGACCACAGGAGAAATTGATTGGAAAAATGTCGGGTTGAGAGACTGGCGGTGAAAACAGTTTTTGACCATTTCCAACATAACACTTGAGCTTTAGTTTTTTCTTCATAGCTTTATATGCAGTTAAACCAGTTTTCCTTCACCTTGGAAGTGCATGGAAAGAAGACCGTTTTGCAAATAACACAATTTTTTGATAGAGATGTCCGATAATATCGGACTGCCGATATTATCGGCAGATAAATGCTTTAAAATGTAATATCAGAAATTATGGGTTTCAAAATGATCGGTATCAGTTTCAAAAAGTAAAATGTATGACTTTTTAAAACGTTGTGTACACGGACATAGGGAGAAGTACAGAGCGCCGATAAATCTTAAAGGCACTGCCGTTGCATGCCGGACCAGTCACACAATATCTACAACAATATAAACAACTTTAACACTGTTACAAATATGCGCCACACTGTGAACCCACACCAAACAAGAATGACAAACACATTTCGGGAGAACATCCGCACCGTAACACTACAAACACAACAGAACAAATACCCAGAACCCCTTGCAGCATTAACTCTTCCGGGAAGCTACAATATCCCCCCCCCGCCCCCAACCTCAACCCCGCCCACCTCAACCTCCTCATGCTCTCTCAGGGGGAGCATGTCCCAAATTCCAAGCTGCTGTTTTGAGGCATGTTAAAAAAAATAATGCACTTTGTGACTTCAATAATGTTGGCATTTTTTCCCATAACTTGAGTTGATTTATTTTTGGAAAACCTTGTTAAGTTCTTTAATGCATCCAGCGGGGCATTACAACAAAATTAGGCATAATAATGTGTTAATTCTACGACTGTATATATCGGTATCGGTTGATATCGGAATCGGTAATTAAGACTTGGACAATATCGGATATTGGCAAAAAAGCCATTATCAGACATCTCTATTTTTTGAGAAACTTAAGTTGAAGTCGGAAGTGCGTTTGAAAGTGCGCCACCTGACCTGGCTCAGCCCGCGGCCTTTGGTTTAGAACAGGGGTTCCCATTACGTTGATCGCGATCATGGAGGGTGTGTCAGTCGATCGCCGGCCAGGCATTAAAAAATAGTGAAGATTGATGATCGCTAATCTTTAGGTCTAAGACGTCACTTGATTGACATTCACGGCACCCGAAGGTCTTGTGAGATGACGCTGGCTGATGCCAGATCATTATTAAGTAAAAATGGCCGAGAAATATTTTTGATTTCGCCGTACCTGCCGTCAAAACTCTAAAGACCGACTGCACACGTCCTGTCTTCACAATGAAAGCCCTGCTTCATCCTGCCTGCGCTAACAAAATAAGAGTCTCAGAAAGCAAGCGTGCACAAGCCAGCGCTCCGGAGTATTTCTTGTAAAGTGTATAAAAACGAGTATGGCAGCTGGACAAATAAGACTCCAAAAACCAACCACTTTCATGTGGTATTGGACAGAAAGGAGGACTTTTTTTCCCTCCTCCATTCAAAAATGCGGACGTTTTCGTCACTACTGTCTGATTCCCATCAATGCAAGTCATCATAAACAGGTAATACACCAACTTATATTCTTGTCTTCATGAAAGAAAGCATGTGTTAAACATGCATGTATTGTCATTAAACACATTTAGCTTGGTAACAAAGACGTCTCTTTCATAAATAAATAAATACAAACCCCGTTTCCATATGAGTTGGGAAATTGTTAGATGTAAATATAAACAGAATACAATTATTTGCAATTCCTATTCAATTGAATGCACTACAAAGACAAGATATTTGATGTTCAAACTCATAAACCTTTTTTTTTTTTTTTTGCAAATAATAATTAACTTAGAATTTCATGGCTGCAACACATGCCAAAGTAGTTGGGAAAGGGCATTATCACCACTGTGTTACATGGCCTTTCCTTTTAACAACACTCAGTAAACGTTTGGGAACTGAGGAGACACATTTTTTAAGCTTCTCAGTTGGAATTCTTTCCCATTCTTGCTTGATGTGCAGTTTAAGTTTTTCTACAGTCCGGGGGTCTCCGTTGTGGTATTTTAGGCTTCATAATGCGCCACACATTTTCAATGGGAGACAGGTCTGGACTACAGGCAGGCCAGTCTAGTACCCGCACTCTGAAATATGGGTTGAAAATGATTTGCAAATCATTGTATTCCGTTTATATTTACATCTAACACAATTTCCCAACTCATATGGAAACAGTGTTTGTATAAATGATATATATGAATGAGGTAGATCCCCTCGACTTGGTCAATTGAAAAGTAACTCGCTCGCCTGCAGAAAAATAGTGGGCACCGCTGGTTTAGAACCTGGAAATTCTTGGAAAGGCAGTTGTCTTATCGGATTTGTCATTCGCTCTCCAACTACAGAGCGACCAGGTGCCCGTTGGCAACATCCCCAGAAGTATGTCCGTGTACGCGCGCGGAGAAAACACGCGTCTGGCCCAGCCCGGTGACCACGTGGCCATCACGGGAGTCTTCCTGCCTCTCCTGCGCACGGGCTTCAGACAGGCCACTCAGGTACAATCGTTATCTGTATCACCTCCTGGGTGTGGGTTTTATGCTTGTGTTTGAAATTGGTCTTTGTGTTTTCAGGGTCTTCTCTCTGAGACCTACATGGAAGCTCACTGCATCACGCTCATGAACAAGACCGAAGACGACGAGCTGGGGAACGACGAACTGACGGACGAAGAGCTGCGCAGCATCACCGGTAACGCCCCTCGTGTCCTCCAAAGCGCGTACGGGCGGTGTATTCCACGTCGCCTTCTAACGCAACGCGGTGATGTTTTGTAGAGGAAGGATTCTACGAAAAACTGTCTGGCTCCATCGCGCCCGAGATTTACGGCCACGAGGATGTGAAGAAGGCGCTGCTCATGCTGCTGGTTGGAGGCGTGGACCAAGCACCGAAGGGCATGAAGATCCGAGGCGAGCAGTCACTTGGCTTTAACCCCACTAACACACAGCTGTACAAGTCCTAATCAAGACACGTGCACTGCTTGGATTAGGTAACATCAACGTCTGCCTGATGGGAGACCCCGGAGTGGCTAAATCCCAGCTTCTGTCCTACATCGACCGCCTGGCTCCTCGCAGTGAGTACTACCCTTTACAAACAGTCAAGAGGCCTCTCTTCAGGAAATTCCCCACTTACCGGGTAAATAAAGTTCCACCAAAAACTACCCAGATATATTTAGTTCTTCAGGAACTTTTTTTTTTAGTTCCTGTCAGCTAGGTCGAACGTTACGGTAATTGGTTGAACACAGTTGGGGGCGTTCCGAAAACCGTTGTTTTCCAATACACGACCGCCATTACACTAAACAGTAGGGATTAGTGTTGTCCCGATACCAATATTTTGGTACCGCTACCTAAATTATTTCGATACTTTTCTAAATAAAGGGTACCACAAAAAATGGCATAATTGGCTTTATTTTAACAAAAAATCTTACGGTACATTAAACATATGTTTCTTATTACTCGTTCATTTACTGTTAATATCTGCTTACTTTCTCTTAACATGTTCTATCTACACTTCTGTTAAAATGTAATAATCACTTATTCTTCTGTTTGGATGCTTTACATTAAGTTTGGATGATACTACAAATATGGGTATCAATCCGATACCAAGTAGTTACAGGATCATACATTGGTCATATTCAAAGTCCTCATGTGTCCAGGGACATATTTCCTGATTTTATAATCATAATATATATTTTTTTTTAAGGAGAGGGGGGGGCGAACTGGTACTTTTCAGAGGCGGTATAGTACCGAATATGATTAATTAGTATCGCGGTACTGTACTAATAACGGTATACCGTACAACCCTAGTAGGGATGTAACTACCAAAATTTCCCTCCCTGGTATGGAAACACTTGAGATGAAAGTGGCACCCTTTGCAGAACGCTGACTTTCTTAGTTCCCCCAAAGAGGTTATGTTTCGCCAAGGGTTTTGTGTTTGTTAGCAACATAATTCAAATAGTTACGGGTGGATTTTGGTGAAATTTTTCAAGAAATCTAAAAAAAAAAAACTCTTGAAATACAAACATTTCGCTTCTTGCTTACGGCGTTCCACGCCCCCTCCTTGCCGCACAGCACTGCGCAGGGGATTCTGGGAGATGTCGTTTCTTTTCAGACCCGGCCAACGCTAAAGCGCTAGGAAAAAAACGTTGCACCAAGTTCTTGATTAATAGATTCACGCCATTATTGTGAAGACTTTGACACGAAAATACCACGTTATGTACTATACCGTTATACCCCTACTATCCAGTATGCACAGCAACTATTTTCTTCTTTTTTTTTCTTGTGTTTTACTGTCACAAAATACTTGACAAAGGAGAAAACGAAGATCAAAAGGAACTTTGATCTTACAGGAATTTTTGTGTGATCAGTGGAACTATCATTATTTTATACTCAGCGGTGTAGTCTTTAATCTATATGCAGCTTAAAGTTGTTTATGTTTTACAAACTTCAAATTGATGCGCAAAGTGGACTCTTTTTTTTTTTTACCGTATTTATGGATGAGTATTCAGTCAGACTCGAAGCGGCGACCTCAGCTGCTTACTACTCTTGAGACTTGGTTGGATAAATGTAAAATAAAAGAGGCAGTACACAAGTAGAAAGGTAAATTAGATCAACTCACTTTTTTTTTAATTCACTTCTTACTTTATTACATGATGTAAAAAATAGTGACATGCCATTTGTGTAGTTATTGGCCTCAACCTGAGTGAACGGAATGCTAATGCTAACAAGCTAATGCA
The DNA here is from genome assembly GCF_033978685.3 of Nerophis lumbriciformis. NCBI lineage: Eukaryota > Metazoa > Chordata > Actinopteri > Syngnathiformes > Syngnathidae > Nerophis > Nerophis lumbriciformis. The sequence goes on along the minus strand of NC_084563.2, from coordinate 20,501,540 downwards.
AAAGCCAATATATTAGTGTCGTTGTCGTGAGACAAACACTGACATCTATTATTTATATATTATTTACAGATAAAAACTGACAGGTATTATTTATTTATAGTTATTTACAGATAAACACTGACATGTATTATTTGTTATTTACAGATACACTGACAATTATTTATATATTATTTACAGATAAACACTAACACGTGAAAGGGACAAGTGGTAGAAAATGGATGGATGTATTATTTACAGATACACTGACAATTATTTATATATTTACAGATAAACACTGACATTTATTTATAGTTATTTACAGATAAACACTGACATGTATAATTTATGTATTGTTATTCATAGATACACTGACAATGATTTATATATTTACAGATAAACACTGACATGTATTTATGTTGTTATTTATAGATACACTGACAATTATGTATTATTTACAGATAAACACTGACATCCATTATTTACAGAAACACTGACATCTTATATATATTATTTACAAAAAAAAACACTGACAATTATTTATATATTTACACTGTGTACATACATCTACTGATGCTTAGTCTGGACACATCCTCAGTGACCTCTTGGATTCACCGGGCGTTTCGGGTCTCTCAACTGGTCATACGCCCTCCTCCAAGCGACCCAACCGGGGGTGATCAAATCCCCCGGCTTGTGTCCAGACGGCTCGCTAGCTACCATGACTCCAAGGATCTCCTCTTTTGAGCCACAACCATCTCGAGGCCCTTTTTGCCGCTTCGGTGGTACTGCGGATGGCTCTCCTCTTTCTCTCTCCATCGATGCCCAAACTGCTGAAGGCTCTGACCAAGGAACGGGCTGCAAATCCTCTGCATCCAACCTCCACAGGGAAACACCTTGCTGTCCAACCAGCCTGCTGACAGTCGCTGACCAGTCCTGCATACTTGGAGAGCTTCCTCTCGAAGGCTTCTTCCAGGCGATCTTCCCACGGGACTGTCAGCTCCAGCAGCACAGCCTGTTTGGTCGACTCAGACACAAGGACAATGTCTGGTCGCAGGGTGGTGACTGCGATATGGCTGGGGAACTTCAGCTGGTTTTCAAGGTCCACCAACAACTGCCAGTCTTTTGCAGACGTCAGGATGCCTGCTGATGTTTTCCTAGCAGGAGTTGGCGTGTCCCCAGCTCTGACAAAGGCGATGGTTTTCTTGGAGGGGTGGAACTGTTTTGCCCATGCCAGTCCTGTGCTAATGGCTTCAGCGATGGTCTTCAGGACTTGATCATGCCTCCACCTGTACCTTCCATCTCCAAGTGCCTTTGTACAGCAACTGAGGATGTGTTCCAGGGTTTCTCGCTTGGAGCACAGTGGGCATGCTGATGTCTCTGCAATGCCCCATGTGTGCAGGTTTGAAGGGCTTGGGAGCACATCATACACTGCCTGGATGAGAAATTTGATGCGTTGCGGCTCGGCTTTACAAAGCTCAGCCCAGGTCACTCTCCTCTCAACCGCATTCTCCCATCTTGTCCAAGCTCCCTGTTGCTTCATTCCAACAGCCTTGCAGGTTCTTGTCTCCCCCACTGCCGCTCTCACCTCATTCTGAACAAGACGTCGGCCTTCCTTCCCCCCAGTGTTCAGTTGGGGAGTTGGAAAGGACCCTAGCCCAGCTCGACCCCGTGTAACTGCTCCAACCAGGCTCCTGTGTCGCAGCCTTGCATCTGCCTCTTGAACTGCTTCCTCTGCCCTCCAAGATAAACACTGACAACAATTATTTATATATTTACAGATAAACACTGACATTTATTATTTATATTTACAAATAAACACTGGCATTTATTATTCATTTACTGATAAACACTGGCAGCAGTTATTTATATATTGTTATTTACAGACACAGTCATTTATTTATATATTTATTTCTCTTCAGCAAAAATGATATGAAACACTTTAGAATTGCAGGCAAAACCAAAAAGGCGAGGAAGACAAATGGATCGGAGAATAACCAAAATGGCCAAGGCTCAGCCATCAAACTTCATTAATAATAAGATAACCGCAGTAACAACAATAAGACAACCGGTTTTTTTAGTCCTTATGCTGAAGAGCAATATTAGAAATAATTAAAGTTCCTCCTGCTCTCCTTGAATGGCCGGTTTATTTTTTGTTTTCTCAAAGTTTATCAGTTTAATACACATTTTGTGGGGGGAAATTGTGCCAGAGAATGATCTCAAACCTAAGGGAGAGAATTCGTGATTGACATTTTTGCCCGAATCGTGCAGCCCAGTTATGAATACAGTCTGCTTTTATATCTGTATCGCTGAGCCCCTCTCGTTGTCGTCCTCAGGCCAGTACACGACAGGCCGAGGCTCCTCGGGCGTGGGTCTGACGGCAGCCGTGATGCGGGACCCCCTGACCGGGGAGATGACCCTGGAAGGTGGTGCCCTGGTGCTGGCCGATCAGGGCGTGTGCTGCATCGATGAGTTTGACAAGATGGCCGATGCCGACCGCACGGCCATCCACGAGGTGATGGAGCAGCAGACAATCTCCATCGCCAAGGTAACGCCAACTATCATACTGTATACAGTAGTGTTGTCCCGATACCAATATTTTGGTACCGGTACCAAAATTATTTTGGTACTTTTCTAAATAAAGGGGACCACAAAAAATCGCATTATTGGCTTTATTTTAACAAAAAATCTTACAGTACATTAAACATATGCTTCTTATTGCAAGTTTTGTCCTTAAATAAAATGGTGGACATACAAGACAACTTGTCTTTTAGTAGTAAGTAAACAAAAAAAGGCTTCACATTAGTTTTGGATGATACCACAAATTTGGGTATCGGATGTATATAATTTGGTGTTTAAATAACGACAATGTACTGTATATCATTTGGCATATAAATAACGACAATGTATATAATTTGGCATATAAATGACGACAATGTATATCAATTGGCGTATAAATGACTGTATATTTGGCGTGTAATGACTATTTAAATCATTTGGCGTACAAATGATGATGTATATAATTTGGCGTATAAATGACGACAATGTATGTCATTTGGCATATTAATGACAACAATGTATATCATTGGGCATATTAATGACGACATTGGGCGTATAAATGACGGCGATGTATATCATTTGGCGTGTAAATGATGACGATGTATATCATTTGGCGTGTAAATGACGACGATGTATGTCATTTGGCATATAAATGATGACTGTGTATGTCATTTGGCGTATAAATGACGACGTGTACAGTATGTCATTTGGCGTTTAAATGACGACAATGTATGTCATTTGGCGTGTAAATGACGACAATGTATGTCATTTGGCGTGTAAATGACGACGGTTTATGTCATTTGGCGTGTAAATGACGAGGATGATATCATTTGGAGTATAAATGACGATGTATATATTTGGCATAAAAAATGTTAATGGAACTACTGTATTTCAAACTGGTATCACAAAGGCTTTTAATTTGGCTGCCGACATCGGCGTCATTTCCAGTAGTATTTCCTTTGAAACAATTATCAATCCAATGAATTTACTGTTAATAGCTGGTTACTTTTCTATTGTAGGACGCTTTTGTTCACTTGTCGCTGTGAAATTTGCGGGACAAAATGTGTCCTCATATTGAAATCTCTATCAAATGTATATTTCTATCGACTACATTACGCAACCCTATACAATATGTACACTTATCTGCAAACACCTCATCTAACCAACCAGGCCGGCATCATGACATCGCTCAACGCCCGCTGTTCCATCCTGGCCGCCGCCAACCCGGCGTACGGCCGCTACAACCCAAAGAAGAGCATCGAGCAGAACATCCAGCTGCCGGCCGCGCTGCTCTCGCGTTTCGACCTGCTCTGGCTCATCCAGGACAAGCCGGACGCCGAAGCCGACCTGCGTCTGGCCCAGCACATCACCTACGTGCACCGGCACTCCCGGCAGCCACCTACGCACTTCACCCCCATCGACATGAAGCTCATGAGGTAGGTGTTTCATCAAAATAAGACTTATTTTCTGGAACAAGATAGTGGCAGAAAATTTTATGTGGGGAGCATTCTTTTTTTTAAATAAAAAAACTGATGTTTAATATTATTTTTGGTATAAAAAAAAATGGGGTGAATACATTTGCATTTCTCCGAATTTACAATATAATTTTGAATATTTTTTAATATAAATTAAGTACGACTTTAAAATATAAATTTTGAATTTTTTTTATCAATTTAGGATGGTGGGAACAACTTGCATACCTCCCAATTTACTAATACATTAAAATATAAATCATTATTTAGTTTTTGTATTTTAAGCTAAATTAAATCAAGTGGAAACAGAGTGTATGGAACTTAAGTTCTTGGGAATAATAATTGATCATAAATTATATTGGAAACCACAGATTGAATGTATAAAGGGAAAAATATCCAAATTCATTGCTATTCTTTATAAAGTAGGACACATGCTGAATAAGAAATGTCTGTATATGTTATATTATTTTATTTTGCCATATTTAACATATTGTGTTGGAAGTTTGGGGAAATGTTTATAAAACAAACAGACCCAATAATTAAACTTCAAAAAAGGGTAATTAGAATAATACACAGTGTGCTACTATGAACCTACCAATCCATTATTCATAAGTTCTAATGTTTTAAAATGTTCAGATATGGTGTTTTTAAAAACAATGGAAATTGTGTTTCGAGTAAAGAATGACAGCCTTCTAGCTTGTATTCTTAGGGTATTTAAATTAAGAGGAGAAAACTATAATTTTCGGGGATATTGATTTTTGAAATATGTAAAGTAAGAACAAATATAAAACACAAAAGTATTTCAGTTTTAGGAGTTAAATGGTGGAACAAGCTCTGTGATGAGTTGAAGACATGTAGTTAAAGGTTTAAGAAAGCCTTGAAAGGTGAAATAATGGATAATTATCAAATAAAGCAACGATTACTTTCATCCCATTGATTTTTTTTTTTTAAATGTGGATGTTCGAGCCAATCTAATTTTTAGTGAATGTATAGGATAGACAAATATAAGCCTTGCCTATTCCTTTTTCGGTCATTCTTCTTTTTGTGCGCGACCCCAAAGACAAGCGGTAGAAAATGGATGGATGGATGTGTATTATTGTTAATATGTATCATCTGTGCTGTTAAATTGATCACACAAAATGGTTGACCGAAATGACCTAATTTCATTCAATTATATATATTTTTTCCAACTTAAGTATATATTTTTTTTGCAGTTTTACATTTTGAGGTGTACCTGCGCCATCTAATGCAGGGGCGTCAAACCGCTTTTCATTGAGGGTCACATCGCAGTTATGGCTTCCCTCATAGGGCCGCTTGTTAACACAGGGTTTCCGCGAGGCATTAAAAAGCATTAGATGGATTTTACGAAAATGAATGCCTTAAATGGCATTAAAAAAACATTAAATGCGAAGTCCAGAGGCATTAAAAATGTAATGCAATTACCAAGCAATCAAACGACGGACAATCCACTACAAAACCAAACTAACAAATGAACTACAGAACATTGCAGTCATCGATAAATGACTATGCCGGTTTCTTTTCTACGGCTCTGGCTTTCAAACTAGATACAAGAGGTCTCGTAAGGTCCAAAAGCGGCTACTATGCTGGACGGCTCTGGGGGCCCAAACTTTGCCGTTCTTTGGTGTCCTCATGAAGAAACCGAGCTTGTTTCATACATGAATCCTTTATTTCATTCTCCACTTCAACACACACGAGCTAACTTGGCTAGCATTAGCAACTCTCGCGATGCACGTCATGTGACCTATGGTGGCCTAGGATGGTCAAACAAGACAATTCTCACAACAGGCCCCAACTCTTATTCTGACATTTCCACAGTGGCGTGTATTTTTCTAAAAATCTTATCTTAAATGTTGAAATCAATCATCCAAACTTCCATTTCCCAGTATGATTTTCATTTATTATTCCACAAAACCTTTATTTTAAAACTGTATCCTGGTTAAAAATACTTTAAGAGAACATCGTGTTTTTAAAGAGATACAACTTTTAAAAATGACTTCTGGGCGTATTATATTGATCAACTAATTGGATGTTTATTTCGAGGCTTTAATTGTAATTCCCCTTTTAATCCTTTTGATTGAAGGTACAGTGTGATGATTGACAGGGGAAACTTTTAATTGGCTATTGTCTATATCCGTGCTGAAAGTCAGAACACTGGATGCTGCTACAGAAAAATAAATACATTCTCCGATGAAACAGTCTTGTGAGCCAAATGGAATTCACTAGATAGTAACAGTTAATGTAAACTATTCAACATTATCATAGTCAATTGCTAACAATTGTGTGTGTATACAGACAGTTGTAAGCTTTTGACTAGAGATGTCCGATAATGGCTTTTTTTGCCGATATCCGATATTCCGATATTGTCCAACTCTTAATTACCGATATATACAGTCGTGGAATTAACACATTATTATGCCTAATTTTGTTGTGATGCCCCGCTGGATGCATTAAACAATGTAACAAGGTTTTCCAAAATATATCAACTCAAGTTATGGAAAAAAAAATGCCAACATGGCACTGCCATATTTATTATTGAAGTCACAAAGTGCATTATTTTTTTAACATGGCTCAAAACAGCAGCTTGGAATTTGAGACATGCTCTCCCTGAGAGAGCATGAGGAGGTTGAGTTGGGGGGGGGGGTAGGGAGTAGCGGGGGGTGTATATTGTAGCGTCCCGGAAGAGTTAGTGCTGCAAGGGGTTCTGGGTATTTGTTCTGTTGTCACGGTGCGGCTGTTCTCCCGAAATGTGTTTGTCATTCTTGTTTGGCGTGGGTTCACAGTGTGGCGCATATTTGTAACAGTGTTAAAGTTGTTTATACGGCCACCCTCAGTGTGACCTGTATGGCTGTTGAGCAAGTATGCCTTGCATTCACTTGTGTGTGTGAAAAGCCATATTTATTATGTGATTGGGCCGGCACGCAAAGGCAGTACCGTTAAGGTTTTTTGACGCTCTGGACTTCTCCCTACGTCGAATTTTACTTTTTGAAACCGATACCGATAATTTCTGATATTACATTTTAAAGCATTTATCGGCCGATATCGGACATCTCTACTTTTGACCATATATAATAACTACACGCGGTCGGACATGGGCATTAAATTATTTTTAAATGGAATCAAAAAGCATTAAATTAGATTTGTAGAGAAACCCTGCAACAGTAAAAAAAAAAAAAAACAGCTTGATGATATTACACAATTGCCTATGCATTTGATTATATTTTTACATACAAATTGATGGATAACTTACTTTGAAAGTCATTGGGAAAAGCAGATATTTAAGTATTTTTGTTATTTTAACCAAAAAAGACATGTTAATGTTTGTTGCATGATCAGATAATAAAGCTAAAAAACATGCAATGTTACGTCAAAAGTGAACAAATATATTAAGCAAGAAAGATGAAGTGCTTTGACGCACTGCATTTTTTCCTAAGCTTTCGCCTGCCACAGAAAGTGAAAATCTGGCCTTGAGTTTGATACCTGTGATTGAATGCGTCCATTGTCCACCGTTCAATTCCCCCCGCAGGCGTTACATCGCGGTGTGTAAGAAGAAGCAGCCCGTGGTGCCCGAGTCTCTGGCTGACTACATCACCGCCGCCTACGTGGAGATGAGGAAGGAGGCGCGGGTCAGCAAGGACACCACCTTTACGTCGGCCCGTACCCTCCTCTCCATCCTCCGCCTCGCCACCGCGTTGGTGAGGACAGCGCTGACACGGAATATGTCAAACGAGGCGTTGAGTTGACTGCATCTTCACAGCCTTTTCTCCGATCAGTGGTTCAGTGTGCGCTAAAGTGCTTACAGTGCAGGTAGTGATGGATGAACACCAGTCTACTGCGCCGTAAGCACTTCTTTCCCACGCTGGACACGACACACACACACTTCCTGTTTGCTTCTGGCTGCTAAAAGTGCTGTTTGTGCAGGTAGCATCACGGACCTACTGCAAAACCAGCACTTCCTGCAGACTGACGGCCACGGGCTGCAGGCTTGCGACCACCAGGGGGCGTAGTTGAAGAGCGTCTGAAAGTCTGAGCATGTTCAGCTTTGCAGGGTGGGCAGTCAGCCCCTGTGCCAACTGAGCAGCTGTGCAAACCCATGCAAAACTGATTATGTTCGGAAATGACAGCACCATGTTCTGGTCAACCCATTTGGGGGCCCGGAGCGAGACTAGCTGGTGTTGAGAGGCGGAGACTTGGGCAATTGCCGGCCATCCCAGAGGGCATTGCACTTGTCTCGGTCTGACAGTGCCGGCACAGCGCAGCAGACCTCACCGAAATCCCCTATTGCCCTCTCCTTTTATCTTTTGTGTTTCCTTTCTGGGTCCCTAACATCTGGTTTTACCCGGCACAGACCCGCCTCCGCCTGATGGACGTCGTGGAGAAGGAGGACGTTAACGAGGCCATGAGGCTGATGGAGATGTCCAAGGATTCGCTGCAGGCCGACAAGTCCAGCGGCGCAAGGTCTGCGTCGACGCCTTCAAAACTTTTCTTTTAACGAGCATAGACGCCACCGCTGTGCCGGAAGTCTTCTGACCTAAAAGAAAACGCTTTTATGAGCTTCTGGCACCGCTGTTAGAGCGTGCGTTGTGGAGACAGCTGTAAAACATTCTCGGAGTGTGTTTATGGAGCAGCGTGTTCACATCTAAAGGAGTATCACTTAAAGCCTTACCCTCTAGTGCAGGCCTAAGCAATTATTTTCACTCGGGAGGGTGGTATAACTATGTACTGTATACATTTTATTTATTAATATATACCGTATTTTTCAGACTAAGTCGCAGTTTTTTTCATAGTTTGGCCGGGGTGCGACTTATACTCGGGAGCGACTTGTGTGAAATTATTAACACATTACTGTAAAATATCACATATTATTTAGCTCATACACGTAAGAGACTAGACGTATAAGATTTCATGGGATTTAGCGATTAGGAGTGACAGATTGTTTGGTAAACGTATAGCATGTTCTATATGTTATGGTTATTTGAATGACTCTTACCATAATATGTTACGTTAACATACCAGGCACATTCTCAGTTGGTTATTTATGCCTCATATAACGTACACTTATTCAGCCTGTTGTTCACTATTCTTTATTTATTTTAAATTGCCTTTCAAATGTCTATTCTTTGTGTTGGGTTTTATCAAATACATTTCCCCAAAAAATGCGACTTATGCTCCGGTGCGACTTATGTTTTTTTCCTTCTTTATTATGCATTTTCGGCCAATGCGACTTATACTCCGAAAAATGCGGTAGATGGATATATTAATGTATGTATATACAGTACAGGCCTAAAGTTTGGACACACATTCTCTTTTCAATGCGTTTTTTTTATTTTCAAGACTATTTACCTTGTCACTGAAGGCATCAAAACTTTGACACCTGTGAAGTGAAAACCCTTTTAGGTGACTACATCTTGAAGCTCATCGAGAGAATATCAAGAGTGTGCAAAGCAGTAATCAGAGCACTGATCACTATTTACATTGCAGATTGTCACTGAAGGCATCAAAACTATGAATGAACACACGTGGAGTTATGTACTATTTATGCGAGTTGGTAGACATTTGCAAGGCTAAGTTGATAAAAATATATATATAACTAAGGAATTAAAAAAAAAAAATTGTGTTAACAACGAATAAAAAACACTTTCTAAAATCATTCACCAGTAGAACATTTAGGACACCCTGCACAAAGCTGGGCCACTTTACCGTAATACTTATAGTAAAAGGTAGGGGAATGTACAGAACAGGCCAAAAGTTTGGACACCCCATCTCATTCAATGAGTTTTATTTATTTTCATGACTATTCATTGTAGATTGTCACTGAAGGCATCAAAACTATTAATGAACACATGTGGAGTATATACTTAACAAAAAAAGGTGAAATAACTGAAAACATGTTTTATATTGTAGTTTCTTCAAAATAGCCACCTTTTTTCTCTGATTACTGCTTTGCACACTCTTGGTATTCTCTCGATGAGCTTCAAGCACACCTGTGAAGTGAAAACCATTTCAGGTGACTACCTCTTGAAGCTCATTGAGAGAATGCCAAGAGTGTGCAAAAAAGTAATCATAGCAAAGGGTGGCTATTTTGAAGAAACTAGAATATAAAACATGTTTTCAGTTACCGGTAAGTACATTACTCCGCATGTGTTCATTCATAGTTTTGATGCCTTCAATGACAATCTGCAATGTAAATAGTCATGAAAAAAAAATGTATGCATTGAATGAGAAGGTGCGTCCAAACTTTTGGCCTGTTCTGTATATTCCCTTACCTTTTACTATGAGTATTACAGTAAAGTGGCCCAGCTTTGTGCACGGTGCCCTAAATGTTCTACTGGTGAATGATTTTAGTAAGTGTTTTTTATTCGTTATTGTTAACGCAATTATTTTAAAAAATTCCTTAGTTATTTTTTTTTTTAATCAACTTAGCCCCACAAAAGTCTACCAACTCGCATAAATATACCACCTTTTTTTGCCAATAAATAATTCTTATAATTCATCTAGAATTTAATACAAAACAAATCAAATTTTCATTTTGTTTTAAAAAATACCATCATATGATAAAAAACGCAATAAAAGTAAAATATTGTCATATAATTTCGATTATGCATACCGTATGTCAAACAACTGTTACATGGTTAAATGTTCATCTTTTAAATTTGTGTTGACAATCTCCCCTACCCCCTTCAGGGCTCAGCGACCGGCCGACGTCATCTTCTCGCTGGTGCGCGAGCTCTCCACAGAGGGCCGCGGCGGCGTGGTCCGCATGTCCGAGGCGGAGCAGCGCTGCGTCCAGCGAGGCTTCACACCCGCCCAGTTCCAGGAAGCCTTGGAGGAGTACGAGGAGCTCAACGTGTGGCAGACTAACCAGGCTCGCACTCGCATCACCTTTGTCTGATAGTGGAGGAAGGTGAGGCGCGCATGCGTGCGGTGTAAATAGTTCTCAACCCCAACTTTGATCCACATTCCAACATGGAACAGCTTCATTAAGTATTTCTGCTGATTTTAATGACTCATTGTTTTGCTGCTGGTGATGTCCCACATAGTTATAATAAATATATTGTACGCACTTTGACTCTGTTTGGAAGTGAAAAGTTGCTTGTGTTGGTTGCTTTCAGAAAGCGACACGGCGTTGCTACCAATTACGAATTTCATTTATAAGTCGACTTCAAAATGCCCGAGAGCACTTTTTTCCTCAGTAACAACTCAAGACAGATGGTGAAAAAAGACTTTGAGCCTTTTCCACAGGTAGACCCTTTTCAACCTGCGTGTCAATGTTGCTAAATTACTTCTTCTTCTTCTTTTTTTCTAAAGTTAGTTTTTAATTTTTGAGGGACTCAACGTACATTCTGCTTAGTTGACTGTTCTAAATATTAACATTGTTGCAGCCAATAGTAAGAAACTTGGCCAGGATTGACACACTCAGGGTTACAACTGTGATGCAGTGAAAGAGAATTTTATGTGAGGGTCCGTTTTGGTACTTTTTGTGGCTTTTCACACGAGCTGACAACCCTGACCGGGAATCGAACCCATGAGAAGAGAGGCAGGAGTGTGTAACATTACACTATCATGGATGTTTTTGCACAAAGGAAGTACAGATATGCATTTGGAAATACGAATTTCAATCATTATTACATTTTTATTTCCTCCAAATTTAAATAAGTATTCCTCATGATTGCCATTTACCAGAATGTTTGTTTTTAGTTGTAATTATGACTGAGCATACAAATATTCTAACTATACTGTTGATTACAGTGGTTTGCTGTCAGGGCCAGCAAAGCCTGCTCTGCTGCCCTAACATAAATCATGATCATAAATTAATAAGTTAATTTTAATTTGTAGGGGTGTAACGGTACACAAAAATTTCGGTTCGGTACGTACCTCTGTTTAGAGGTCACAGTTCGGTTAATTTTAGGTACAGTAAGAAAACATCAAATTATTATTATAGTGTTTGGGTTATTTATTTACCAAATTTTCAAAATCTTCTACCAAAAATATTTTTCTTAGTGGAATATTTGATGTGAAGTAATCGGAACCTTTGATCGGTCAATAATTCATAATAACACTGATTTTGATTCAATATTATGTTTTGAGCAATGACAGTTTGAAAGAAGAAAAAACAGCTTTGTTTTATTAGTCAACATTGCAACTTTTTCTAACTTACATTTAACCTTTAAGCTTTTTTATTTCCTTTTGTTATGTTTTTGTTTATTTTAATAGTATTTTTAAAATGTGCCGTGGGCCTTTAAAACATTAGCTGTGGGCCGCAAATGGCCTCCGGTACACACTTTTGACACCCCTGCTGTAAATAATAAAAAGTTAAATGTGATAAATCTATGGATAAAAAGCAGAACCTGGCGACGCATGCGTGTTTATCATAACTCTCTTGCTCTCTCTGTCTCTGCCCCTCCCTCACAAATGCTGCTGCACGCACAATTTGTTTTGTTTTTAACCCCTTCTTAACCCTGAACGTACATTGAAAATACACGCAACCCTAACTCAAAATGCCGGACATTTGAGGCATTTAAGAAACTCCGCCCTGACAGCTCCGCAAAAGAGGACATGTCCGGTGAAAAGAGGACGTATGGTCAGTCTATCCTAGCCCGTTAGCTGCTAGCATGCCGTGTGTTATGCCTCGATGTGCATTGTTTACACAACGTGCGGTACGCTACTTAATATGTCCGTGTGGAAACTTGTTCGGTACACCTCCGAAACCCCCGTACCGAAGTGGTTCAATACAAATACACGCACCGTTACACCCCTATTCATTTGTATCTACTTTCCATACATATATAAAAGTATTTATCATATTCTCTTGTCATATTAGGCTCCAGTGTTGCTGTTTTTAAGTTAGAGCTTTTATCCAATCAGAATTCAGTTAGCTTGTTGCCAGCGCTGTATGAATTCTGCCGGAGGCCTTCTGAATCAACATTAGCGGAAAAAGGACGTTCAGTTAACAGACCGTTGCGATCGGATCACGAGTTGACAGTAGCCATCTTGGTAGCCTTACGTTGAACGTGACTGTTATTAGATACTCTCTTGTCACTCCCATGTATCCAACCACTAGTTGGGATTTATGAAACCAGAAAGTGTCACCGGCGCCACACCCGGCCAGCGGAGAAATCAGCGGTACTCACTTTTTTAACAAACAAAGAAGCAGAGCAGAACGATTAGGTGGCAGATATATATTTGCAAGGGCATTTTCATGAAGGATATTTAAAGAGAGACAAGTTCTTGTGAGACGAGGTCTGCTGACCCCGGAAACTCGTTAAGCTGTCTTGGCGGTGCAATGGTTTGCCTGCCACTTCCACTCAAATCAACCAACTACGAGTAGTATCAATGACTTATACGGCATCAAATGGCAAATTGTGAGTTCAAATATATCTTTTCACATTGAATGTTTTTTACAATTATTTTAGTTTTTAAAGTACGAAGTCTGATGCAGGTTTGATTTTTAAATGTGCCAAAAAAAATAGCCCGTTTTGTACACGAGTGACAAATCGAGGTTATTCAATGACCAGTAGTGCACAAGTGTGTTTCTGTATAGTATTTTTCAAGCCGTGGTCATGTGGCGACGTAAATGATTGTATTTTGAGAGTTGTTTATTGAAGTCGGACTAGGTAGGACATCACTGAAGGCCTAGGTGGGAAACGCACGGGCCGCCACTGGTTGATTAGGTCTGAAATTGGACAGAAATTAAATATGGGGGGTGTAATACATTATTTTGCAATGCGCTACATTAAAATCTATATGGGTGAAATATCTGTTAAATCAAATGATAATGTAGCATGTTTGGCGTATGGGGAGGAAAAGGAAAGGTTCTTTTACAAAAGGCCTTACAAATATGTGTATTAAAAATGGATATTCTATGAGCGATCTAAGGGCATACCTGCCAACAACTACGGTTTTCCCGTAATGAGTACGGTTTTTGATAATACGGCTGCACTGGTAAAAACTACGGTTTAACATTAAAAATGATTAACTTAAAAATCGAAGTAGCAATTTCCATAGCTTAGCTATTTTTAGCTACAAAAGAAGAGAAAGATAAATGGACGACTATAACTCCACGGGCAGAAGACAACCTATATGGGAAGCATATATTATGATTGGTTGGTTTACGTATTGGAACATCCATGATTGGTTGGTTTATTATGATGAGTCAAGATTGGTTGAGATTAGGGCAAAACATTAAGGACAGACCAATCAAAGGCAAGATAGGGCGGGGTCATGGAACCAGGAAGGGAAATGACAACAGACATCCCAAATGACGACGAGAGAGTCGTAGAAGAGAAGAGGAAATTTATATATTAAAAAAACTAGTAGAAGATGGCAGAGGGATTCTCTTCCTTAGATTTCTCTTTTAGCGATTAAGACGACGTCCAGGAAACCCACAATGCGTCTGAATAAAACTATGTCCAAAACATTAATTTGAGTTGTTTACCATGTACCGGTAAGCCCAAATCAGAACTGCTCTCGACATGGAAGAGGTGGAATACACATTTAAGAACATGCATGATTGTGGCAGACGTGATGACTTTTGCTACAGTATAGCCTGTCTGAATGTTTCATTGTATTTTCATTGGTGTTTTACAACAAGTCATTTTGTTTATTATTTCCACTGTTTATATTTTGACATTGAATCATTTTGAAACAAACATGACTGCAACATATTTGTTCTCCGGTTATTTCATGCTATAAATCACAAATGGCTATTCAGATAAAGGAAGTTTGCTGATAGAATAAACATTGTTTGTATTCTTTAGGATTTTTGCTGTTTTTTTGTGTGTCAAAAGTCTGAATGGTAAAATGAATTTTGCCTTGCCTTCAGACAAAACTTTGGAACATTACTTTGGTTATTCAAACTTTTTTTTAAAACATTACTCTGGTTATTCAGACACAACTTTGGAACAATATCACTCTGGTTATCCGAACAAAACTTTGGAACATTACTCTGGTAATTTAGACAAAACTTTGGAACAGTATCACTCTGGTTATTCGAACAAACTTTGGAACGATATCACTGGTTAGTCAAACAAAACTTTGGAACAATATCACACTGGTTATTCAGACACAACTTTGGAACGATATCACTCTGGTTATTCAGACACAACTTTGGAACGATATCACTCTGGTTATTCGAAAAAAAACCTTGGAACAATATCACTCTGGTTATTCAAACAAATTTTTGGAACATTACTCTGGTAATTTAGACAAAACTTTGGAACAGTATCTCTCTGGTTATTCGAACAAACTTTGGAACGATATCACTGGTTAGTCAAACAAAACTTTGGAACAATATCACTCTGGTTATTCAGGCACAACTTTGGAACAATATCACTCTGGTTATTCAGACACAACTTTGGAACAATATCACTCTGGTTATTCAAACAAATTTTTGGAACATTACTCTGGTTATTCAGACAAAACTTTGGAACAGTATCACTCTGGTTAATCGAACAATCTTTGGAACAATATCACTGGTTCTTCAAACAAAACTTTGGAACATTACTTTGGTTATTCGAACACATTTTTTAAACATTACTCTGGTTATTCAGACAAAACTTTGGAACATTATCACTCTGGTTATTCGGACACAACTTTTGAACGATATCACTGGTTTTTTTCAAACGAAACTTTGGAACAATATCACTCTGGTTATTCAAACACAATTTTGGAATAATATCACTCTGGTTATCCGAACAAAACTTTGGAACATTACTCTGGTAATTTAGACAAAACTTTGGAACAGTATCACTCTGGTTATTCGAACAAACTTTGGAACGATATCACTGGTTAGTCAAACAAAACTTTGGAACAATATCACACTGGTTATTCAGACACAACTTTGGAACGATATCACTCTGGTTATTCAGACACAACTTTGGAACGATATCACTCTGGTTATTCGAAAAAAAACCTTGGAACAATATCACTCTGGTTATTCAAACAAATTTTTGGAACATTACTCTGGTAATTTAGACAAAACTTTGGAACAGTATCTCTCTGGTTATTCGAACAAACTTTGGAACGATATCACTGGTTAGTCAAACAAAACTTTGGAACAATATCACTCTGGTTATTCAGGCACAACTTTGGAACAATATCACTGGTTAGTCAAACAAAACTTTGGAACAATATCACTCTGGTTATTCAGGCACAACTTTGGAACAATATCACTGGTTATTCAGACAAAACTTTGGAACAGTATCACTCTGGTTAATCGAACAATCTTTGGAACAATATCACTGGTTCTTCAAACAAAACTTTGGAACATTACTTTGGTTATTCGAACACATTTTTTAAACATTACTCTGGTTATTCAGACAAAACTTTGGAACATTATCACTCTGGTTATTCGGACACAACTTTTGAACGATATCACTGGTTTTTTCAAACGAAACTTTGGAACAATATCACTCTGGTTATTCAGACACAATTTTGGAATAATATCACTCTGGTTATCCGAACAAAACTTTGGAACATTACTCTGGTAATTTAGACAAAACTTTAGAACAGTATCACTCTGGTTATTCGAACAAACTTTGGAACGATATCACTGGTTAGTCAAACAAAACTTTGGAACAATATCACACTGGTTATTCAGACACAACTTTGGAACAATATCACTCTGGTTATTCAGACACAACTTTGGAACGATATCACTCTGGTTATTCGAAAAAAAACCTTGGAACAATATCACTCTGGTTATTCAAACAAATTTTTGGAACATTACTCTGGTAATTTAGACAAAACTTTGGAACAGTATCTCTCTGGTTATTCGAACAAACTTTGGAACGATATCACTGGTTAGTCAAACAAAACTTTGGAACAATATCACTCTGGTTATTCAGGCACAACTTTGGAACAATATCACTCTGGTTATTCAGACACAACTTTGGAACAATATCACTCTGGTTATTCAAACAAATTTTTGGAACATTACTCTGGTTATTCAGACAAAACTTTGGAACAGTATCACTCTGGTTAATCGAACAATCTTTGGAACAATATCACTGGTTCTTCAAACAAAACTTTGGAACATTACTTTGGTTATTCGAACACATTTTTTAAACATTACTCTGGTTATTCAGACAAAACTTTGGAACATTATCACTCTGGTTATTCGGACACAACTTTTGAACGATATCACTGGTTTTTTCAAACGAAACTTTGGAACAATATCACTCTGGTTATTCAGACACAATTTTGGAATAATATCACTCTGGTTATCCGAACAAAACTTTGGAACATTACTCTGGTAATTTAGACAAAACTTTAGAACAGTATCACTCTGGTTATTCGAACAAACTTTGGAACGATATCACTGGTTAGTCAAACAAAACTTTGGAACAATATCACACTGGTTATTCAGACACAACTTTGGAACAATATCACTCTGGTTATTCAGACACAACTTTGGAACGATATCACTCTGGTTATTCGAAAAAAAACCTTGGAACAATATCACTCTGGTTATTCAAACAAATTTTTGGAACATTACTCTGGTAATTTAGACAAAACTTTGGAACAGTATCTCTCTGGTTATTCGAACAAACTTTGGAACGATATCACTGGTTAGTCAAACAAAACTTTGGAACAATATCACTCTGGTTATTCAGGCACAACTTTGGAACAATATCACTCTGGTTATTCAGACACAACTTTGGAACAATATCACTCTGGTTATTCAAACAAATTTTTGGAACATTACTCTGGTTATTCAGACAAAACTTTGGAACAGTATCACTCTGGTTAATCGAACAATCTTTGGAACAATATCACTGGTTCTTCAAACAAAACTTTGGAACATTACTTTGGTTATTCGAACACATTTTTTAAACATTACTCTGGTTATTCAGACAAAACTTTGGAACATTATCACTCTGGTTATTCGGACACAACTTTTGAACGATATCACTGGTTTTTTCAAACGAAACTTTGGAACAATATCACTCTGGTTATTCAGACACAATTTTGGAATAATATCACTCTGGTTATCCGAACAAAACTTTGGAACATTACTCTGGTAATTTAGACAAAACTTTGGAACAGTATCACTCTGGTTATTCGAACAAACTTTGGAACGATATCACTGGTTAGTCAAACAAAACTTTGGAACAATATCACACTGGTTATTCAGACACAACTTTGGAACAATATCACTCTGGTTACTCAGACACAACTTTGGAACGATATCACTCTGGTTATTCGAAAAAAAACCTTGGAACAATATCACTCTGGTTATTCAAACAAATTTTTGGAACATTACTCTGGTAATTTAGACAAAACTTTGGAACAGTATCTCTCTGGTTATTCGAACAAACTTTGGAACGATATCACTGGTTAGTCAAACAAAACTTTGGAACAATATCACTCTGGTTATTCAGGCACAACTTTGGAACAATATCACTCTGGTTATTCAGACACAACTTTGGAACAATATCACTCTGGTTATTCAAACACATTTTTGGAACATTACTCTGGTTATTCAGACAAAACTTTGGAACAGTATCTCTCTGGTTAATCGAACAATCTTTGGAACAATATCACTGGTTATTCAAACAAAACTTTGGAACATTACTTTGGTTATTCGAACACATTTTTTAAACATTACTCTGGTTATTCAGACAAAACTTTGGAACATTATCACTCTGGTTATTCGGACACAACTTTTGAACGATATCACTGGTTTTTTCAAACGAAACTTTGGAACAATATCACTCTGGTTATTCAGACACAACTTTGGAACAATATCACTCTGGTTATTCAGACAAAACTTTGGAACATTACTTTGGTTATTCGAACTAATTTTTTAAACATTACTCTGGTTATTCAGACACAACTTTGGAACAATATCACACTGGTTATTCGAACAAAAACCTTGGAACAATATCACTCTGGTTACTCAGACACAACTTCGGAACAATATCACTCTGGTTATTCGAACAAATTTTTGGAACATTACTCTGGTAATTTAGACAAAACTTTGGAACAGTATCTCTGGTTATTCGAACAAACTTTGGAACGATATCACTCTGGTTATTCAAACTAAACTTTGGAACAATATCACTCTGGTTATTCAGACAAAGCTTTGGAACAATATCACTCTGGTTATTCAGACACAACTTTAGAACAATATCACTCTGGTTATCCGAACACATTTTTGGAACATTACTCTGGTAATTTAGACAAAACTTTGGAACAGTATCTCTCTGGTAATTCGAACAAACTTTGGAACTATGTCACTGATTATTGAAACAAAACTTTGGAACTATATCACTCTGGTTATTCAAACAAAACTTTAAACAAAATCACTCTGGTTATTCAGACACAACTTTGGAACAATATCACTCAGGTTATCCGAACACATTTTTGGAACATTACTCTGGTAATTCAGACAAAACTTTGGAACAGTATCTCTCTGGTTATTTGAACAAACTTTGGAACGATATCACTGGTTAGTCAAACATTTTTGGAACAATATCACTCTGGTTATTCAGACACAACTTTGGAACGATATCACTCTGGTTATTCGAAAAAAAACCTTGGAACAATATCACTCTGGTTATTCAAACAAATTTTTGGAACATTACTCTGGTAATTTAGACAAAACTTTGGAACAGTATCTCTCTGGTTAATCGAACAATCTTTGGAACGATATCACTGGTTAGTCAAACAAAACTTTGGAATAATATCACTCTGGTTATTCAGGCACAACTTTGGAACAATATCACTCTGGTTATTCAGACACAACTTTGGAACAATATCACTCTGGTTATTCAAACAAATGTTTGGAACATTACTCTGGTTATTCAGACAAAACTTTGGAACAGTATCACTCTGGTTAATCGAACAATCTTTGGAACAATATCACTGGTTATTCAAACAAAACTTTGGAACATTACTTTGGTTATTCGAACACATTTTTTAAACATTACTCTGGTTATTCAGACAAAACTTTGGAACATTATCACTCTGGTTATTCGGACACAACTTTTGAACGATATCACTGGTTTTTTCAAACGAAACTTTGGAACAATATCACTGGTTATTCAGACACAATTTTGGAATAATATCACTCTGGTTATCCGAACAAAACTTTGGAACATTACTCTGGTAATTTAGACAAAACTTTGGAACAGTATCACTCTGGTTATTCGAACAAACTTTGGAACGATATCACTGGTTAGTCAAACAAAACTTTGGAACAATATCACACTGGTTATTCAGACACAACTTTGGAACAATATCACTCTGGTTATTCAGACACAACTTTGGAACAATATCACTCTGGTTATTCGAAAAAAAACCTTGGAACAATATCACTCTGGTTATTCAAACAAATTTTTGGAACATTACTCTGGTAATTTAGACAAAACTTTGGAACAGTATCTCTGGTTATTCGAACAAACTTTGGAACGATATCACTGGTTAGTCAAACAAAACTTTGGAACAATATCACTCTGGTTATTCAGGCACAACTTTGGAACAATATCACTCTGGTTATTCAGACACAACTTTGGAACAATATCACTCTGGTTATTCAAACAAATGTTTGGAACATTACTCTGGTTATTCAGACAAAACTTTGGAACAGTATCTCTCTGGTTAATCGAACAATCTTTGGAACAATATCACTGGTTATTCAAACAAAACTTTGGAACATTACTTTGGTTATTCGAACACATTTTTTAAACATTACTCTGGTTATTCAGACAAAACTTTGGAACATTATCACTCTGGTTATTCGGACACAACTTTTGAACGATATCACTGGTTTTTTCAAACGAAACTTTGGAACAATATCACTCTGGTTATTCAGACACAACTTTGGAACGATATCACTGGTTTTTTCAAACGAAACTTTGGAACAATATCACTCTGGTTATTCAGACACAACTTTGGAACAATATCACTGGTTACTCAGACACAACTTTGGAACAATATCACTCTGGTTATTCAGACAACTTTGGAACAGTATCACTCTGGTTAATCGAACAAACTTTGGAACAATATCACTGGTTATTCAGACAAAACTTTGGAACAATATCACTCTGGTTATTCAGACAAAACTTTGGAACATTACTTTGGTTATTCGAACAAATTTTTTAAACATTACTCTGGTTATTCAGACACAACTTTGGAACAATATCACACTGGTTATTCGAACAAAAACCTTGGAACAATATCACTCTGGTTACTCAGACACAACTTTGGAACAATATCACTCTGGTTACTCAGACACAACTTCGGAACAATATCACTCTGGTTATTCGAACACATTTTTGGAACATTACTCTGGTAATTTAGACAAAACTTTGGAACAGTATATCTGGTTATTCGAACAAACTTTGGAACGATATCACTCTGGTTATTCAAACTAAACTTTGGAACAATATCACTCTGGTTATTCAGACAAAGCTTTGGAACAATATCACTCTGGTTATTCAGACACAACTTTAGAACAATATCACTCTGGTTATCCGAACACATTTTTGGAACATTACTCTGGTAATTTAGACAAAACTTTGGAACAGTATCTCTGGTAATTCGAACAAACTTTGGAACTATGTCACTGATTATTGAAACAAAACTTTGGAACTATATCACTCTGGTTATTCAAACAAAACTTTAAACAAAATCACTCTGGTTATTCAGACACAACTTTGGAACAGTATCACTCTGGTTATTCGAACAAACTTTGGAACAATATCACTGGTTAGTCAAACAAACATTTTTGGAACAATATCACTCTGGTTATTCAGACACAACTTCGGAACAATATCACTCTGGTTATTCAGACACAACTTTGGAACAGTATCACTCTGGTTATTCGAACAAACTTTGGAACAATATCACTGGTTATTCAAACAAAAAATGTTGGAACAATATCACTCTGGTTATTCGAACAAAACTTTGGAACGATATCACTCTGGTTATTCGAACAAAACTTTGGAACATTACTCTGGTTACTCAGACGAAGATTGGAACAGTATCACTCTGGTTATTCGAACAAACTTTGAAACGATATCACTGGTTATTCAAACAAAACTTTGGAACGATGTCACTCTGGTTATTCAAACAAAACTTTGGAACGATATCACTGGTTATTCTAACAAATTTTTGGAACATTACTCTGGTTACTCAGACAAAATTTGGAACAGTATCACTCTGGTTATTCGAACAAACTTTGGAACGATATCACTGGTTAGTCAAACAAACATTTTTGGAACAATATCACTTTGGTTATTCAGACACAACTTCGGAACAATATCACTCTGGTTATTCAGACACAACTTTGGAACAGTATCACTCTGGTTATTCGAACAAACTTTGGAACAATATCACTCTGGTTATTCAAACAAAATGTTGGAACAATATCACTCTGGTTATTCAAACAAAAAATGTTGGAACAATATCACTCTGGTTATTCAGACACAATTTTGGAACAATATCACTCTGGTTATTCAGACACAACTTTGGAACAGTATTACTCTGGTTATTCGAACAAACTTTGGAACAATATCACTGGTTATTCAAACAAAACTTTGGAACAATATCACTCTGGTTATTCGAACAAAACTTTGGAACGATATCACTCTGGTTATTCTAACAAATTTTTGGAACATTACTCTGCTTACTCAGACAAAGATTGGAACAGTATCACTCTGGTTATTCGAACAAACTTTGAAACGATATCACTGGTTATTCAAACAAAGCTTTGGAACGATATCACTCTGGTTATTCGAACAAAACTTTGGAACATTACTTTGGTTATTCAAACACATTTTTGGGACATTACTCTGGTTATCCAGACCAAACCTTGGAACAGTATCACGCTGGTTATTCGAACAAACTTTGGAACAATATCATTCTGGTTATTCAGTCAAAACTTTGGAACAATATCACTAGTTATTCAGACAAAAACTCTG
The DNA here is from genome assembly GCF_033978685.3 of Nerophis lumbriciformis. Lineage (NCBI taxonomy): Eukaryota > Metazoa > Chordata > Actinopteri > Syngnathiformes > Syngnathidae > Nerophis > Nerophis lumbriciformis. The sequence goes on along the minus strand of NC_084563.2, from coordinate 20,478,592 downwards.
GAACAATATCACTTTGGTTATTCAGACATCTCCCTCTTTAAAGTTTTAAATCACGTCTTAAAACATATTTCTGCTCCTTGTGAAGTTGGCACGTTGTGTAAATAAAAACTAAATACAATGATTTGCAAATCCTTTTCAACTTATATTCAATTGAATAGACTGCAAAGACGAGATACTTAACGCTCAAACTGGAAAACATATTTTTTTGCAAATATTAGCTCATTTTGGAATTAGATACCTCCCAACATGTTTCAAAAAAGCTGGCACAAGTGGCAAAAAAGACTGACTCATCGAACACTTATTTGGAACATCCCACAGGTGAACAGGCTAATAGGGAACAGGTGGGTGCCATGATTGGGTATAAAAGCAGCTTCCATGAAATGCTCAGTCATTCACAAACAAGGACGGGGGACAAGGGTCACCACTTTGTCAACACATACGTGAGCAAATTGTTTAAGAACAACATTTCTCAACGAGCTATTGCAAGGAATTTAGGGATTTCACCATCTACGGTCCGTAATTTCATCAAAAGGTTCAGAGAATCTGGAGAAATCACTGCACGTAAGCAGCTAAGCCCGTGACCTTGGATCCCTCAGGCGGTACTGCATCAAAAAGCGACATCAGTGTGTAAAGGATATCACCACATGGGCTCAGGAACGCTTCAAAAAAATCCGCTGTCAGTAACTACAGTTTGTCGCTACTTCTGTAAATGCAAGTTAAAACTCTATTATGCACAGCGAAAGCCAACAACACCCAGAAACGCTGGGTCCGAGCTCACCTATATGATGGACTGATACAAAGCGTAAAAGTGTTCTGTGGTCTGACGAGTCCACATTTCAAATTGTTTTTGGAAACTGGACGTCGTGTCCTCCGGACCAAAAAGGAAAAAAAACATCCAAATTGTTCTAGGCGCAAAGTTGAAAAGCCAGCATGTGTAATGGTATGAGGGTGTATTAGTGCCCAAGACATGGGTAACTTACACATCTGTGAAGGCGCCATTAATGCTGAAAGGTACATACAGGTTTTGGAGCAACATATGTTGCCATCCAAGCAACGTTTTCATGGACGCCCCTGCTTATTTCAGTAAGACAATGCCAAGCCACGTGTTACAACAGCGTGGCTTCATAGTAAAAGAGTGCGGGTACTAGACTGGCCTGCCTGTAGTCCAGACCTGTCTCCCATTGAAAATGTGTGGCGCAATATGAAGCCTAAAATACCACAACGGAGACCCCCGGGCTGTTGAACAATTTAAGCTGTACATCAAACAACAATGGGAAAGAATTCCACTTGAAAAGCTTCTAAAATTGGTCGTCTCAGTTCCAAAATGTTTACTGAGAGTTGTTAAAAGGAAAGGCCATGTAACACAGTGGTAAAAATGCCAACTTTTTTGCAATGTGTTTCTGCCATTAAATTCGGAGTTAATGATTATTTGCACACAAAAAAAAACTTTCTCAGTTCGAACGTTAGGTATCTTGTCTTTGCAGTCTAATTTTGATTCTACACATTTTTGCAACATTGGAAATCATTAGTAAAATGGAGGCTTATCACAGGATGAGACAACTCCTGGAAAGGACTGTCTTATAACGGCCAATGGTATAGATGTGTGTGTCCAAGTTAAAGGAAACAGCAGGCTGTCTTCTAATGGATTTATTACAATCTTTGCAAGCTGGGTAACGTTTGCTGTGGTCTGGAACAACATGCCACACAAACAGAAATGCAGCCAATATTACATACGTATAATGTGTCATGTGACATGCAAATATAAATTAAATACACAGAGGACATAAGTAAAGGAAATTAAATGAGCTCAAATATACCTACAAATGAGGCATAATGATGTAATATGTACATACAGCTAGCCTAAATAGCATGTTAGCATCGATTATCTTGCAGTCATGCATTGACCAAATATGCCTGATTAGCACTCCAATCAATAAAATCAACAAAGTTCACCTTTGAGCATTTACGCACAGAATAAAAAGTTTGATGGACAACATAAGACAACTTTCTGTGGCAGCGTCGGAGAAAGTTGTACATGTAAACAAACTACGATGAGTTCAAGGATCGCTGAAATTAGTAGGAGAAAACGGTGCTTGCCAAATACTCTCATCAGTGAAGCATGTTTAATATAAACAGTGGGATTTCTAACAATTAGGAAGGTTTGTGTCATGTTTGTTCTCCTACAGAAAATTTTTTTTTTTCTTCATCTTTTTCCATTTTCACACATCTCTGAAGGAGGTCCAGGGCGGCGCTAAAGAGCCGCGGGTGGCTGACCCCCGGTTTAAGGTGTGTGACTTTTGCCACATGTCAAAGAAGAACTCATAATGTCTTGTGTGGACTTCTGCTACATTTTTGGTCTTGGCTGACATATTGTGTTAGTCGGCATCATTCTGCCTCCCAGTTGCACTTTTCCCAGCAGGACCTCCGCGTTAATGACCTGCTTTCCATCCCAACCTCTTTTTTTTTTTTTTTTACTGAAGTCTGGCAGATTTTTGTTTTTAATTGTTGCCAAAGGGCCCCCGTATTAAATTGCGGGAGGCGGGCTGCCGGACTCAGAGGGTCCGAGGAAGGAGGTCTCCTATTGGACACCCAGATGACTATTTAACCCGCCTGGTCCAGAGAGATGTGAGGACGTCTTCATGAGAGCAGGTGAGCAATGTTCTACTTTTTCTTTCTACTTTGCAGACTTTTTGATATTTTCACTTGATTGTGAAGATTCTGTGTTAAAGAGAATCAAAATATGGGTACCATTACCTTGTTATATTTATAAATATTCTTTGCATTGGATCTCTTTAAACATGCTTTTTATTACAGTGTACGTATCTGTTTACTTGACAAATAATTGAATTTTTTAAAATTAAACTACAATATGATAATTTAATTAAAATTCATTTTATTTTTAATGTCATTTATTTGTCGTTACAATTTTTTGTCTATATAATGTAGTTCTATCATATGTCCAATTTTTATAAGCTTAACATAAGTCATAGATGAAATTGTGATTTTTGATGGCTCATCAATAATAATGGATTTGATTTATAAACCAAATGTACGTTTCATAGCTTACCAAAGTCGTACTAAAACATTTTGATTTTTGCGCGCCGTGTGTAATGTTCTATATTTTCAATGGAACATATAAAATGTTGGTGTTTACTTTCGTCATATTGCCATCGTAGTGCAGCTTACACTTATCTCGTATGTTTGACTGCTATCTACTGGTCACACTTATCATTACACCATGTACCAAATAAAATGGCTTCGAGGCGGGTAAGCTCAACCGAACGTATTCCTTACATTAGTTATAAGGCGCAATGTCGAGTTTTGATGGGAAAAAAGGATTTTAAGTGCGCCTTATAGTCCGGAAAATACGGTAAGTATAAAATCAAAGTAAAACACTGTTTATGATGTATTACCGTATTTTTCGGAGTATAAGTCACACCGGAGTTTAAGTCGCACCTGCCGAAAATGCATAATAAAAAAAGAAAAAAACAGTCTCACTGGAGCCTGGCCAAACTTTTAAAAAAAAAACTGCGACTTATAGTCCGAAAAATACGGTAATTGTTAACATTCGAAAAATTTCAATGATGAATAAATGGTCTTGTAGTACAGTTAATTAGAACGCCTATTTACAGTCATGGTCAAAAGTTTACATACACTTGTAAAGGACATAATTTCATGGCTGTCTTGAGTTTCCAATCATTTCTACAGCTCTTATTTTTTTGTGATAGAGTGATTGGAGCACATACTTGTTGGTCACAAAAAACATTCATGAAGTTTGGTTCTTTTATGAATTAATTATGGGTCTACTGAAAATGTGAGCAAATCTGCTGGGTCAAAAGTATACATACAGCAATGTTAATATTTGCTTACATGTCCCTTGGCATGTTTCACTGCAATAAGGAGCTTTTGGTAGCCATCCACAAGCTTCTGCTTGAATCTGTGACCACTCCTCTTGACAAAATTGGTGCAGTTCAGCTAAAGTTGCTAGTTTTCTGACATGGACTTGTTTCTTCAGCATTGTCCACATGTTTAAATCAGGACTTGGGGAAGGCCATTCTGAAACCTTCATTCTAGCGTGATTAAGCCGTTACTTTACCACTTTTGACGTGTGTTTGGGGTCATTGTCCTGTTGGAACACCCAACTGCGCCCAAGACCCAACCTCCGGGCTGATGATTTTAGGTTGTCCTGAAGAATTTGGAGGTAATCCTCTGTTTTCATTGTCCTAATTTTCTGTCTGTGAAGCACCAGTTCCATTGGCAGCAAAACAGTCTCAAAGCATAATACTACCACCACCATGCTTGACGGTAGGAATGGTGTTCCTGGGATTAAAGGACTCACCTTTTTGTCCACCAAACATATTGCTGGGTATTGTGGCCAAACTGCTCAACTTTTGTTTCATCTGACACCACATGGACAAAGATAAAACCTTCTGGAGGAAAGTTCTGTAGTCAGATGAAACACAAATTGGACAATGCTGAAGAAACAAGTCCCTGTCAGAAAACCAATAAATTTAGCTGAACTGCACCAATTTTGTCAAGAGGAGTGGTCAAAAATTCAAGCAGAAGCAAAAGTGCCTTATTGCAGTGAAACTTGCCAAGGGACATGTAAGCAAATATTAACATTGCTGTATGTATACTTTTGACCCAGCACATTTGCTCACATTTTCAGTAGACCCATAATAAATTCATAAAAGAACCAAACTTTATGAATGTTTTTTGTGACCAACAAGTATGTGCTCCAATCACTCTATCACAAAAAAATGAGAGTTGTAGAAATTATTGGAAATCCATTGTTCTTTACAAGTGTATGTAAACTTTTGACCACGACTGCATATTTGTATGTATTAAAGTAATCAGACATATTGTTGTCAACATTGTTTGCTGTGTGAGTGCAGGGTCCAGATGATTGCCACGTTGTGTTTGGTGAGCTGCTTCTCATGGCTTCCAGGTCAGCTGTCAACCCAAAAGTGCGCAAGATGAACAGTCCACGTCGCCGTAGCAACCATGTTGTGTTTGCTTTTGCAGGGCTGCTGGAGGCCAAGTCCTTGCTGAGCGCCATCGAGCAGGAAGGTGCGTGAACGATGACATCGAGCCCCAGTCCCATGTTGTCGCCGGTGTTCCGTAGACCTCACCGTCCTCGCTCTCTGTGCAGACATGGTTCCTGTCGGCGACGTCGGCATCGGTCCTGAGAGAGCCAACGACTTCCTGACCCGCTCCAGAGCCAGGAGGAACGCCGACCCCCGATGGTATCGAGGGAACCCGGACTTCCAGGCCTACTATCGCTACTACAGCAGCATCGGGCACACGGAGGGGGTACGGCACACACACACACTTTTACTGCCCCAAAAAAGTATTCGGACAATGTGGGGACTTTAGTGTTCTCGTGAGACTTGTAGAAACGCCACTCAACATCAAGCCAAACCGGAGTCAATGAAGAGAACGTCATTGTAAGTTTCATTTACTTTTGACAATTCTTCATAGACAAGATGGTGAAAAACTGAAAAGAACAAAGAGACACAAAAACACTTATTGCCTCTGTACATATTTGTCTACAATGACATATGAAAATGTAACGGTAATGTCCCAAAATGTCCAGCAGAGGGAGACTCCAGTCTGCCTGAATGACTTGAACACGTTGTGTCCAATTCGACAATTATATTTACCATATCGGCACTATTACACTTTTTTAACGTATCTGACATGTTGTTAACTTATTAAAGACAACTTACGGCATTGTTTCTTCGCCGCTTTGTGTAGGATGGCAACAGAAATTATTACAGAAGACCGCAACATGTATGACTTGCTTTCGAACGAATACCGGAAGTCAACCAACCGGAAGTAATGTAGCGGAAGTGAAATCATCTAACTGCTGTTTACCGATTATAGCACATAATAGATATAAACAACTTTAGCTCCAAATTAAAGCATTGCAGTCAATAATACAAACATATTAAGTAATTATGTAAAGAATATTAACAATTTACTTTAGGACATCACAGGGACCATCCCATTGGAACCCATTTAAGTCCACTAGCCCGCTTATTTCCACAACCCGTCAATACTGATCAACTCCGTTAGTTACGAAAGAACTACGCTTATGTTCACCAACATAAGATTGAGGTCATTTGTATGGGAAAAAAAACAAGCCGTTAATTTCAACATGTTGTAGTATTGTTCATTTTCTCATCCAAGCAGCTAGCAACCACTGTCTCGTTACTGTACTGTGCAATCAATCAATCAAAAACAAGGTTTTCCAAAATAAGAGAACAACTTCAACTCAAGTTATGGAGAAAAAAAAAGTGCCAACATGGCACTGCCATATTTATTATTGAAGTAACCAAGTGCTTTATTTTTTTTATTTTTTTAACATGCCTCAAAACAGCAGCTTGGAATTTGGGACATGCTCTCCCTGAGATAATCCTAATACCCACTACAACTATGGGAAATACTGTACTTTGACTTTCATATAGTGCATTATTTTTTTTATTTTTTTTAAACATGCCTCAAAACAACAGCTACAAAAACAATGAAGGCACACAGCTTCAGTCCAGAGTATACTAGAGCATACTTGAGACCTCCGAATTCGGGAGATGGGCTGGGTTTGGTGGTAGCGGGGGGGTGTATATTGTAGCGTCCAGGAAGAGTTAGTGCTGCAAGGGGTTCTGGGTATTTGTTCTGTTGTGTTACGGTGCGGCTGTTCTCCCGAAATGTGTTTGTCATTCTTGTTTGGTGTGGGTTCACAGTGTGGCGCATATTTGTAACCGTGTTAAAGTTGTTTATACGGCCAGCCTCAGTGTGACCTGTATGGCTGTTGATCAAGTATGACTTGCATTCACTTGTGTGTGTGTGTGTGTAAAAGCCGCATATACTATGTGACTGGGCCGGCACGCTGTTTGTATGGAGGAAAAGCGGATGTGACGACAGGTTGTAGAGGACGTTAAAGGCAGTGCCTTTAAGGCACGCCCACAATATTGTTGTCCCGGTGGAAATCGGGAGAATGGTTGCCCCGGGAGATTTTCAGGAGGGGGAGAGGTTGAAACCGATACCGATAATTTCCGATATTACATTTTAAAGCATTTATCGGCATCTCTAATTGTCACCAAAGTCACAAGAAAATGTGCAAGCAGTTTCGGTTATGTTGACATCTGGTTATGACGTTGACATAAACGCGTTCCACAATATTTACAAATTCCTACTTAAATATACCGAGCTCTAACATTTGTATTAGTTGACTGGACCATAAGTAGTTTAGGGCTGCAGCTACAAATTATCGATTAGTTTGTTCGCTTAATCGAATAAAACACTTTTTAGTAGAGATGTTTAATAATGGCTTTTTTTTTGCCGATATTCCGATATTGTCCAACTTTTAATTACCGATACCGATATATACAGTCGTGGAATTAATTTTATTTTGCTGCTACAGAAAAATAAATACATTCTCCGATGAAACAGTCTTGTGAGCCAAATAGAATTCACTAGATAGTAACAGTTAATGTAAACTATTCAACATTATCATAGTCAATTGCTAACAATTGTGTGTATACAGACAGTTGTAAGCTTTTGACTACAGATGTCCGATAATGGCTTTTTTGTTGATATTCCGATATTGTCCAACTCTTAATTACCGATACCGATATCAACCGATATATACAGTCGTGGAATTAACACGTTATTATGCCTAATTTTGTTGTGATGCCCCGCTGGATGCATTAAACAATGTAACAAGGTTTTCCAAAATAAATCAACTCAAGTTATGGAAAAAAATGCCAACATGGCACTGCCATATTTATTATTGAAGTCACAAAGTGCATTATTTTTTTTAAACATGTCTCAAAACAGCAGCTTGGAATTTGGGACATGAGGAGGTTGGGGGGGGGGGGGGGGGGGTAAGGGGTAGCAGGGGGTGTATATTGTAGCGTCCCGGAAGAGTTAGTGCTGCAAGGGGTTCTGGGTATTTGTTCTGTTGTTACGGTGCGGATGTTCTCCCGAAATGTGTTTGTCATTCTTGTTTGGTGTGGTTTCACAGTGTGGCACATATATGTAACAGTGTTAAAGTTGTTTATACGGCCACCCTCAGTGTGACCTGTATGGCTGTTGACCAAGTATGCATGGCATTCACTTGTGTGTTTGAAAAGCAGTAGATATTATGTGACTGGGCCGGCACGCAAAGGCAGTGCCTTTAAGGTTTATTGCCGCTCTGTACTTCTCTCTACGTCCGTGTACACAGCGGCGTTTTAATAAGTCATAAATTTCACTTTTTGAGACCGATACCGATCATTTCCGATATTACATTTTAAAGCATTTATCGGCCGATAATATCTACTTTTTAGGGAAAAAAATATTTTTCTGTTTTACCCTTAATTAATTTTCTATTTAATGATCATCATCAACTAAAAAATTGCACTTTTAACATTGAGAAATATATATTTGTAAACTCTGCCACAGAGATCAAGGCACCCACAAGCCACCGTTCTCGCAGAAACCATGTCCGTGTATTTGAAGTCCCGGGGCGCTCCATGCGACCCGGAATCGGTCCATTTTTACGGAGTGAACTCATCAAACCAGCAAGTAGCAATTCTCCAAGTACCGTCATAATGACCAACATTAAAACACAGTAGCGTAGTAGGCATACGTATCCGTTAAAAAACAAGGCAGAAGTATATTCAATAATTTTGGCCACTGTTTGAACAGTAACACTATGTTTGAATTCTTTCAGTTTGAGAATATAATCGACTAAATTGAAGCTTTTTTCCTAATCGGTTAACTTAACTTAGATGTATTTTGAATGTTGTGTCAGCTGTACGAGATCGACAAGCTGAGGATGTTGTACCAGCAGATGAGGTACCTGGAGAACACCTACGGCCCCAACGCCTCCTACTTCCAGAGCAAGCTGGGGGTCCCGCAGATAATGTGCGACCCGGCCACCGACAAGAGGTGCAAAGTGGTCGCCCCCGCGCCTCCCCCCATGAAGGGAGTCCCCGTCCCCGCCCCCGTCCCCGAGGCCACGGATCTGCCCGCCACGCTCCCCCCACCCCCTTTTGTTTCCCAGGCGGACGTCCTGTACCTGTGCAACAGCAAGGACCCCCTGTGCAAGCCCCACATCGTCTACCTGCCCGCCGGCGCCGTGCCCGTCCTCTGCGACCCTCGCTACCACCCCCACTGCACTCCTCAGAAGGCGCCGCCCGCCCCTGCCGTGGCAGCGCCGCAGCCGCTTCCCCCGCACCCTCCGAAGAAGTCGGTCCCTCCCCCGCTCATGCCCATCCTCGTCAAGAAGTCCCCACCGCCGGCCCCCGTCCGCATTTTCAAAGGCATGGAGTACGACTGCGACCCCTACTGGGACCCCGACTGCCTCATTGACCACCCGCCCAGGCCCATGAAGGGGCAGATTGTGGGCCCACCACCACCTCCTCCTCCTCCTGTGGAGGAAGAGAGGGAGGAGGAGGAGGAGCCAGCACCCCCTAGTCTCCCCATGCAGAAGAAATCCTTCCCCTACTACTACCCCGCTGTACCCCACAACCCCCGCGATGACTTGTACGACCCGGCCCGCTTCCAGTACCCTCAACCAGAACCACCTGCCGACGAGACCCAATAGGGACCGTCTTTAAAAAAAAACCAGTCGGGACACATTGAACATGTTGCACAAAGATGTCCTTGAACGCGTCCTAAAGCTTTAAAATATACGGAAAAGTCCAAAAGCATCGTCATTATTCATGTATTATTATTTGTTTCATATTCCATCTCACGCCAAAGGAAGCTGTTTCAAGTCCAAAATAAACGTTGGAAAATAAAAAAGGTTGACTTGTTTGGCTCCTTCCTCATAAAAACAGCGGATCATTAAACATCGTTAACGCAGACTCGTCCAATAGGACACATTGAACACGTTGCACCAAGATGTCTTTGAACGCATCTTAAAGCTTTAAAATATACGGAAAAGTCCAAAAGCATCGTCATTATTCATGTATTTTATTTTCATATTCCATCTTAGGCCTAAGGAAGATGTTTCAAGTCCAAAATAAACGGAAAAAAGCGTTAGAATATGCGGAAAAGTCCAAAAGCATCGTTGTTTATTTTCATATTCCATCTCAGGCCTAAGGAAGCTGTTTTAAGTCAAAAATAAATGTCGAAAAATGAAAAAGGTTGACTTGTGCTTGTTTGGCTCCTTCCTCATAAAAACAGCGGATCATTAAACGATGTTAATGCTGACTCGTCCCAATAGGACATATTGAACACGTTGCACCAAGCTGTCCTTGAACGCATCTTAAAGCTTTAAAATGTACGGAAAAGTCCAAAAGCATCGTCATTATCCATGTATTTTATTTGCATATTCCATCTTACGCCTAAGGAAGATGTTTCAAGTCCAAAATAAACGGAAAAAAAGCTTTAAAATATATGGAAAAGTCCAAAAGCATCGTTATGTATCTTTTTTTAGTAAGGAAGCTGTTTCAAATCCAAAATAAACGTTGGAAAATAATACAGGTTGACTTGTTTGGCTCCTTCCTCATAAAAACAGCGCATCATTAAACGTCGTTAACGCTGACTCGTCCAATAGGACATGTTGAACGCGTTGCACCAAGATGTCTTTGAACGCATCCTAAAGCTTTAAAATATACGGAAAAGTCCAAAAGCATCGTCATTGATCATGTATTATTATTGTATTTTATTATCTCACGCCTAAGGAAGATGTTTTAAGTAAAAAAAAACGTTGAAAAAAAAAAAAAAAGGTTGACTCGTCCAATAGGACATATTGAACACGTTGCATAAAGATGTCCTTGAACGCATCCTAAAGCTTTAGAATATATGGAAAAGTCCAAAAGCATTGTCATTATTCATGTATTTTTATTTTATTATTTCACGCCTAAGGAAGATGTTTCAAGTCCAAAATAAACGGAAAAAGGCTTTAGAAAATACGGAAAAGTCCAAAAGCCTCGTTATGTTTTTTGTTTTATTCTTTTATATTCCATGTCCTTGAACGCATCCTAAAGCTTTAGAATATACGGAAAAGTCCAAAAGCATCGTTAATAATCATGTTGGTTTTTTTTCATATTCTGTCTCTCGCATAAGGAAGCTGTTTTAAGTCAAAAATAAACGTTGGAAAATAAAAAAGGTTGACTTGTGCTTGTTTGGCTTAATTCCTCATAAAAACAGCGTATCATTAAATGTCGTTAATGCTGACTCGTCCAATAGGACATATTGAACACGTTGAACAAAGATGTCCTTGAACGCATCCTAAAACTTTAGAATATACGGAAAAGTCCAAAAGCATCGTCATTATTCATGTATTTTATTTTTTATTTTCATATTCCATCTCTCACATAAGGAAGCTGTTTTAAGTTTTAAAAAAAAACATTGGAAAATTAAAAAAAAGATTGACTTGTGCTTGTTAGGCTCCTTCCTCATAAAAACAATGTCGTTAACGCAGACTCGTCCAATAGGACATATTGATCACGTTGCACAAATATGTCCTTGAACCAGGGGCGTCACTAGCTTTTAAGGACAGGGGGGGCTTAGCCCCCAGGAGATGCACAGGATGCGAGCGAACGTAGCGCACGAGCACAAAACCTCACAAACGGCTAACAAAGACTTAGAAATGATTCATTGTTATTATTATTATTTCAGTCGGTTTATTTTCAATCTGTGTTCAGTACAACAACACACATGGGTTTGCACAGTGACATTTTGTTTACAGCATCAACAAGAAACAATTACTTGCATGATCCTTCAAGATACACTGAAACACAATGAAAGTCATGGCATTAGCCTCTATGTTATTCATTCACAATATAGAGGATAATGCCACGACTTTCGCTCACAATACAATAATTGTTTGTTCCCAAATATTTTGAAGTTGCACAGATTACATCTTGGGAACATATGTGACTAAAATGGTTGTAAATTCAAGCCCTGGAAATATTACTTAATTACTTGAATTAAAGTAATATCTGGATCGGGATGATTTGGCTTATATATAATAGATTTATATATATATACTATGGCAAGTCGTTAAGGAAATTAAATATATATGGAAGTCTGAATAGAAATGAGAAACGTTTATATATACTGTAAATAAGAGTTAGAGTCCGTCTGCTGATCTGAAAAAGAGCCAAAGCTGTCAAAGAGCTGAGGGACCATCTTCAAATTTCAATGCTGAAACAAATAATGCAAACAATAAAATGCAACTTCCAGGGCTTGAGATGAACGTAGTCCCGTCGTCCCGGGGCCGGTAAAAAAAAAAGAACGGGACAAAATTAAATGCTCTCCGGGACGATGGCTTTTAACTATTTTTTTACTTTTTATGTATTTATTCATTTTACATTTTATATTAAATGTCTTGGTTTTTCCTCCCTCTGAAAATCCTATGGAATGTTTAACAAGCCATCCTATAACAATACAACAGCTATTAATGTAACAATACAATAAAACAAATATATTTAATGATGTTTATTTCATTATTTTAACAATAGGCTAATGTATATTACTTTATATGGATTCTACAAAAAACACAAAACTTAAAAACTAAATTATTTACAATTGCAGACACAAGGTTTCGTGCAGCTTCACTCATTGTAAAGGAAGACGGAAGTCCACGCAGGAGAAAAATGACTACAAAGATGGTGTCTGGGTTTTTCTTATATATATCTATAAATACATATTAAGTCTTTCATATATATATATATATATATATATATATATATATATATATATATATATTCACTGCAATAAGGTAACATCACCAGAATGATTGACAATTAGGAGGACCAATAGTCAACATGATCCACCCAGAAATAAATAAAACAAATGGCTTATCGATAAGCCATTTAAAAAAAAAAAAAAGTTTTAATATTTATTTATATGTATCATTATTCTCCTGCTCACCTTTCCAGTAGAGGCCTCTCCCCTCTCACTTTATGTGCTCCTCTGCCCTGACTCTTACAGGTCAATAGGGGTTGTGGAGTGATTATTATTATTATCTACTGATGATAGTCATACGTGAATGAGCTCAGCTCCTGTTCTCCTCCATGTGTAAAGTGAGAAACACAGCTGATGCTCCAGAAGGAAGTAACCCCAAAGATAGCAAATGGTAAAAAAAGAGTGCACATTTAACTTTATAAATAACCAGGACCTTCATGATGCATTTCAGGCTAACTAGCTAACTAAGTAGCAGCATTGCTTTAGAGTGGGAATGTAACTTTTTGTCAAACACAGACCTGGTGTAAAGTGGAGCTAATACATTTTAATACAAGCAGTGATGAATACTTACTTTCTTGAAAAAGTTTCTTATGTCCATTTTGCATCCGTTCACGTTCTTGTTCTGCAGTGCTATGTGCTAATGTGCTTCGTACACCTACAGCAGGGATCCTCAACAGGCGGACCGCGGTCCAAGTCCGGACCCAGCGACGTGTCCGTCCGGACCCAGCACGAATTATAGTAAAAAAAAAAAAAAAAAAAAAATATTTTTTTATTATTATAATTATAATTATTATAAAAAAATATAATAATTGTATTCATCTGTGAGTTATCGCTAGCGCAAGTCAACGTTCTTTGTTGTTTTTAGTCAAATATCTCCACGTTTCGTTTACACTTGATCGTGTCTCACTCACTCCGTCTCTCTCTCTCTCTCTCTCTCTCTCTCTCTCTCAGAGAGAGAGACGGAGTGAGAGCGAGAGAACGCCACTCTGATTGGCTGATTCCGGGGTATGGGTTGTCATCTCTATCACAACGACGCGCTGATAGGCTGTTACCACCTGGGTCATACACATGTGCAGTGCACAGTGCATGGAACCTTTCGCTGCAGGCACACAGTTGTCTCGTATCGCTACTTCGCTAACTGTTCACTCGTCAGTCACTGAATGTCAATCAAATCACAATGGCATGCTCCAAGTTGGCTCAGGCTGGTAAAAGAAAGGTGGACAGGGAAAACCGACGTTTCAAGGAAGAATGGACAGAGCAATATGTTTCATCCTACCTACTGCAAGAACCAGACCAATGTGTCTAATATGCTACAGTACTGTTGCTCTGGTGAAAAGTGACAATCTGAAACGTCACTATCTGAAAGAGCACCGCGAATTTGAAGAGACATTTCCTCATGATTCAGAGCTAAGAAAAAAAGAAATCACGAGGCTGAAAAAGTCATATGAAACATCAAGCAAGATTTTTGTTAAATCTATGACACAACAACAAATAGCAACAGAGCAGTAACGTGCGGTGAGGTTGACATGGCTGGTGAGGCACTGACTTCATCACAGTCAGATTTACAAACATATGAACCCTAAAGAGTATCTTATTCACCATTTGATTGGCAGCAGTTAACGGGTTATGTTTAAAAGCTCATACCAGCATTCTTCCCTGCTTGGCACTCAGCATCAAGGGTTGGAATTGGGGGTTAAATCACCAAAAATGATTCCCGGGCGCAGCGCCACTGCTGCCCACTGCTCCCCTCACCTCCCAGGGGGTGATCAAGGGATGGGTCAAATGCAGAGGACACATTTTTTCAAAGTTCTTATTTATTTTTGTTTCAAAGAAAATATTTCATGTATTTTATTGGATATTTATTTTATTTTTGTTAATTTTAAGAAAATGTTAAACTACCTACCTCCTGCTACTATATAAGCTTGACCGATAATAAACGGACCCAGCCTGTTTAAAAAAAAAAAATTGTGGACCTTCAAGATTTGTACTTGAGGACCCCTGACCTACAGGATCGCAGGCAAGGTCGCAGAGAAAATGCGGACTGGATTTTGAGTGATGTGGGCATTTTCTATATGAACAAGTCCAAGGACCGCAAGCAAGGTCGCAGAGAAAATGCGGACTGGATTTTGAGTGATGTCGGCATTTTCTATATGAACAAGTGTAATGGATTGGATACTGACGCACGAAAGGGGCTCTCTTACCTTACGCTATGAAGTGAGGGGAAACTGAGTGAATAATGACAGGTTCTATGATTATTTATATAAACTCATATTCGGGCCACTTTATAATGAATATGTCGGCATGTATTTGTAAAAAAAAAAAAAAAAAATTTAACACCAAATTATTTATACTTAAGAATATTTTAGGGGGGCTTGAGCCCCCCTAAAATAGGCCTAGCAACGCCAATGATAATCATGTTGGTTGTTTTTCATATTCTATCTCACGCCTAAGGAAGATGTTTCAAGTCCAAAATAAACTAAACAAAGCTTTAGAATGTTCGGAAAAGTCCAAAAGCCTCGTTATATTTTTTGTTTTATATTTTTATATTCAATCTCACGCCTAAGGAAGCTGTTTTAAGTAAAAAATAAACGTTGGAAAATAAAAAGGTTGTGCTTGTTTAGCTCCTTTCTCATAAAAACAACGGATCATTAAATGTCGTTAACGCACTCGTCCAATGGGACATATTGAACACGTTGCACAAAGATGTCCTTGAATGCATCCTAAAGCTTTAGAATATACGGAAAAGTCCAATAGCATCGTTAATAATCATGTTTGTTTTTTTTTTTTTCATATTCTCTCACGCCTAAGGAAGATGTTTCAAGTCCCCCCAAAAAAACGTTGGAAAAAAAAAAAAGGTTGACTTGTGCTTGTTTGGCTCCTTCCTCATAAAAACAGCAGATCATTAAATGTCATTAATGCTGACTCGTCCAATGTGAGACCCCCACTTTAGGCCCCTCCAGAGGCTGTCAAACAGCAGGAAGGCGACTTCAAACCAAACTTGCCACGTTGTGTAGATTTCATGAGCTCGTCTTAAAAAAAGTGCACATGTAAGAAAAGGCGTGCCGCCCCTTTAAGAGCTGGGGGGAAAAAAAATGCACAAGCCCTATGAAAAAAATAACAGTAAACACTTTATTACATACATCACTGTGACATGGGAATCAAACGGGGGTGAAAATGTTCGTTTGCAGTGGTGAGAGCCTCAGTTTGTTGACCAATCAGAAAAAGAGTCCTCTCATCCGGCGTCCGATGCCCTGGCGGTCGTAGAGGACGTTGAACTTGTTGATGAACTGGTTCATGCTGTTGCAGGTCTTGGTGATGGAGCCCAGGTAGGCCATGAGGCCCACGTCGTTGCATTGCTGCAGGGCGACACAAGAGGGCGATGTCACAACAGTATTTTGTATTTGGCGGGTGATAAGATGTCTTACGTCGTAGAAGTCCGTTTTGAACTTGATGGTGCTGAGGACCGGCAGTCGGTGGCACAGGGCGTTGGCTTCTCGCAAGATCTCGTGGTTGAACGGAACTTCACCTGTCGGAACAAAGGCAGTGAACGAAAACTCGAGCAGCTCTCAATACACCTGATTAAATCACATTTACAAAATATACAATCTTTCAGTATTTTGACCAAAAAAACATTTTATTTTAACCATAAAACAAAAGAATATACATACAGTACAGGCCAAAAGTTTGGACACCTTCTCATTCGATGCGTTTTCTTTATTTTCACGACTATTTACATTGTAGATTGTCACTTAAGGCATCAAAACTATGAATGAACACATGCGGAGTTATGTACTTAACAAAAAAAAAAGTGAAATGACTGAAAACATGTTTTATATTCTAGTTTCTTCAAAATAGCCACCCTTTGCTCTGATTACTGTTTTGCAAACTCTTGGCATTCTCTCGATGAGCTGAAAGGGTTTTCACTTCACAGGTGTCATAGTTTTGATGCCTTTAGTGACAATCTACAATGTAAATAGTCATGAAAACAAAGAAAACGCATTGAAATGAGAAGGTGTGTCCAAACTTTAGGCCTATACTGTACGTTTAAGATGAATAAAACCCTTTCATTGGGCAGTGACCCTTGGACAGCGCCATCTTGGGGGCAATTTTGCCGATCATTCACAATCCTTATGTAAAACAAGAGCATATGTTTTGATTTTTTTTATGCATTCTAACACTTAAATAAATGCTAGCAAAAGTCAGCTAATAGTGGATCCAATGAGATTTTCTCTATTCCGCCTATAAAGCCCTCTAAAAAACCTCTATCGAGGTTTTATATACACCCTGTAAGTACATATGTCATGTAGTAACATTCATAATAACATGTAATACTTAAATATTTTGATCATTTTGATTGATCATTTGTATTAATTTCACTTTCCCTTCAACAATAACAACACTACTAATCATAGCCTTCAGGAGCAACAACAAAGACTACTTCGGGACAAATGATGATCAAGAAACTTCTATTTTTGAGCCTGAATATAA
Source organism: Nerophis lumbriciformis (assembly GCF_033978685.3). NCBI lineage: Eukaryota > Metazoa > Chordata > Actinopteri > Syngnathiformes > Syngnathidae > Nerophis > Nerophis lumbriciformis. Next base: position 20,461,417 of record NC_084563.2, on the reverse strand, counting down.
GGAGGACGACGTACAAGTTTCAGAACCTGTGCGCTAAACAGATGCAGCTTTAGTGAAACTAAGCATCATGTCGCTGTATTGCGAAGTGCTGAACAAGAAATATAAACTACCAACATAATAAAGCAATCACTTCCTGTACAATGTCTGCTCTCACTGAGATGTTTATATCTTCCACTTTCCATCAACAATTAACAACTTTGTGTCTTTCTTGCCATCCCCGGCCGGGTCTAAATTGAATTTCAAAGTTGACAAACTTTGCGGTTTATGTCCACAACCTTCTACGATACAGGTGAGGCATGATTTACAGTATAATCTGGAATTAATTTTTGCTCAACATGTCAATAGCAGCATAAGCCAGTTAGCCCTCTGTGATCAGCGTTGGCGCTTATAATAAATATCGCTAATATCCTGGTCACGAGATGTAAATAAGGATTGTTGGCGTTTTTCGGATGTTTTTAAGAGGGCTTTATGGGCGGAATTGCGTATTCCTATACTGCCACCTCTTACTTGCCATACATTACAAGTTAGAATGCATGATTAAAAAAAATACATTAAAGTTAAAGTTAAAGTACCAATGATTGTCACACACACACACACTAGGTGTGGCGAGATTATTCTCTGCATTTGACCCTTCACCCTTGATCACCCCCTGGGAGGTGAGGGGAGCAGTGGGCAGCAGCGGTGGCCGCGCCCGGGAATCATTTTTGGTGATATAACCCCCAATTCCAACCCTTGATGCTGAGTGCCAAGCAGGGAGGTAATGGGTCCCATTTTTATAGTCTTTGAGGTTTGTGAATGAAGTTCCGCTTTAAATTAGGTCACATTTGTAAATGTTTTTTTTTCCATTAGGAATATTTTATAAAGCGTTTAAATAAAATACTATTTTTCCTCCCAAATCTGATATATTTGACATTTACTTGCATAAAAAGTCAAAATGCAGGTTTTTATTAAACAGTGACAAGAAAAACAGCTCTATCTAGTGGGACAATGCTAATAATGACTTGAATGCAAAGATACCATCCATCCATCCATTTTCTAGCGCCCGCACATTAAAAAACTTGACAGCTCATCCACCCATTTTCTACCGCTTGTCCCTTTCGAGGGTTACGGGGGGGGTACTGGAGCTTATCCCAGCTATTAAATTTAAAAAAATAAACGCTAAGATGTTGCAGAGGGCTAAGAAAGATGGATCACTGCCAGAAAGTGACGTACACGTAACGACGCGCCTCAACTTGATGACGCGCTGCGAGAAAGCGTTTTGAAGCTCAGACATTATTTTGTCGCTCGGCAACGGTGTCTCACCTGCTTCCGCGGCTTTGACGTACTCCAGGATGATCTTCACGCGACTGTGCAGCATCTTGATGGCGCTGTGCTGGACTATCAGGTGCTCGGCGACTATCACCACAACAACAAAAACAACTCGGTGAGACACTGGAACTTCAATGATGTCCCAGTATGACATAGTGTTGTCCCAATACCAATATTTTGGTACCGGTACCAAAATGTATTTCGATACTTTTCTAAAGAAAGGGGACCACAAAAAATTCCATTATTGGCTTTATTTGAACAAACAATGTTGTCTCTTATTGCAAGTTTGTCCTTAAATAAAATAGTGAACATACAAGACAACTTGTCTTTTATTATAGTAAGTAAGCAAACTAAGGCTCCTAATTTAGTCTGCTGACATATGCAGTAACATATTGTGTCATTTATCATTCTATTATTTTGTCAACATTATTAAGGACAAGTGGTAGAAAATGAATTATTAATCTACTTGTTCATTTACTGTTACCGTAATATCTGCTTACTTTCTCTTTTAACATGTTCTATCTACACTTCTGTTAAAATGTAATAATCACTTATACTTCTGTTGTTTGATACCACAAATTTAGGTATCAATCCGATACCTAGTAGTGACAGGATCATACATTGGTCATATTCAAAGTCCTCATGTGTCCATGGACATATTTCCTGAGTTTATAAACATGATATAAATTTTTTTTAAACGAAAGAAGATGTTGTGATGCCAAAAAATATATATGTAATCATAGTAGTATCGACTAGATACGCTCTTGTACTTGGTATCATTACAGTGGATGTCAGGTGTAGATTCACCAATGCTGTTTGTTTATATTAATCATAGTAGTATCAACTAGATACGCTCTTGTACTTGGTATCGTTACAGTGGATGTCAGGTGTAGATTCACCAATGCCGTTGGTTTATATTAATTATAGTAGTATCGACTTGATACGCTCTTGTACTTGGTATCGTTACAGTGGATGTCAGGTGTAGATCACCAATGCAGTTTGTTTATATTAATCATAGTAGTATCGACTAGATACGCTCTTGTACTTGGTATCATTACAGTGGATGTCAGGTGTAGCTTCACCAATGCCATTTGTTTATATTAATCATAGTAGTATTGACTAGACACGCTCCTGTACTTGGTATCATTACAGTGGATGTCAGGTGTAGATCCACCTATGGCGTTTGTTTACATTGTGACGCCGGTGAGCTACGGTGTGTAGTGAAGCATGTTTAGCTATTCCTCGTCCAGCAGGGATGATACTTGTAAGAAACTTACTTTATTTGTCGCCATGGAGATGAGGATGAGTGATTTAGAAGTAGCTAAAACACTGCAGACTGCGGATGGACTTTAGCACCTAGCTAGCTAGCCATGTCTTAAAGCACCTCTTCCTGAGGGCATTTCAGTGTTATAACTTCACCTTTATCGTTAGTTTTTAAGCCAAAATGCATCCGTTCTCCCTTTTCTGTCTACACACTGTGTCTGCTTGTAAGTACTCTGTGATTGTGCGCTGCCGAACATGCTCGTCCGCTCGTAAACCAGCAATGACACAATGTGACGACGGGGGGTGGGACCAGTACCTTTTAATACCGAATATGATTCATTAGTATCCCGGAACTATACTTATACCGGTATACCATACAACCTTAGTCCGACCTTACCTGTGGAGTTCTCTCCGGTGCCAGTGGCCGTCATGCGGGCCACGTGGTCCACGCCGATCCTCTCGGCCTCCTCCGTGGCGAGGGTGTAGTTCAGCTCGGCGAACAGCATGGTGGCCTGCGTCGGGAGACAAGGACGTTGAAAGGAGCGTCGCTGCTGCGGTTAAAGCTAAAAAAGGTCACACTTGAGAGGACGGCTACCTCGCCGCTGATGATGTCGATGACGGACTCGAACACGCTGACCGGCAGCTGAGGAAGAAAACACGGTTAACTTCTTGAGGGTGGCGACGGTTTGACACCGGAGCAGACACTCACATCAGTGTGTTTGGTCAACGGGTTGAGCTTGAGGAAGAGCGGACTCTCGATGATTTCACACACCTGACAGGAGAATCAAAACAATCAAGGTGGTGAGGATATTCAGTAGGGATGTCCGATAATGGCTTTTTTGCCGATATCCGATATTGTCCAACTCTTAATTACCGATTCCGATATCAACCGATACCGATATATACAGTTGTGGAATTAACACATTATTATGCCTAATTTTGTTGTGATTCCCCACTGGATGCTGTCACACAGCGGTGAGGGAAGTTCTGTTTTGGGGTTGTCTGGAGAAGGTCCTGCTTAATGTTGAAAGTCTTATCCTCCTCTCGTTTCAGGCCACTTGCCCTTCCTCCTGTCTGATTTCTTTCCTGATTGCGCCCACCTGTGTCACCCTCCCTCATGTGTGTGTGTATAGAGCTCTCGTCTTCCCCTGTCTTGTTGCCAGAGTATATCGTCTCGTCATGTACCTCCAGCCTTGAACCAAGTTGATAAGTATTGCCTCGTTTTATTCCCTGATTTCTTTGTACCCTCTGAAGAAGAGTGATTTTGATTTACTTAAGTTTTTTAAACTAATTTCATAGTGCTTTGCTTTCCTTTTTCCCTCCTCTTGGAACGCTCTAAGTTGTAGTTTTCTTAGCTCTTTATAGTGTATATTCTGTTTATAGCTTCTTGTCTCTTCCTCTTCATGAGCGATTTTCCTTTTGTGTAGCTAATCATTAGGGATGTCCGATAATGGCTTTTTGCCGATATCCGATATTGTCCAACTCTTTAATTACCGATACCGATATCAAACGATACCGATATCAACCGATATATACAGTCGTGGAATTAACACATTATTATGCCTAATTTGGACAACCAGGTATGGTGAAGATAAGGTCCTTTTTTTAAAAATTAATAAAATACAATAAGATAAATAAATTTAAAACATTTTCTTGAATAAAAAAGAAAGTAAAACAATATAAAAACAGTTACATAGAAACTAGTAATTAATGAAAATTAGTAAAAATTAACTGTTAAAGGTTAGTACTATTAGCAGCACGCACAATCATGTGTGCTTATGGACTGTATCCCTTGCATACTGTATTGATATATATTGATATATAATGTAGGAACCAGAATATTAATAACAGAAAGAAACAACCCTTTTGTGTGAATGAGTGTAAATGGAGGAGGGAGGTTTTTTGGGTTGGTGCACTAATTGTAAGTGTATCTTGTGTTTTTTATGTTGATTTAATAAAAAATTTAAAAAAAGATACAGATAATAAAAAAGATACTGATAATTTCCGATATTTCATTTGAAAGCATTTATCTCTAATATTTACTGTTCACTAGTGATGGGTCCGGCAACACCGATGCATCGGCGCATGCGTCGAGCTCATAGAGCAAAACCCTGTGTCGGTGCGCGTACCGCTTTTAGAAAGTCACGTGACCGATCACGAGCTGATTCGGTCACGTGACCGATACGCGAACTGTGTTGAACTGACGCCTGCGCGCCAAACTGTGTTTATAAGGAAGCGCATCTGTCAACGAGATGCTGCTGCCAACAGAATCGCCGCACTTCTGTCGTTGGTCATTTGTAATTTGTCGTCGTCGGAGATCATGGAGCAGCCTCAGGCAAAAAGAAAGATTTCCGCCGTGTGGGAATATTTTGATCATATATCGGGGAAAAAAGATATTTGTGTTCATTTCCTTGTCGTTTCATCCTGTTCTCTCAAAGTTTCCGCTTGATCTTTTAGAATTCAAAATCTCTTCAAAATGATTCTTAGTTTACTTTTCATATATTTTCTGCAGGTTAAATGTCGCATTTGTACGACAGAATTGTCGTACATTAACAAATCTACCTCCTCAATGCTGTCAGCCGGAGAAATAATAACTAAGAAAAGAAATCGTCTAAAATTTAATATGTTGGAAAAACTGTTTTTTTTGGAATAAAAATGTGTAAAAAACAAAACAAGAAAAAACATTCCCAGTCCACAAGCATCCTCATTCACAACACGTTCTCTTACATTTCCATGTTATGATACATGTTCACATTATTTGACTGTATCTAAAAAAGATAAATATATTTTTATTTAAATGCAGATATGAAATAATACTAAATGAAATACAATGACTTGGTTTATATTAGTGTATATACTAGGTCAGGGGTCGGCAACCCGCGGCTCTAGAGCCGCATGCGGCTCTATAGCGCCGCCCTAGTGGCTCTCTGGAGCTTTTTCAAAAATGTATGAAAAATGGAAAAAGATGAGGGGAAAAAAATATATTTTTTGTTTTGATATGGTTTATGTAGGAGGACAAACATGACACAAACCTCCCTAATTGTTATAAAGCACACTGTTTATATTAAACATGCTTCACTGACTCGAGTATTTGGCGAGCGCCGTTTTGTCCTACTAATTTTGGCGGTCTTTGAACTCACCGTAGTTTGTTTACATGTACAACTTTCTCCGACTTTCTAGGACGTGTTTTATGCCACTTCTTTTTCTGTCTCATTTTGTCCACCAAACTTTTAACGTTGTGCATGAATGCACCAAGGTGAGTTTTGTTGATGTTATTGACTTGTGTGGAGTTCTAATCGGGCATATTTGGTCACTGCATGACTGCAAGCTAATCGATGCTAACATGCTATTTAGGCTAGCTATATGTACATATTGCATCATTATGGCTCGTTTGTAGGTATATTTGAGGTCATTTAGTTTCCTTTAAGTCATCTTAATTCAATTTGTATCTCATGACACACTATCTGTATGTAATATGGCTTTTAATTTTTTGCGGCTCAAGACAGATTTGTTTTTGTATTTTTGGTCCAATATGGCTCTTTCAACATTTTGGGTTGCCGACCCCTGACCTAGTATATACAATAGATATATAGATAGATAGTACTTTATTGATTCCTTCAGGAGAGTTCCCTCAGGAAAATTAAAATTCCAGCAGCAGTGTACAAAATTGAGATCGAATTTAAAAAGTAAAAAGTAAATAATGGGGCTGTAAATGGAAACAAAATAGAAAAATATTACAATAGAAAAATATATATATTATATATATATAATAATATAAACCAAGTCATTGTATTTCATTTAGGATTATTTCATATCTTCATTGAAACAAAAATATATTTATCTTTTTTTAGATACAGTCAAATAATGTGAACATGTATCATGACATGGACATCTAAGAGAACATGTTGAGAATGAGGATGCTTGTGGACTGGGTATTTTTTTTTTTTTTTTTACACTTTTATGAAAAAAAAAACAGTTTTTCCAACGTATTACATTTTAGACGATGTCTCTTCTTAGTTATTTCTCCGGCTGTAGAAAAGACCCGGTCACAGGGCACAGAGGAGGCGTCAGTGTGACAGTTCGCGTATCGGTGACGTGACCGAAACAGTTCATGATCGGTCACGTGACTTTCTAAAAGCGGTACACGCACCGACACAGGGTTTTGCTCTATGAGCTTGACGCATGTGCCGATGCATCTATGTTGCCGGACCCATCACTAGCGTGCGCCGTTTTGTCCCACTAATTTTGGCGGTCTATGAACTCACCGTAGTTTGTTTACATGTGTAACTTTCTCCGACTTTCTCGGACGTGTTTTATGCCACTTCTTTATCTGTCTCATTTTGTCCACCAAACTTTTAACGTTGTGCATGAATGCACCAAGATGAGTTTTGTTGATGTTATTGACTTGTGTGGAGTGCTAATCAGGCATATTTGGTCACTGCATGACTGCAAGCTAATCGATGCTAACATGCTATTTAGGCTAGTTATATGTACATATTGCATCATTATGCCTCATTAGTAGCTATATTTGAGCTCATTTAGTTTCCTTTAAGTCCTCTTACCGGTAATTCAATTTATATCTCATGACACACTATCTGTATGTAATATGGCTTTTATTTTTTTGCGGCTCCAGACAGATTTGTTTTTGTATATTTGGTCCAATATGGCTCTTTCAACATTTTGGGTTGCCGAACCCTGTACTATACTAGGTCATAAAATCAGTGTCAGTTTAGTCGGTCTATAGGTTGCCTGTAGGGATTTTTAATGTCCAGCAGATGTCAGTATTTAGTGACACAGTATCAACACAGTTTTGCAATGTGTCGAAACGCTTCATGACGCCTCATCAACCCATCACTACTGTTCACCCACCTGCTTGTGAATATGGATATCAGACTGGTCCGGGGGGCCGCCGGTGGTGTACCAGCCCAGGAACTCCATTTCTTTGAACACCTGTTTGACTGCAAAAGCCCACACCTGATGATTAATTACTACTTCCGACCCAACACCAATGCTATTTTTTTCCCAAAAGCTCACATTGCTCCTCCTTGATGTAGTAGTACTCCTTGTCAATGTGCACTTTGTCGTCCGTGGTGTGCGAAAGCAGCTCAAAGGAGTTCATCACCTCGATGTTCCGGCCCTCTTGCTTCCCGATGAGCGCGCCGATGACTGGGAAGGTGAGACACAACCGCAAACATTACACAACAGTCCAGCCTGACAGACAGGCACACACACACACCTTGCATGGGTCGGCCCTCTTGTGAACGGATCCGTATCCAGTGGTCGGATATGTTGAGAATGACGAGAGGATGCAAAGCCACCGAGACGCTGCCGGTCATGCCGGAAGCCATGACACCGGGGCTGGCTGCAGACACACAACAACACAACACACAGGGTCACTTCTCAGCAATTAACATAATTAAATACAGACTTACATGCAGTGTGGAAAAGCAACAATATGACAGCTTTATGGGATTTGGGGGGGCGAGTACTAACTTTATAGTAAAGCCTGACTCATTTATTGTTGTTGTGCAGTGACACAGTATGAGTCAAATAAAGAAAGAAGTTAAAATAGCCTCAAACTAGCTGAGTTGTTGACATCTTTGCCAGCAACTAACCAAACCTGTGTCAGCCCAGAGCTACACACCGAACATTTGTCTGCCAACTCGCCTCAACACCAAAGTATATCACCGTATACGGACATAATTGTGTTTAGGCGTGGAGCTGTGTCGCTGTAATGGAGGGAATTTGGGATAAATGTTGAATTTAAAAGAAGGTACTCGCCTGCCCCGTCTACTTCCATTCCGCCGCCGTTGCTCGTCGCCATCTTGTGCCGAAAGACGCGCATGCGCCGTGGGCTGGTGAACTTTAAGCAAGCATGACTGAGATGTTTAAAAAAAATATATTCAACATAAAATAATAAAGAATGTATTTATATATTTAGGGATAGATGAATATGTTTATTGTTATTTTTAAGGTTTTAAATAAAGTGCATTAACTGACGCCGGATCTTGTAGGCAAGTAGCTGGTGTTTCCGGCGGAGTGTTGATGAAGGCGCATTCCTGTTGTTTTTAATTTTTTAATTTTTATTTTATTAAACAACAAGCATACATTTATAATGTACACAAAATTCAAGGCACTTTCAACATAAACAACAATCCACACATCAGGTTGAGCAAATCAGGACATCAGAAAAAACATGTCAGAGAAATAAAACAAAAGCAAATACAGACAGAGTATTAAATATCAATAAGTAATAATAATAAACGATATGAAAAAAAGACAAAAAGGGCTACCTAAATCACTTTAAATGTTTTTAACAAAGATATCAATTAAATGGCCTTTGTAGTCTTAATCATCCTCCAAGATTTGATTGATAATTGTAAACCATTAAGCCAAATAGAAAAAGGAGGCCTTACTTGTTGTTGTTGTTCTTCAGCATATCCGGCCAACACACTCACTCCAGAAATTTAGACAAACTTTGGTCCACAAGGGAAATTTTTAAATGTTTTTATTAAAACATATATAATCAACGTAAAATCATAAATAATTCATTTATATATTTAATAATAGATTAATATGTTTAGACACTGTTATTTTTAAGGTTTGAAATATAGTGCATTAACTAACGCCGGATCTTTTAGGCAAGCAGCTGGTGTTTCCGGCGGAGTGTTGATGAAGGCGCATTCCTGTTGTTCTTCCGCGTGTCCGGCCAACACACTCACTCCAGAAAATTAGACAAACTTTATTGGTCCACAAGGAAAATAAAAAAAAACAATTTATCGAAAAAATATATTCAACGTAAAATCATGAATAATTCATTTATATATTTAAGAATAGATAACTATGTTTAGACACTGTAATCTTTGAGGTTTCAAATATAGGGCATTAACTGACGCCGGATCTTTTAAGGAAAGCAGCTTAAACACCGAAACTGTAATGTAAGGGCAGTTAGCGATGCCTGCGCGCATGCGCGGGATGTGGGGCAGGGCGGAAGTTATTAAATTAAAAACGAACAACTGCAAACAACCGTCTCCACTGTATTTATTTCATTTAAAGTACAAGCGTACACACCATAAACTATTAGTTAAGGATTACAATGTAAGCGCACCATTAATAATAATGACCCAATCCAAACAACTTTCCCCACTCTTGGTGTAAAAATAATTATAACCAACAAAATCAAAATTACACAGATATAAAAATCAAAATTACACATACATAAACCATTATAGGGCATGATGGGTAATATATGCAAAACTCTCTCCACACTTCCCCAACTTTGGCGACTTTAGCTTCTTGATACTTCTGATGGATTTACACAACTTTAAGGAAGTCATCAGGGAAGTAAACAATAGCAGTCGAATTTGATGTACTCTTAATATTTCATGTTGTATCGTTTATACTTCATATTGCATTGTCGCCTACACCCCTGACAGGTGGACATGAACATCTCGAGGATGATCAGTTGATAGTGGATGCTATTGAACTCACTTTTGAGTTTAATGGCAAAGGCTGTGATGAGTTATGTACATGTGATAGTGTTAGATTTTTCATGTTCTAATACATTTGCAAACAAAACAAAAAAATATACTTTCACATTGTCGTTACGGGGTATTGTGTGTAGAATTTTGAGGACAAACATTAATTTATTAAATTTTGGAATGAGGCTGTAACATAACGAAATGTGGAAAAAATAAAGCGCTGTAAATACTTTCCGGAAACACTGTTTATCTTTTATTTTAAATTGTTTAAACATTTTATTTTATTTAGCTTTGGCATTGTTTTAATGTTTTTTTGTTGTTGTTTTTTTTCAAACTTTATTTCAACAACAAATGAAGATAACAACATCCATGTTGGGTGGTTGGTTGAAGTTTATTATGCATACAGACACACGGATAGCGTTATTTTCATTGTTAAATGTCTGTACAGTGAAAAATTGAAATATATTACATAAATTAACAAGAAATTGTAACAAAAAACATAAGGAATGAAGGCAAAAAAGAAACAGGAAACATGTGCGAGGGATAACACTTGAAAAATAAAATAAAAAGCAAATAAATGTTTCAAGCGACACGTTATTATTTTTTTGATGGTAATAGTCTTTATAATTTATTTTAGAACGTCGGAAGGGAGGAGCTCAATGTAAAGCCGCTGATCCTCCACATGGAGAGGAGCCAGATGAGGTGGTTCGAGCATCTGGTCAGGATGCCACCCAAACGCCTCCCTCGGGAGGTGATTCGGGCACGTCCGACCGGTAGGAGGCCACGGGGAAGACCCAGGACACGTTGGGAAGACTATCTCTCCCGGCTGGCCTGGGAACGCCTCGGGATCCCCCGGGAGGAGCTGGACGAAGTGGCTGGGGAGAGGGAAGTCTGGGCTTCCCTGCTTAGGCTGCTGCCCCCGCGACCCGACCTCGGATAAGCGGAAGAAGCTGGATGGATGGATGGATAGAATAAAAATAAATAAATTATTTGATTTACATGACATTTCTCTGCCGCGACCCCGAAAGGGACAAGCGGTATTAAATTGGTTAGATTGATGTATAGATGTCCGATTTTCTTCCGGTCTGTGAAACCATTGGCGAGTAAGCCTGTATGCTGGACATTGTGTTTTTTTATTTATTTTATTTTTATACAAGTTTTTTATTTTTATTTTATTTCTGCTTGTATTTCTTTTATTTGGGTTTTATTGTTGTATGGTTTGTCTTTTTGTGAGTCTGAAATAAAATGACTACGCCGTTACTGGTCGCCATCTTGGACTGGAGAACTGCGCATGCGTTGTGGGTTGGCTCACTTTTCGCAAGTATGACTGTGATGTTTTTTCAAATATATATTTTTAACGCAAAATCATACATAATTTATTTATATGTGTAAGAATTGATGACCATTTTTCTACATCGTTATTTTTAACGTTTTGAATATTGTAAACAAACTGACGCCGGAACTTGTAGGTAAGCAGCGGGTGTTTCCGGCGGAGTGTTGATGAAGGCGCACTCCTGTCGCGCTTCAGCGGATCCGTCCAACACACTCACTAAAAAGTGTGAAGTTTCACTGACATAATGGATGAATTCACAACTTGTAGCCTCGAATACCTCCCAGAAAACATCTTAATTGACGTGTTGTCTTATTTGAGCATACGCGAGCTCGTCCGAGCAGGAAGGTAAGACGACAATAAATCTCCCCCCTTATTGATCCTGATGACAATAACCGCTCCCTGACTCCTGTTTGAAGTGTTTTTAATGGCGTCCCTTCAGAGTGTGTAAGCGATGGAGACGTCTTGTGAAAGACCAAAGACTGTGGAGACTTGTCGACCTGACTGCGTGGAAAGGGGTAAAAAAGACTTGAACTATCTCTACAACTTGTTCTTATTTTGCCTGCTGCGTACATTGTATCCTGTATGTTGTGTTAAGTGTTTTTATTTGTGTATCTTACCATAAAGTGTCCCTCTCTTTAGCCTAACTTGTTTCTGTTCACTTAAAATGGGACGACTTATTATGAAAAAAACAACTTTTCTTACCTTTAGGTACCTGTCTTTTGTGTATTTGGGATCTGCATACAGTCGTGGTCAAACGTTTACATACACTTGTAAAGAACATAATGTCATGGCTGTCTTGAGTTTACAATAATTTCTACAACTCTTATTTTTTTGTGATAAAGAGTGATTGGAGCACATACTTGTTGGTCACAAATAACATTCATGAAGTTTGGTTCTTTTATGAATTTATTATGGGTCTACTGAAAATGTGACCAAATCTGCTGGGTCAAAAGTGTACATACAGCAATGTTAATATTTGGTTACATGTTTGACGTGTGTTTGGGGTCATTGACCTGTTGGAACACCCAACTGCGCCCAAGACCCAACCTCCGGGCTGATGATTTTAGGTTGTCCTGAAGAATTTGGAAGTAATCCTCCTTTTTCTTTGTCCCATTTACTCTCTGTAAAGCACCATTTCCATTGGCAGCAAAACAGTCAGAGAGCATAATACTACCACCACCATGCTTGACGGTAGGAATGGTGTTTCTGGGATTAAAGGGCTGGGTATTGTGGCCAAACAGCTCAATTTTTGTTTCATCTGACCACAGAACTTTCCTCCAGAAGGTCTTATCTTTGTCCGTGTGATGTCAGAAGAAACAAAAATTGAGCTGTTTGGCCACAATACCCAGCAATATGTTTCGAGGAGAAAAGGGGAGTCCTTTAATCCCAGGAACACCATACCTACCGTCAGGCATGGTGGTGGCAGTATTATGCTCTAGGCCTGTTTTGCTGCCAATGGAACTGGTGCTTTACAGAGAGTAAATGGGACAATGAAAAAGGAGGATTACCTCCAAATTCTTCAGGACAACCTAAAATCATCAGCCCGGAAGTTGGGTCCTTTTTGCGCAGTTGGGTGTTCCAACAGGACAATGACCCCAAACCATACTTGCCAACCTTGAGACCTCCGAATTCGGGAGATGTATATGGGTGTGGGGGAAATATTTTCAAGTATTTCTTATATATATATATATATATATATATATATATAATATTATATTATATAATCCGTTCGTGAATGAGTATATCCGTTCGGCCACCGTGTTCAATGGAGAAGTCTGATCTACAAAATGTGCAGGCAGCATACCCTTCCCCTTCGAGCTGTCCTGGATTAACTGAAATGATTTTTTTCAATAATTTTGGAACTTGCAAGCGTACTTCTTCTTCTTAGTCATCGTCGCCATGTCTCTTCTTCGTTCTTCTGCTTCGTCTCTGTTATGTTTTTGGACATTACTACTTGCCGTAGTTTTGAAGCAATGCATGATGGGAATCCGGATGTTGTGTGTCAGTGTATTAACGTGCCATCTGGAATAAACACATGCTGAGAAATAGCTCAGTGCCTTCCTATTTTATGGGTTATAGATAAACCTATGGATAACGGAGACATATATAATAGTCTTCTTTTCAGGTGAGAGAGGACGCTAAAGGCAGTGCCTTTAAGGCACGCCCCCAATATTGTTGTCCGGGTGGAAATCGGGAGAAATTCGAGAGAATGGTTGCCCCGGGAGATTTTCGGGAGCGGCACTGAAATTCGTGAGTCTCCCGGGAAAATCGGGAGGGTTGGCAAGTATGCTCCAAACACACGTCAAAAGTGGTAAAGGAATGGGTAAATCAGGCTACAATTAAGGTTTTAGAATGGCCTTCCCAAAGTCCTGACTTAAACGTGTGGACAATGCTGAAGAAACAAGTCCATGTCAGAAGACCAACCAATTTAGCTGAACTGCACCAATTTTGTCAAGAGGAGTGGTCAAAAATTCAAGCAGAAGCTTGTGGATGGCTACCAAAAGCGCCTTATTGCAGTGAAACTTGCCAAGGGACATGTAAGCAAATATTAACATTGCTGTATGTATACTTTTGACCCAGCAGATTTGCTCACATTTTCAGTGGACCCATAATAAATTCATAAAAGAACCAAAACTTCAAGAATGTTTTTTTGTGACCAACAAGTATGTGCTCCAATCACTCTATCACAAAAAAATAAGAGTTGTAGAAATGATTGGAAACTCAAGACAGCCATGACATTATGTTCTTTACAAGTGTATGTAAACTTTTGACCACGACTGTAAGTCCTGCAAATGTGAAATGAAACCATGGAGGCATGGCGGAGATATTTATAAAACAATCTTGCCTTCGTACGTCCTCCGAACGTTTTTACTCAATGAGCTTTGTGCAAATTCGCCATTGTAGTCTGACTTTGTACTCAGTAAGTTCCTTCTTTTTCCTCTATTCTCTTGTTGTGGGGCAGACTGGCTTGTAGATGCACATGCATCCTCCGCTGTTGCCATTTCTAATACAAAGTAGCGTATAGTTCTAACTTATGCCTGTCAGTAGACACGCTATAAAAACTACAACATGGCTGACGGGGAGAAGACACAGTCGAAGTGGAGGCACGTAAATAAGAGTGTCCACAAAGCGATCTGAAAGCGGCTCGAATATTGTCTTTAAAACGTAATCTATGCAACAATTGAACCAAATAACCACCATTACTTTTTATGGAGACTACAAGGAAGTCTTTTAAATGTAGAAAAACAAAATACAATATGATTCCTTTTTATGGTGTCACTGCTGGCGTTAACATACTTTTTTTGTCTTTTTACGCATTAAAATCAGAAAGGACGTCCCGGGGACGAGGAATTTTATTTTTTTACCGACCCTGCCTTCTCCGCGGTTTTATTGGTCGTCTTCAAAGTAATGAACTTTCCGGTACAATTTCTTAAATTTTGATTCGCCGAAAGGTTTATAAATCACAAATACTGCCTCAGGTTGCATTTGGACAACTCGGACAAAAGAAAGACTTCATGGTAAACACTAAGGTGAGTGTAAAGTCAACCTTTTTAACTTCATCCTGTGCCATGTCTCCAGTAAATGACTTGTTTTAGTCTTTGGGAGTCCATGGAAACTTCACTTTTATCTCCCGCTGGATCCACATCGTTCGAGGATGGAGACAGGCTAGCTGTTAGCTTCAAGCTAACCAGCACCCGACCAGACTCCTCCACCCCAAAAACATACTTTGCAGGTCAACAAACGGGGCAAATATGTGCCTTTTGAAGTGTTAATGTGTGAGGAGTGTTCAAAAGAAGTCTCTTGGAGAAGTGGCTGACAAGTTAGCATAACTGACAAGGATGTCATCACCGTCATGGTTTACTGAAGTAGAGATGCTGACTGTGCGTTATGATAAACACTCTGCTTTTTATCCATAGACTTATCAGATTTAATTTTTTATTATCTATAGCAGGGGTGTCCCGCAGCTAATGTTTTAAAGGCCCACGGCACATTCTAAAAATACTATTAAAATAAACAAAAACATAACAAAAGTGGTATAAAAAACTTACAGGTGAAATGTAATTTAGAAAAAGTTGCGATGTTGACTAATAAAAACAAAGCTGTTTTTTTTTCTTTAAAACATAATATTGAATCCAAATCAATGTTTTTATGAATTATTGACCTATCCAAGGCTCCGATTACTTCACATCAAATATTCCACTTTGAAAAAGATTTTTTGTGGAAGATTTTGCATATTTTGTGTGTTTGCCATAAAAAAAACATAGTTTTCTTTGACAAAAAGGGCAGAAAACAAACAAACAAAAAACCAACATTAAAAAAAAAAAAAAAACCAACTTAGAATTGAGGGATAGATCTGAAGTTGATATTGACAGGGGTGTCAAACTCGTTTTCATTAAGGGGCCACGTCGCAGTTTGGGCTGCCACCAGATCGCCGCTTTTAACGGTGAATAATGTATGGATGTGCCTATGCATTTTATTATTAAATATATAACACATCTGTATATTTCACAGTAAAATTCTGGTCACCGTTTTTTAAAATGTAAAATCTACATATTTTTTGAACATTATCTTACAGTAGATGGGAGGGAAAAAAGTATCCATTGTTTATTTACCATTTTAAAATGGTACCACAGTTATTTTATGGTAAAATACTGGCAGCTTAGTTGCCAGAATCCTACTGTAAATTTTAAGATAGTTTGTTCAACATATTACTGTAAATAGAAACACACTGTTATTTTTTAATTCTAGCAACTTAGCTGACAGTTTGTCACCGTAAAATAACTGTGGTACCATTTTTCCATTTACAGTAACAGCCGTAAAAAAAGACAATGTACCGGTAGTCTGCAACATTTAATAGTAAAAACAGTGGTAGAGTTTTTTTTTCAATTTACAGTTTTCAATTGAATATGCTGTAAAAAAAACATAATTTTAACGTAATATCTAGTCCTTTTTACAGTGTACAATTTGATGGATAACTTGCTTTTAAACCATAAGTCAAGTAGATGTTGAAGTATTTATTTTAATTTTAACACAAATGTGTGGAAACTATGGTAATATATTGTTGCAATATTGCATAATATTAACATTTAAAAGGTATGCAATTTCATGCAGTGCATATACTTTTTTTTGTCAAAATGGAAAGAACAAAAACATTTAGTACGAAAAGATAAGGTACTTCATTGATGCATATTTTCCTAGGCGTTCGCGGGCCACATAAAATTATGTGACGGGCCAGATACGGCCCCGGGGCCTTGAGTTTGACACATGTGATGTAGACTCTAGAGATTTAAGCGTTAAATAAATAATGTATGTATGCCCTGGCACACCATTATCATCATTTCATGACCGAAGCTAAAAACGTTTTACATTTTTATATTGCAATTAATACACCTACAAATTATTAAATAAAAATATAGAAAAAACTACCGTCCGCGGTAAAGTTTGGATCCATGAAGGAAAGAAGAAAATGTTTATAACTGAATAAATTATATACAGTCATGGTCAAAAGTTTACATACACTTGTGAAGGACATAATGTCATGGCTGTCTTGAGTTTCCAATCATTTCTACAACTCTTATTTTTTTTGTGATAGAGTGTTTGGAGCACATACTTGTTGGTCACAAAAAACATTCATGAAGTTTGGTTCTTTTATGAATTTATTAAGGGTCTACTGAAAATGTGAGCAGATCTGCTGGGTCAAAAGTATACATACAGCAATGTTAATATTTGCTTACATGTCCCTTGGCAAGTTTCACTGCAATAAGGCACTTTTGGTAGCCATCCACAAGCTTCTGCTTGAATTTTTGACCACTCCTCTTGACAAAATTGGTGCAGTTCAGCTAAATTGTTTGGTTTTCTGACATGGACTTGTTTCTTCAGCATTGTCCACAGGTTTAAGTCAGGACTTTGGGAAGGCCATTCTAAAACCTTAATTCTAGCCCAGTGGTTCTTAACCTTGTTGGAGGTACCGAACCCCACCAGTTTCATATGTGCATCCACCGAACCCTTCTTTAGTTAAATATACAGTGTATATATATATATATATATATATATATATATATATATATATATATATATATATATATATATATATATATATATACTCCTCTCTGAGCTGCCACCTTAACGTGGTAGAGGAGTTTGCGTGTCCCAATGATCCTAGGAGCTATGTTGTCCGGGGGCTTCTATGCCCCCTGGTAGGGTCTCCCAAGGCAAACTGGTCCGAGGTGAGGGATCAGACAAAGAGCAGCTCGAAGACCTCTATGAAGAACACGAACAAGGAACCCAGATTTCCCTCGCCCGGACGCGGGTCACCGGGGCCCTCCTCTGGAGCCAGGCCCGGAGGTGTGGCACGATGGCGAGCGCCTGGTGGCCGGGCCTGTCCCCATGGGGCCCGGCCGGGCACAGCCCGAAGAGGCAACGTGGGTCCCCCCTCCAATGGGCTCACCACCCATAGCAGGGGTCATAGAGGTCGGGTGCGATGTGAGCTGGGCGGAAGCCGAAGGCAGGGCACTTGGCGGTCCGATCCTCGGCTACAGAAGCTAGCTCTTGGGACGTGGAACGTCACCTCGCTGGGGGGGAAGGAGCCTGAGCTTGTGCGTGAGGTGGAGAAGTTCCGGCTAGATATAGTCGGACTCACTTCGACGCACAGCAAGGGCTCTGGAACCAGTTCTCTTGACAGGGGCTGGACTCTCTTCCACTCTGGCGTTGCCGGCAATGAGAGGCGACGGGCTGGGGTGGCAATTCTTGTTTCCCCTCGGCTCAAAGCCTGCACGTTGGAGTTCAACCCGGTGGACGAGAGGGTAGCCTCCCTCCGCCTTCGGGTGGGGGGACGGGTCCTGACTGTTGTTTGCGCTTACGCGCCCAACGGCAGTTCAGATTACCCACCCTTTTTGGATTCACTCGAGGGAGTACTGGAGAGTGCTCCCCCGGGTGATTCCCTCGTTCTACTGGGGGACTTCAACGCTCATGTTGGCAACGACAGTGAAACCTGGAGAGGCGTGATTGGGAAGAATGGCCGCCCGGATCTGAACCCGAGTGGTGTTTTGTTATTGGACTTTTGTGCTCGTCACGGATTGTCAATAACAAACACCATGTTCAAACATAAGGGTGTCCATATGTGCACTTGGCACCAGGACACCCTAGGCCGCAGTTCCATGATCGACTTTGTAGTTGTGTCATCGGATTTGCGGCCTCATGTTTTGGACACTCGGGTGAAGAGAGGGGCGGAGCTTTCTACCGATCACCACCTGGTGGTGAGTTGGCTGCGATGGTGGGGGAGGATGCCGGACAGACCTGGCAGGCCCAAACGCATTGTGAGGGTTTGCTGGGAACGTCTAGCAGAGTCTCCTGTCAGAGAGAGTTTCAATTCCCACCTCCGGAAGAACTTTGAACATGTCACGAGGGAGGCGCTGGACATTGAGTCCGAGTGGACGATGTTCCGTACCTCTGTTGTCGGGGCGGCCGATTGGAGCTGTGGCCGCAGGGTAGTTGGTGCCTGTCGTGGCGGTAATCCTAGAACCCGTTGGTGGACACCGGCGGTGAGGGATGCCGTCAAGCTGAAGAAGGAGTCCTATCGGGTTCTTTTGGCTCATGGGACTCCTGACGCAGCAGACAGGTACCGACAGGCCAAGCGGTGTGCGGCTTCAGCGGTCGCGGAGGCAAAAACTCGGACATGGGAGGAGTTCGGTGAGGCCATGGAAAAAGACTTCCGGACGGCTTCGAAGCAATTCTGGACCACCATCCGCCGCCTCAGGAATGGGAAGCAGTGCAGTGTCAACACCGTGTATGGTGGGGATGGTGCTCTGTTGACCTCGACTGCGGATGTTGTGGATCGGTGGAGAGAATACTTCGAAGACCTCCTCAATCCTACCAGCACGTCTTCCTATGAGGAAGCAGGGCCTGGGGAATCTGTGGTGGGCTCTCCTATTTCTGGGGCTGAGGTTGCCGAGGTAGTTAAAAAGCTCCTCGGTGGCAAGGCCCCGGGGGTGGATGAGATCCGCCCGGAGTTCCTTAAGGCTCTGGATGTTGTGGGGCTGTCTTGGTTGACAAGACTCTGCAACATCGCGTGGACATCGGGGGCGGTACCTCTGGATTGGCAGACCGGGGTGGTGGTTCCTCTCTTTAAGAAGGGGAACCGGAGGGTGTGTTCCAACTATCGTGGGATCACACTCCTCAGCCTTCCCGGTAAGGTCTATTCAGGTGTACTGGAGAGGAGGCTACGCCGGATAGTCGAACCTCGGATTCAGGAGGAACAGTGTGGTTTTCGTCCTGGTCGTGGAACTGTGGACCAGCTCTATACTCTCGGCAGGGTCCTTGAGGGTGCATGGGAGTTTGCCCAACCAGTCTACATGTGCTTTGTGGACTTGGAGAAGGCATTCGACCGTGTACCCCGGGAAGTCCTGTGGGGAGTGCTCAGAGAGTATGGGGTAACGGACTGTCTTATTGTGGCGGTTCGCTCCCTGTATAATCGGTGTCAGAGCTTGGTCCGCATTGCCGGCAGTAAGTCGGACACGTTTCCAGTGAGGGTTGGACTCCGCCAGGGCTGCCCTTTGTCACCGATTCTGTTCATAACCTTTATGGACAGAATTTCTAGGCGCAGTCAGGGCGTTGAGGGTATCTGGTTTGGTGGCTGCAGGATTAGGTCTCTGCTTTTTGCAGATGATGTGGTCCTGATGGCTTCATCTGGCCAAGATCTTCAGCTCTCACTGGATCGGTTCGCAGCCGAGTGTGAAGCGACTGGGATGAGAATCAGCACCTCCAAATCCGAGTCCATGGTTCTCGCCCGGAAAAGGGTGGAGTGCCATCTCCGGGTTGGGGAGGAGATCTTGCCCCAAGTGGAGGAGTTCAAGTACCTCGGAGTCTTGTTCACGAGTGAGGGAAGAGTGGATCGTGAGATCGACAGGCGGATCGGTGCGGCATCTTCAGTAATGCGGACGCTGTATCGATCCGTTGTGGTGAAGAAGGAGCTGAGCCAGAAGGCAAAGCTCTCGATTTACCGGTCGATCTACGTTCCCATCCTCACCTATGGTCATGAGCTTTGGGTCATGACCGAAAGGACAAGATCACGGGTACAAGCGGCCGAAATGAGTTTCCTCCGCCGGGTGGCGGGGCTCTCCCTTAGAGATAGGGTGAGAAGCTCTGCCATCCGGGGGGAGCTCAAAGTAAAGCCGCTGCTCCTCCATATCGAGAGGAGCCAGATGAGGTGGTTCGGGCATCTGGTCAGGATGCCACCCGAACGCCTCCCTCGGGAGGTGTTTCGGGCACGTCCGACCGGTAGGAGGCCACGGGGAAGACCCAGGACACGTTGGGAAGACTATGTCTCCCGGCTGGCCTGGGAACGCCTCGGGATCCACCGGGAGGAGCTGGACGAAGTGGCTGGGGAGAGGGAAGTCTGGGCTTCCCTGCTTAGGCTGCTGCCCCCGCGACCCGACCTCGGATAAGCGGAAGAAGATGGATGGATGGATGGATATATATATATATATATATTTTTTTTTTTTTTCAAATTCAAAGTTACATGTTTTTTTAGTGGTGCACAAAATGAACCGTGCATGAACATCACCTTGTTCAAAGAACAAAACCAACACAGTGCATGAACTCACAACAAATTACACACCTGCAAATCAGATGGAAAATTAGAGGGAACATTCTTTGGTGGTATCCATAATACGCCGTTAGGAAGAAGTTATTATTTACACGATGAGTCGGGTGTGTCTTGACCTCCGCGGCGGAGGCTCCGCCGAACCCCTGAGGCCGACTCACCGAAACCCTAGGGTTCGATCGAACCCAGGTTAAGAACCACTGTTTGAGCCTGATATAGCCATTCCTTTACCACTTTTGACGAGTGTTTGGGGTCATTGTCCTGTTGGAACACCCAACTGCGCCCAAGACCCAACCTCCAGGCCGATGGTTTTAGGTTGTCCTGAAGAATTTGGAGGTAATCCTCCTTTTTCATTGTCCCATTTACTCTCTGTAAAGCACCAGTTCCATTGGCAGCAAAACAGGCCCAGAGCATAATACTACCACCACCATGCTTGACGGTAGGCTTGGTGTTCCTAGGATTAAAGGCCTCACCTTTTCTCCTCCAAACATATTGCTGGGTATTGTGGCCAAACAGCTCAATTTTTTTTTTGTCTGACCACAGAACTTTCCTCCAGAAGGTCTTATCTTTGTCCATGTGATGTCAGATGAAACAAAAATTGAGCTGTTTGGCCACAATAACCAGCAATATGTTTGGAGGAACACCATGCCTACCATCAAGCATGGTGGTGGTAGTATTATGCAAAGAACCAAACTTCATGAATGTTTTTTGTGACCAACAAGTATGTGCTCCAATCACTCGATCGCAAAAAAATAAGAGTTGTAGAAATGATTGGAAACTCGAGACAGCCATGACATTATGTTCTTTACAAGTGTATGTAAACTTTTGACCACAACTCTATGCATAAAAACTTGTTTTCTTTTGTATTCTTTTTTTAATGAATTAACGTGTAGAAAATGGATGGATGGACCTTTTTCCAAAACACAATATAGAATGTGAGATATAACAGGATAATGCATACATTTATCATTTGTTTTCAAAACGGTTACAAAAAAGTGGGACCCCAAAAATGTACTGTGGGGCCCCATTTTTATGACTTGATGGGGTCCCTGGGACCCCGTTTTGAAAATTCCTAGCGCCAACACTGTAACTTATCTTTTTTCTTTCTTCCCCCCACAAGACGACGTCCCGTATTCTGTGGGCCCTCCTCCGCCAGTATCTAGGTTGTGGACTTCGGTGCTTACGCTTGCGCGGTTTGCTCCTCTCCGTCCGAGGAGGGACGTTCCTCTCCGAAGCTTGGCTCAAAGCTTTGTCCACCAGGTGCCCTCGTCTGGGCAGGCTCTACCTTCTGCACGCAGACCTGAGAAGCCTGCCCAGTTGCCAGCTCCTGCCTCCGTCCCTAAAAGTGCTGGAGTTGCGAGGCTGCGAGCTGCCTCATGGATTCTTCAACCAGGACCTTCCCACGCTGTCCCCAGCGTGCGCTGGAGCCACCTCCAGTGCCAAACAGAAGGAACGTCCCGCCCCGTCAGGGATTTCTATCGAATCCTTAATCCTTAATAACGTCCCTTCCTTTAAAGACCATCACCTGCAGAGTCTGACGTCGTGGCAGAGGCTCAGCCGTCTGGAGTTGTGCGACACGTTTCGTGTGACCGCCAACGGGCTCAGGAGCTGTGCCGCCAAGGACGGGACCTGCGGCGTGGAAGGGCTATTCCGGCTGAAGTCTCTGGAAATAAGCATCACGATACGGCAGGGCTACCAGCTGCAAATGGCTTCCTTCGGACTCGGGGCGGGATGGCTGGGACTGGAGGAGCTTAGCCTGGGCGGAAAGGAGGTGGCACACGGCTTGCTCTGCGTTAGCCGCCTGAAGGACCTGAAGCGCCTCTACCTGAAGGCCTGCACCATCAGAGAGATGCAGATTGTGCGGAGCTGCAGAATGCTGCGTGACCTGGCCGGGCTCCACAGGCTGGAGTTTTTGGACGTGGTCTTTCAGCTGCGGCTGTGCCCCCCCGAGGGAGAGGGCGAGGAGGAGCAGGAGGGAGAGGGAATGCCTGCCGGCGGAGACAACGTCAACAGCGAGGGCAAACCAGATGAACCGATTTCTAAACTGCATCGCACCTTGGCCGTCCTGCTGCCGTGCTGCACGCTCACTTACAGCAATTGCTCGGTTCGGTACAATGAACCCTGAGTGAATGCATCCTCCATGACAGCACGACACCACCAGCCAAAGTTTTTACACAAAGCAAATGTTTGATTTGATCTTCCAGTATTGGCTACCTGGAAAACACAGGTACCACATTATTAGCAACACTTACATAAGAAATGGGAACATTAGTTGACTTAACATACTTCCTACTGTCATGGACATGTTTGTTGATCTATGCCTATTTTAACTCAGGTGTATTTTTTGGGCTGACTGAACAACTTGACATTTTTTATATACAATACAGTCTGTGACACTTTTAAATGACAGGCATTTCTTCTTTTTTTGTCAACATTCATTGTAGACATGCAAACTATATAAATAATGCAAGAAATGTTGATTGTAAATATACTGTCTACAATAAATCCACTTTTAAAACATAAGAATTGTCATGTTTTCAACATCAATATGCAGAATATACAAGGGTTTTTTCTGGTGTTGTTTCATGTATTGCATTTTTGGGTATTTTGTCAACGAAATCCGAATCAGAAGTACTTTATTAATCCCAGAGGGGAAAATTAAGAAATTATTAATATTACTAGATGAGGCAATTCCTGAAGGCATTGCGTGTGAATGCTCCAATGCTGAAGTTTAACTGAAATTCTGGAAAAAATTTTGAATTGTTGGAGTAGAGCAGTCTCAATTTTTTTTAGAATTGTTGAAGTAGAGCACACAATTCTCAAACAGGCTGAATATTCTGAAGTTGGAACAGTTTGAATCAGATGAAAATTGTGGCAATTGCGGAGCTTTGAAGAATGTCCCATTGATTTCAATGGGAATTTCCCCCAAATTTGGGAATTTCGGGAAAGGCGGGAATTTTTGTGAAACTGGTAAAAAAAACTTGAATGGTCTGAATTAGTTGAAATGGTTGGCGTTGGAGTTTTTCAAATCGGTCGAGAAATGTTGAAGTAGTAACATGTTGAATTGAGAAATGATATTACGGAATTCCTGGAAGAATTCCGGGAAAACCGGGAATCTTTCCAGTTCAAAAGTAACTTTGTTTTTTGTCCTAATTAAAAGGAATGTTTTGACGGTGGAGCGGTTGAAGTGGGTTGAAAAATGTGGGAGGTGTAGTCGCCACAAAAAAGGGTGGAAGTAGGTCTTTGGAAAACCAGGAATTCTGGAAAATCCTGGAATTTTTTTTAGAATTGTTGAAGTAGAGCACACAATTCCCAAACAGGCAGAATATTCTTCAGTTGGAACAGTTTGAATCAGATGAAAATTGTGGGAATTGTGGAGCTTTGAAGAATGTCCCATTGATTCCAATGAGAATT
Source organism: Nerophis lumbriciformis (assembly GCF_033978685.3). Classification (NCBI taxonomy): domain Eukaryota; kingdom Metazoa; phylum Chordata; class Actinopteri; order Syngnathiformes; family Syngnathidae; genus Nerophis; species Nerophis lumbriciformis. The sequence continues at coordinate 20,437,017 of NC_084563.2, read as the reverse complement.
TCCCCAAAATTTGGGAAAGGCAGGAATTTTTGTGAAACTGGTAAAAAAAACAAAAACTTGAATGGTCTAAATGAGTTGAAATGGTTTGTGTTGGAGTTTTTCAAATCGGTCGAGAAATGTTGAAGTAGTAACATGTTGAATTGAGAAATGGTATTACGTAATTCCTGGAAGAATTCCGGGAAAACCGGGAATCTTTCCAGTTCAAAAGTAACTTCGTTTTTTGTCCTAATTAAAAGGAATGTTTTGACGGTGGAGCGGTTAAAGTGGGTTGAAAAATGTGGGAGGAGTAGTCGCCACAAAAAAGGGTGGAAATAGGACTGTGGAAAACCAGGAATTATGGAAAGTCCTGGAATTTTTTTTTTAGAATTGATAAAGTAGAGCACACAATTCCCAAACAGGCAGAATATTCTGAAGTTGGAACAGTTTGAATCAGATGAAAATTGTGGGAATTGTGGAGCTTTGAAGAATGTCCCATTGATTTCAATGGGAATTTCCCCCAAATTTGGGAATTTCGGGAAAGGCGGGAATTTTTGTGAAACTGGTAAAAAAAAACAACCTTGAATGGTCTGAATGAGTTGAAATGGTTGGTGTTGGAGTTTTTCAAATCGGTCGAGAAATGTTGACGTGGTATCATGTTGTATTAAGAAATGGTATTACGGAATTCCGGGAAAACCGGGAATGTTTTCAGTCCAAAAACAACTTCGTTTTCTGTCCTAATTAAAAGGAATGTTTTGACGGTGGAGCGGTTGAAGTGGGTTGAAAAATGTGGGAGGAGTAGTCGCCACAAAAAAGGGTGGAAATAGGGCTTTGGAAAACCAGGAATTACGGAAAATCCTGGAATTTTTTTTAGAATTGATGAAGTAGACCACACAATTCCCAAACAGGCTGAATATTCTGAAGTCGGAACAGTTTGAATCAGATGAAAATTGTGGGAATTGTGGAGCTTTGAAGAATGTCCCATTGATTTCAATGGGAATTTCCCCCAAATTTCGGAATTTCGGGAAAGGCGGGAATTTTTGTGAAACTGGTAAAAAAAAACTTGAATTGTGTGAATGAGTTGAAATGGTTGGTGTTGTAGTTTTTCAAATCGGTCGAGAAATGTTGAAGTAGTAACATGTTGAATTGAGAAATGTTATTACGTAATTCCTGGAAGAATTCCGGGAAAACCGGGAATCTTTCCAGTTCAAAAGTAACTTCGTTTTTTGTCCTAATTAAAAGGAATGTTTTGACGGTGGAGCGGTTAAAGTGGGTTGAAAAATGTGGGAGGAGTAGTCGCCACAAAAAAGGGTGGAAATAGGACTGTGGAAAACCAGGAATTATGGAAAGTCCTGGAATTTTTTTTTTAGAATTGATAAAGTAGAGCACACAATTCCCAAACAGGCAGAATATTCTGAAGTTGGAACAGTTTGAATCAGATGACAATTGTGGGAATTGTGGAGCTTTGAAGAATGTCCCATTGATTTCAATGGGAATTTCCCCCAAATTTGGGAATTTCGGGAAAGGCGGAAATTTTTGTGAAACTGGTAAAAAAAACAACCTTGAATGGTCTGAATGAGTTGAAATGGTTGGTGTTGGAGTTTTTCAAATCGGTCGAGAAATGTTGAAATAGTATCATGTTGTATTAAGAAATGGTATTACGGAATTCCGGGAAAACCGGGAATGTTTTCAGTCCAAAAACAACTTCTTTTTCTGTCCTAATTAAAAGCAATGTTTTGACGGTGGAGCGGTTGAAGTGGGTTGAAAAATGTGGGAGGAGTAGTCGCCACAAAAAAGGGTGGAAATAGGGCTTTGGAAAACCAGGAATTACCGGTACGGAAAATCCTGGATTTTTTTTTAGAATTGATGAAGTAGACCACACAATTCCCAAACAGGCTGAATATTCTGAAGTCGGAACAGTTTGAATCAGATGAAAATTGTGGGAATTGTGGAGCTTTGAAGAATGTCCCATTGATTTCAATGGGAATTTCCCCCAAATTTCGGAATTTCGGGAAAGGCGGGAATTTTTGTGAAACTGGTAAAAAAAAAACTTGAATTGTGTGAATGAGTTGAAATGGTTGGTGTTGTAGTTTTTCAAATCGGTCGAGAAATGTTGAAGTAGTAACATGTTGAATTGAGAAATGGTATTACGTAATTCCTGGAAGAATTCCGGGAAAACCGGGAATCTTTCCAGTTCAAAAGTAACTTCGTTTTTTGTCCTAATTAAAAGGAATGTTTTGACGGTGGAGCGGTTAAAGTGGGTTGAAAAATGTGGGAGGAGTAGTCGCCACAAAAAAGGGTGGAAATAGGACTGTGGAAAACCAGGAATTATGGAAAGTCCTGGAATTTTTTTTTTAGAATTGATAAAGTAGAGCACACAATTCCCAAACAGGCAGAATATTCTGAAGTTGGAACAGTTTGAATCAGATGACAATTGTGGGAATTGTGGAGCTTTGAAGAATGTCCCATTGATTTCAATGGGAATTTCCCCCAAATTTGGGAATTTCGGGAAAGGCGGGAATTTTTGTGAAACTGGTAATAAAAAAAACCTTGAATGAGTTGAAATGGTTGGTGTTGGAGTTTTTCAAATCGGTCGAGAAATGTTGAAGTAGTATCATGTTGTATTAAGAAATGGTATTACGGAATTCCGGGAAAACCGGGAATGTTTTCAGTCCAAAAACAACTTCTTTTTCTGTCCTAATTAAAAGCAATGTTTTGACGGTGGAGCGGTTGAAGTGGGTTGAAAAATGTGGGAGGAGTAGTCGCCACAAAAAAGGGTGGAAATAGGGCTTTGGAAAACCAGGAATTACGGAAAATCCTGGAATTTTTTTTAGAATTGATGAAGTAGACCACACAATTCCCAAACAGGCTGAATATTCTGAAGTCGGAACAGTTTGAATCAGATGAAAATTGTGGGAATTGTGGAGCTTTGAAGAATGTCCCATTGATTTCAATGGGAATTTCCCCCAAATTTCGGAATTTCGGGAAAGGCGGGAATTTTTGTGAAACTGGTAAAAAAACAAAAACTTGAATGGTCTAAATGAGTTGAAATGGTTTGTGTTGGAGTTTTTCAAATCGGTCGAGAAATGTTGAAGTAGTAACATGTTGAATTGAGAAATGGTATTACGTAATTCCTGGAAGAATTCCGGGAAAACCGGGAATCTTTCCAGTTCAAAAGTAACTTCGTTTTTTGTCCTAATTAAAAGGAATGTTTTGACGGTGGAGCGGTTAAAGTGGGTTGAAAAATGTGGGAGGAGTAGTCGCCACAAAAAAGGGTGGAAATAGGACTGTGGAAAACCAGGAATTATGGAAAGTCCTGGAATTTTTTTTTTAGAATTGATAAAATAGAGCACACAATTCCCAAACAGGCAGAATATTCTGAAGTTGGAACAGTTTGAATCAGATGAAAATTGTGGGAATTGTGGAGCTTTGAAGAATGTCCCATTGATTTCAATGGGAATTTCCCCCAAATTTGGGAATTTCGGGAAAGGCGGGAATTTTTGTGAAACTGGTAAAAAAAAACTTGAATGGTCTGAATGAGTTGAAATGGTTGGTGTTGGAGTTTTTCAAATCGGTCGAGAAATGTTGAAGTAGTATCATGTTGTATTAAGAAATGGTATTACGGAATTCCGGGAAAACCGGGAAAACCGGGAATGTTTTCAGTCCAAAAACAACTTCGTTTTCTGTCCTAATTAAAAGGAATGTTTTGACGGTGGAGCGGTTGAAGTGGGTTGAAAAATGTGGGAGGAGTAGTCGCCACAAAAAAGGGTGGAAATAGGGCTTTGGAAAACCAGGAATTACGGAAAATCCTGGAATTTTTTTTAGAATTGATGAAGTAGACCACACAATTCCCAAACAGGCTGAATATTCTGAAGTCGGAACAATTTGAATCAGATGAAAATTGTGGGAATTGTGGAGCTTTGAAGAATGTCCCATTGATTTCAATGGGAATTTCCCCCAAATTTCGGAATTTCGGGAAAGGCGGGAATTTTTGTGAAACTGGTAAAAAAAAACTTGAATTGTGTGAATGAGTTGAAATGGTTGGTGTTGTAGTTTTTCAAATCGGTCGAGAAATGTTGAAGTAGTAACATGTTGAATTGAGAAATGGTATTACGTAATTCCTGGAAGAATTCCGGGAAAACCGGGAATCTTTCCAGTTCAAAAGTAACTTCGTTTTTTGTCCTAATTAAAAGGAATGTTTTGACGGTGGAGCGGTTAAAGTGGGTTGAAAAATGTGGGAGGAGTAGTCGCCACAAAAAAGGGTGGAAATAGGACTGTGGAAAACCAGGAATTATGGAAAGTCCTGGAATTTTTTTTTTAGAATTGATAAAGTAGAGCACACAATTCCCAAACAGGCAGAATATTCTGAAGTTGGAACAGTTTGAATCAGATGACAATTGTGGGAATTGTGGAGCTTTGAAGAATGTCCCATTGATTTCAATGGGAATTTCCCCCAAATTTGGGAATTTCGGGAAAGGCGGGAATTTTTGTGAAACTGGTAATAAAAAAAACCTTGAATGAGTTGAAATGGTTGGTGTTGGAGTTTTTCAAATCGGTCGAGAAATGTTGAAGTAGTATCATGTTGTATTAAGAAATGGTATTACGGAATTCCGGGAAAACCGGGAATGTTTTCAGTCCAAAAACAACTTCTTTTTCTGTCCTAATTAAAAGCAATGTTTTGACGGTGGAGCGGTTGAAGTGGGTTGAAAAATGTGGGAGGAGTAGTCGCCACAAAAAAGGGTGGAAATAGGGCTTTGGAAAACCAGGAATTACGGAAAATCCTGGAATTTTTTTTAGAATTGATGAAGTAGACCACACAATTCCCAAACAGGCTGAATATTCTGAAGTCGGAACAGTTTGAATCAGATGAAAATTGTGGGAATTGTGGAGCTTTGAAGAATGTCCCATTGATTTCAATGGGAATTTCCCCCAAATTTCGGAATTTCGGGAAAGGCGGGAATTTTTGTGAAACTGGTAAAAAAAAAAACTTGAATTGTGTGAATGAGTTGAAATGGTTGGTGTTGTAGTTTTTCAAATCGGTCGAGAAATGTTGAAGTAGTATCATATTGTATTAAGAAATGGTATTACGGAATTCCTGGAAGAATTCCGGGAAAACCGGGAATGTTTTCAGTCCAAAAACAACTTTGTTTTTTGTCCTAATTAAAAGGAATGTTTTGACGGTGGAGCGGTTGAAGTGGGTTGAAAAATGTGGGAGGAGTAGTCGCCACAAAAAAGGGTGGAAATAGGGCTTTGGAAAACCAGGAATTCTGGAAAATCCTGGAATTTTTTTTTAGAATTGTTGAAGTAGAGCACACAATTCCCAAACAGGCTGAATATTCTGAAGTTGGAACAGTTTGAATCAGATGAAATTGTGGGAATTGTGGAACTTTGAAGAATGTCCCATTGATTCCAATGAAAATTTCCCCCAAATTTGGAAATTTTGGGAAAGGCGGGAATTTTTGTGAAACTGGTAAAAAAAATAGTAGTCACCAGAAAAAAGGGTGGAAATAGGGCTTTGGAAAACCAGGAATTCTGGAAAGTCCTTGATTTTTTTTTTTTTGGGAAAAAGAGTAGTTTTGAATTTAGTTTGAACAGGTTGAAAAATGTGGAAATGGTGAAAGTTTGGAAAAAAGGCTAATTCATTTTGAATGGGGAAAAATGTCCCAGAAAACCTGGAATTCTGGGAAATTGGTAATTTTTGGAATTTATCAAGGGTAAGCTTGCGATTCCCGAATATGCTGAACAGTTTGAAGTTGGAACGGTTCGAATCGGGTGAAAAATGTGGAAGGGAGAGCGTGCCAAAATCTGGAGAAGAATAATAATATTAAATAGATGAATTTTGGTGTAGAAAACCATTTGTGAATGCTTTGGAGCATTTACACAATTATATATATATATATATATATATATATATATATATATATATATATATATATATATATATATATATATATATATATATATATATATGTTTTTTATAACGCTAGTAACACAATAATGAAGGGATAAAATTCTTTGGTTTTGGACCCACAAGCACAAAATTAAAATTAGAGCTATTATATATACACATTATTTGCAATCTTACATGTATTTGACAGTCGGTGGATTTTCAAAGTAAAATAGGTTTACGGTAAACACAAGAGTGAAGAGGCGGGTCAAAAATTGGTTTCAGCCAATCATACAAATGGAATCATGCATTCCTTTTTGTTTTTTCTTCCGGACTCTTGGCCAATGGGAGCTCTTGCTGTGAGACGTGTTGCCCAATCAGCTTCGTTTGCTGACATTTTAAAATCGTTTGGCAGCCGTGTCTGTTCAAAACAGAACGGATAAGTTTCGGCCACGCTTTTTAAAGTCAAAATCGGCTAATATTCCATGAAGATGCAGGTAAATGTTGTTTTCTTTACTATGTTATTCTGAGATAGTCGCAAGTGAGACTCTATGGTCACTCCTAATCGCTTTTATTTGCCTGTTTTTGGGTAGCTTTAAGCGAGCTAGCCTACATTTTGAATGACTTTCCCGTATTAACGCTTTGTATTTGGTTGTATTATGTCAAAACAATGCGTCAAGTATATATCTTATAATAGTACATCCCACGTGACATAATTCTTTTTATTTTTAACATTAAAATACGCCTAGCTACTTATTACATCGTTTGCGGCCTTGTCGTTCTTTACCATTGTTCTTAACCGGAAGTGTTTTCTATAGATTTTGCTCGCATATTCAGGGTCGATGAAAAAGTGCAGTGCATCGATTAATATTTCATAGTAAAGTAATTATTAGACATCTTATTCTATATAGCAGTGGTTCGCAGACTTTCTCCACCATGGTGGCCAACATTAAAATACAGTAGCGCAGTATTGATTGATTGAAACTTGTATTAGTAGATTGCACAGTACAGTACATATTCCATACAATTGACCACTAAATGGTAACACCCCAATAAGTTTTTCATCTTGTTTAAGTTGGGGTCCACTTAAATCGATTCATGGTACAGATATATACTATCATCATAATACAGTCATCACACAAGTTAATCATCAGAGTATATACATTGAATTATTTACAATCAGGGGGGTGGGATGAGGAGGATTTGGTTGATATCAGCACTTCAGTCATCAACAATTGCATCATCATAGAAATGGACATTGAAACAGTGTAGGTCAGACTTGGTAGGATATGTACAGCAAGTAGTAAACAGAGAGAGAGAGATCAGAAAGCATAAGAACAAGTATCTACATTTGATTATTTACATTTGATTATTTATAATCCGGGGAGGAGCGATCTGGAAGGGGGAGGGTGTTAGTTTAGGGTTGTAGTTGCCTGGAGGTGTTCTTTTAGTGCGGTTTTGAAGGAGGATAGAGATGCCCTTTCTTTTACACCTGTTGGGAGTGCATTCCATATTGATGTGGCATAGAAGGAGAGTGAGTTAAAACCTTTGTTAGATCGGAATCTGGGTTTAAAGGGGAACATTATCACAATTTCAGAAGGGTTAAAACCATTACAAATCAGTTCCCAGTGGCTTATTTTATTTTTTGAAGTTTTTTTCAATATTTTACCCATCACGCAATATCCTTAAAAAAAAAGCTTCAAAGTGCCTGATTTTAACCATCGTTATATACACCCGTCCATTTTCCTGTGGCGTCACACAGTGATGCCAATACAAACAAACATGGCGGATAGAACAGCAAGGTATAGCGACATTAGCTCAGATTCAGACTCGGATTTCAGCGGCTTAAGCGATTCAACAGATTACGCATGTATTGAAACGGATGGTTGTAGTGTGGAGGCAGGTAGCGAAAACGAAATTGAAGAAGAAACTGAAGCTATTGAGCCATATCGGTTTGAACCGTTTGCAAGCGAAACCGACGAAAACGACACGACAGCCAGCGACACGGGAGAAAGCGAGGACGAATTCGGCGATCGTCTTCTAACCAACGATTGGTATGTGTTTGTTTGGCATTAAAGGAAACTAACAACTATGAACTAGGTTTACAGCATATGAAATACATTTGGCAACAACATGCACTTTGAGAGTGCAGACAGCCCATTTCAGGCGCGCTAAGAACATATATTTTTCCACGATTTCAGCACTGAGGTTAACCATACCTAAATAGACACAAAATACTGCATTACACAAGACTACCCGAATGTACTAGAATGATTGAAAAAAATTAATGTTTTTAAGCTAAATTATTGGTAAACAGAGTTCATGTTTAATAATTTACGTAAAACCGTGAGTAATGAATAAAGTTTTCATCAATTAATATATTCTGTAGACATACCCTCATCCGCTCTCTTTTCCTGAAAGCTGATCTGTCCAGTTTTGGAGTTGATGTCAGCATCTGCTTTGAGTGTCGCAGGATATCCAGACATTCTTGCCATTTCTGTCGTAGCATAGCTTTCGTCGGTAAAGTGTGCGGAACAAACGACTGACCATTTCGTCGGCTTTCCCCACAGCCTCGTATTTTGAACAAATTTCGTCCAATTTCTTGCCACTTTCGCATCTTTGGGCCACTGGTGCAACTTGAATCCGTCCCTGTTCGTGTTGTTACACCCTCCGACAACACACCGACAAAAGTGAGAAAATGGCGGATTGCCTCCCGATGTGACGTCACAACGTGAATATATGGTCTTTTTTTCTGCAACATCAAGGTATATATTGACGCTTACATAGGTCTGGTGATAATGTTCCCCTTTAACGTGGTTAGCGGAGCTCCCCCTGGTGTTGTGGTTATGGCGGTCATTTACGATAAGGAAGTAGTTTGACATGTACTTCGGTATCAGGGAGGTGTAGCGGATTTTATAGACTAGGCTCAGTGCAAGTTGTTCCACCCTGAGCCAGCCCACTTTGGAGAAGTGGGTAGGTGTGATCTGGGGTGGAGGTCTAGAAGTAATCTGACTAGCTTGTTCTGGGATGTTTGGAGTCTAGATTTGAGGGTTTTGGAGGTGCATGCGTAATCGAAAAAGGGTTGAATGAGAGTTCCTGCTAGAATCTTCATGGTGCTTTTGTTGACCAGAGAGGAGATTCTGTAGAGAAATCTCGTTCGTTGGTTGACCTTTTTGGTTACCTTGGTTGCCATTTTACCACAGGAAAGATTAGCCTCTAGAATGGAACCTAGGTAGGTGACCTCAGCTTTCCTGGTGATAACAATGTCACCCACTTTTATAGTGAAGTCACTGACTTTCTTAAGGTTGATGTGGGACCCAAATAGGATGGATTCCGTTTTACCCGAGTGTATGGATAGCTTGTTGTCAGCGAGCCAGGTGCAAATTCTACAGAGTTCAGCACTGAGGATTTTCTCCACCTGTGACTTGTCCTTGCCGGATACCAGCAGGGCCGAGTCATCCGCAAACAGGATCAATTCACAGTCCCATGCTGATGACATAGTAGGCCTAAGTATTCATTAGAACAAGGCAGAGGTTTTATTTAACACGTTTATTAGTATGTTTTGGCCACTGTAACGTTGCAAACAGTTTGAACAGTAACACTGTGTTTTGACTCTAGGAAAATAAAACAAAAAAATTATGGAGTAGGAAGTGTTTTCTATAGATTAGCTCGCATATTCAGGGTCGATTGGAAAAAGTGCAGTGCATCGATTAATATTTCATAGTAAAATAATGAGTAGACATCGTATCCTATATAGCAGTGGTTCACAGACTTTTTCCACCATGGACACTTTGCTCTCCATGTGACCACCAGGATGACCAACGTTAAAATACAGTAGCGCAGTAGGCCTAAGGTTCCGTTTACACTAAGGTTATCCAGGGTAAATCCCACCTAACCTTATCCTTGTCCACACACACACACACACACACACAATAGTCGTTTAAGACCCCCTCCGTCAGCCGGCGCAACGCGACCTAATACGCATGCGCGGAAAACGTGCACGTCATAATCACCTCCAGTGTTGCTTTGTGTGCAAGTTCTTAAATGTAACTTATCTGAACAATATCCAGTGTTGTGGTATTTCAAATAACTGGAATCCAGTGTGCTGTGGGGCCCTATTGTAGTGAATCCCACCTGAGACATCATAAATTAATCACATCTTTATTGGACACGAAAGTACACAATGTGACAAAGAACATTTGACAACAATCAACTTGGGGATCATGATATCTGGTCAGGACACTCCTCACTCTTTTGCCTTCACCTTCATTGTCCATTCCTTTTTGGTGACTTTATATACTCTGGACCTAGATGTTGAGTCCGCGACATACATGGTGGACAATAACTGATACAGTCTGCTTTGCCAGTCCAAAAGCATTCGCCGTTTTCCGTAGTTGGTCTTCCCTCGACGGCCAGGTAATACAAGGCACACACTACCTTTTTATCACATCCACGGGAGCCCGCATTCTCGTTGTCTCTCCTTCGACAAATGGACGAAGTTTTTCGGTAAGTAGAATCACAGCTGACATGGACATTCGAAAGTTCTCTTGCCGTCTGAGAAGTGTTGTATCCCAAATAGCTGCAATCGCTTTCTCTTAAGGTATTTATGTGTGATTTCCACAAGCGTCTGTACAGACGGAACGAGAAACACGGGCATGTCGGGATGACTCGCCTCCATATTTCCAGTGGTTACTTCCGAGTTACGAAAGCGCTTTATTATGAAGCCGGATGTGGCGCGTTCTGTCTGACGTTACTTCCTGTGTGGGGCGCGGTCTTTCTGGCGTCACTTCCTCTCCGAACTCACTTTGTAAACGATCAAAGAGTCCATACAAAGCTAAGAGACGGAGATTCAAGAAATACACGGCGCACTTACCCGTGTAAAAAATTGTCCGAGGAGGTGGACCATAAACGCTGGTTTAGTGTGGCTGAAACGGGGCTTAGGCTAAATATTTATTTGTTTAAGGGGTTATCCTGCTTAGTGTAGACATTAGAGCTGCAACAACTAATTGATTATAAAAATAGTTGGCGATTAATTTAGTCATCGATTCATTGGATCTATGATATGCGCAGAGGCTCCTTTTTTTTTAAAATTTAAAATTATTTTGTAAACCTTTATTTATAAACTGCAACATTTACAAACAGCTGAGAAACAATCAAAATAAGTATGGTGCCAGTATGCTGTTTTTTCCCCCAATAAAATACTGGAAAGGATAGAAATGTAGTTTGTCTCTTTTATCCAATTATTAATCGATTAATTGAAGTAATAATTGACAGATTAATCGATTTATCAATTAGTTGTTAGTTGCAGCCCTAGTAGACATAGCCTAAATCGCGGGTCAGCAACTAGCAACTCTCGAGCCGCATGCGGTTCTTTAGTGCCACCTACTAACTCCCTGGAGCATTTAAAAAATTAAAAAAAAGGATGGAAAATGGTAAAAGATGGGGGGGAAGAACAATGTTTTTGTTTTAGTATGTTTTTTCTTTTAGGACAAACATGACACAAACCTTCCCAATTGTTAGAAAACCCACTGTTATGTTTGTTTGTATGCTTCACTGATGAGAGGATTAGCTGAATATCGCTTTGTCCTACTAATTTCGGCGGTTCTTTAACTCACCATAATGTGGACTGTGACGCAACAGTTTTACATGTAAAATCTTCCACTCCTTCTTTGTCTCATTTTGTCCACCAAAAATGTCATGCTTGAATGCACAAGGTAATCAATGCTAACATGCTATTTAGGCTAGCTGTATGTACATATTGCATAACTATGCCCCATTTGTAGGTATATTTGAACTCATTTAATTTCCTTTACTTGTATCCTCTGTATATAATTTAGTTTTGCATGTCCCATGACACATTATTTGTATGTAATATTGGCTGCATTTCAGATAGTTGTTTGTATGCCACGTTGTTCCAGACCACAGCAAACATTACCTACCTTGCCAAAGATTGTAATAAATCTATTGAAAGAACACAGCCTTAACTTGGACACTCACATCTATACCTTTGGCCATTAAAAGCCAGTAATTTCCAGGAGTTATCTCACTTTCTGAGTAGCCTCTGATTTACTAAAGGTTTCTAATGTTGTAAAAAATGTGTAGAATAAATATTAAATTTCAACATTTCTGTCAACGAAGATTTGCTTCAGCCTGCGGCACATAGTCATTTTGATAGTAGGCTATTATAGCTAATATAGACACTTATGTCATGTTTTGCCTTCATTATAAGACTTATATACGGCTTTTCATTTTTTGCGGCTTCAGACAGATTTTTTTTTTTGTCCAATATGGCTCTTTCACAGTTTTGGGTTGCCGACCCCTGGCCTGAGTATTCATTAAGACAAGACAGATGTTTTATTTAACACGTTTATTTGTATTTTTTGGCCATTGTAATATTGGAAACAGTTTGAACAGTAACACTGTTTTGACTATAGGAAAATGAAACACTGGACTTAAATCAAGTGATTTTTTTTGGCGTATCAATAGGAGCCATAGCTTGAGAATCGCTGCAAAATACTATATAGCTGGTTTTGCAACTGGTGAAAGTATGCTACTAGTTTCCATTTATAGTGCAAAGTATGATGAGACATTTTACAACCATGAACGGAAATCATTTGATAAGTTGTATGCTTTGGATTTTCTTCACAGAATAAAGAAAATTACGAGCCTAGGACTACCCAGCAGCCGGTAAGTTATAGAGGATAGTTTTTTTAAACAAAAGAATATGACAATGATTTAGTTATTTATGGCTTACATAGAAACTTTTAGTGCTCTTTGATTACTTACAATAGAGCGTTGCCCTTTCAGATCATTTTTCTGTAGTGCCTGAAGAGTTTTAGGAAAAACCAAAATGCTTTTATGGATTTGCCAAGCCCGCTCACACTAGTAACAGCTACTTGTCAGAATAACAAAAACAAGAGTGTAATTTATACCATAGGAAATGTCTAATTTGTTTTTATTTATATAACTTGCTTATATGACTTGCCATCTAAATGATGCTTTTGTTTGTACAGCACTTTACAGTACAGTAGATCCTTGTGTGTGTGTGTGTGTGTGTGTGTGTGTGTGTGTGTGTGTGTGTGTGTGTGTGTGTGTGTGTGTGTGTGTGTGTGTGTGTGTGTGTGTGTTCAACTAGTACGTACCAATGTTTTGTTCTCTTTTCATTACAATTTTTTAAACAAGATGTTTATTGTTAGTATTACACACGCATACACAGTACAGGCCAAAAGTTTGGACACACCTTCTCATTCAATGCATTTTCTTTATTTCCATATACATTGTATATTCTCAATGAAGGCATCACAACTATGAATGAACAAGTGGAGTTATGTACTTAACAAAAAAGGTGAAATGACTGCAAACATGTGATGAATAGAAACACAATGATGGATGTGTGTGGTCTTTACAAGGTGATGACATAACTGCATTGCATCTTGCACTGCACACTTGTAGAAGATCTAAAAGCAGGTGTTGATTGAATACTTCCCTGCTGTGAGAGGTTGCATTCTGTTGCTGGTGTACAACCTATTGTGTATCTTTATTTACACAAATTACATATCGTACTGATAAGAGTACCGATGAATATTGGGATAAATGAAATCATAACGATACTCATCCCTAAACAAGAATAGACTGGATCCACTGTTCTATAGTATAGTCTTACCTTTTGACTGCTTTTGCGGGCCATTTGTCTTTTTCATTGCAAAATATGGTGCAGCACAGTAGTGCACCAACGTTTTCTTATACTCCTGATGACAATTGTTAATTTGTTGCTGTGTTCTATTGTTAGTTTGCCACCCCTACCACGTTAACGAGCGCCCCGCGTGCTTTGGTGAAGCCGTGGCCGGGAGCTGGCAAAAATGTCGTCGCAGGTAATGTGAGCCTCTTCACATACGTGTGTGAATAGCAGTATGTCCAATTTGTCATTACTTTTTTTTTTTTTAGGACCAGGGAGAGATTGTGCCGGTTCGTCTTCCAGTTCAGGTGCAAAGTAAGTCTGAATGTGTCTCTTGGTTGATGTCCTGTTGTTTTGTGAGTCGGACCTCTAAGTAGACGCTTCGTAAACAGGAAGTTCTCCATCGATGACTTTGACATCGGTCGACCCCTCGGGAAAGGCAAGTTTGGCAACGTGTATCTTGCCAGAGTGAAGGAGATGCATGCCGTCGTGGCTCTGAAGGTGCTGTTCAAGTCCGAGATGGAGAAGGAAAGTGTGGAGCACCAGCTCAGAAGGGAGATCGAGATCCAAGCCCGTCTCAAGTAAACGCTTGCACGTTTTTTTTTTCCCCCACACATTTTCTCAAAGGCACAATAGAAATAGAAATAGTATGTTACAGGGTCAAACTGTCACCAGCAGACAACCCTAACTGTACAGGAGATATATTGAACATTAACTGTAGAATACAATATTAAAAGTAAACAAAGAAATGTCACCTTTTAACAGCAAGTGTCAGCATGCATGGGGGAAGCTGCACATAAGTATTGTCCGTAACTGTTTATATCATTCTTTTCGCTTAACCCTTGTTAAGGTCACTCCCTCTTTTTGAGTTCCAAAAGGGCAAAGAATAGGCACTCAGTCCCCTGTAACTACCGTATTTTTCGGACTATATGTCACTCCGGAGTATAAGTCACACCGGCCGAAAATGCATAATAAAGAAGGAAAAAAACATATAAGTCGCACTGGAGTACAAGTCGCACTTTTGGGGGAAATTTATTTGATAAAACCCAACACCAAGAATATTCATTTGAAAGGCAATTTAAAATAAATAAAGAATAGTGAACAACAGGCTGAATAAGTGTACGTTATATGACGCATAAATAACCAACTGAGAAGGTGCCTGGTATGTTAACGTAACATATTATGGTAAGAGTCATTCAAATAACTATAACATATAAAACATGCTATACGTTTACCAAACAATCTGTCACTCGTAATCGCTAAATCCCATGAAATCTTATACGTCTAGTCTCTTACGTGAATGAGCTAAATAATATTTGATATTTTACAGTAATGTGTTAATAATTTCACACATAAGTCGCTGCTGAGTATAAGTCGAACCCCCGGGCAAACTATGAAAAAAACTGATTTATAATCTGAAAAATACGTTAGATACTTCAATAACTGCTTATCTTATCTTCTTCTTTCGTTTAAAAAAAATGTACTGTATTTTTCGGACTATAAGTCGCACCGGCCGAAAATGCATAATAAAGAAGAAGAAAAAAAACACATAAGTCGCACTGTAGTATAAGTAGCATTTTTTGGGGAAATTTATTTGATAAAACCCAACACCAAGAATAGACATAAATAAATAAAGAATAGTGAACAACAGGCTGAATAAGTGTACGTTATATGAGGCATAAATAACCAACTGAGAACGTGCCTGGTATGTTAACGTAACATATTATGGTAAGAGTCATTCAAATAACTATAACATATAGAACATGCTATACGTTTACCAAACAATCTGTCACTCCTAATTGCTAAATCCCATGAAATCTTATACGTCTAGTCTCTTACGTGAATGAGCGAAATAATATTTGATATTTTACGGTAATGTGTTCATAATTTCACACATAAGTCGCTCCTGAGTATACAGTAAGTCGCACCCCCGGCCAAACTATGGGAAAAAAACTGCGACTTATAGTCCGAAAAATACGGTAATATTATTTGATATTTTACGGTAATGTGTTAATTTCACACATAAGTCGCTCCTGAGTATAAGTTGCACAGCCCGGCCAAACTATGAAAAAAAACTGCGTCTTATAGTCCGAAAAATACGGTACTTTGTAGTAGTGCTCAAAACTCACATGAAGTATCAAGCAGAAGAATACGTGCTTATTACATTTGAACAGAAGCGTGGATAGAAACATTTTGCAGCAGAAAGTAAGCAACTATTGACCGTAAATTAGCAAGAAGATTAATAATAGCTTTGACAAAGGTAATACAACCGCAAATTATGCAATATGTTACCTCATACATCAGTAGCAAAATTAGGAGCCTTTGGAACCCGTTTGAAAATGGTTCTATTACCGTATTTTCCGCACTATAAGGCGCACCGGATTATAAGGTGCATCTTCAATGAATGGCATATTTCAAAACTTTGTTCATATATAAGGCGCACCGGATTATAAGGCGCATAGAATAGACGCTACAGTAGAGGCTGGGGTTACGTTATGCATCCATTCGATGGAGCTGCGCTAAAGGGAATGTCAACAAAACAGTCAGATAGGTCAGTCAAACTTTTATTAATAGATTACAAACCAGCGTTCTGACAACTCTGTTCACTCCCAAAATGAATAAACAGCTGTTTTATTATTTTCCCCGAGGTAAAGTCAGTGACGTTGTGTTTTGTTTATCTTTTAACAACAGCAAGGTATAACATGTAGTGCAACATTTATACCACATAGTGGAAGGGAACTTTTCCCTGATTCAATAAACATGTACAAAACAGTCTGATACTTTTACAGTAAATCAAACGTTGCAATGCAATCACAATATAGTAACACTCGAAATAGTGCAGAGCAATAACAATATATCAATAACTCAACGTTGCTCAAACGTTAATGTCACACAACACAACACACAAAATAAACATGTAAAGCTCACTTTATAAAGTTGTTCCTCATCCACGAATCCCTCAAATTCTTCTTCTTCAGTGTCCGAATTAAACAGTTGGGCGAATACGGCATCCAACATGCTCCGTCTCGTCGAAGTCGTCATAAATGGAGTCAGTGTCGCTGCTGCTCTATTCCCGTGTTCTACTGCTCATCTTAAGTTTAAACTCTGTGTCGTAAGCGTGTCTCTTAATAGGAGCCATTTTGGGGTCTTTACATAAACAAATGGAAATGAAACGGCACGCCTCGCGCAGTCATATATCCCAGCATGCACCGCGCGGTTCTTCTACAGGGGAAAATGAAGTCGGCGTCTGCTTACCGTAGTTGCGATTGATTGATTGATTGAAACTTTTACCTGTTGGAGGCTCAATATTGGTCCATATATAAGGCGCACCGGATTATAAGGCGCACTGTCAGCTTTTGACAAAATTTGAGGTTTTTAGGTGCGCCTTATAGTGCGGAAAATACGGTAGCAAGAAGATTAATAATAGCTTTGACAAAGGTAATACAACCGCAAATTATGCAATACGTTACCTCATACGTCAGCAGCAAAATTAGGAGCCTTTGGAACCCGTTTGAAAATGGTTCTATTATTTATATGCAAAATAATACATTATGTTGCAGAAAGGTCAACGGAAATGCAAAACATACTCCTATAGTGAATCCTGTAATTCTATTAATCATGCAGTAATCATTTTCCCCTTCTTTTCAGCCATCCCAACATCCTGCGCTTTTACAACTATTTCCACGATCGAAAAAGGGTGTTTCTGGTGCTGGAATACGCTCCACGCGGCGAAATGTACAAGGAGTTGCAGCGGTGCGGACGATTTGACGAGCAACGCACTGCAACTGTAAGCAAAACATACCAGGCCGACATCGCTCTTTTTGGAGCGATTTGTGATTGTGATCTTTTCCATGAACTAGTACATGGAGGAGATAGCTGACGCGCTCCAGTACTGCCACAAGAAGAAGGTGATCCATCGCGACATCAAGCCAGAGAATCTGCTTCTCGGCTATCGCGGAGAGCTGAAAATAGCCGACTTCGGTTGGTCCGTGCACGCGCCGTCACTCAGGTAGGCGGAGTGTTCATGACGAGTCGTCTTCACAAACAGTTTGACGTGTGGTGGTCTGTGCAGACGTCGTACGATGTGCGGCACGCTGGACTACCTCCCTCCCGAGATGGTGGAGGGCCATACCCACAGCGAGAAGGTGGACCTGTGGTGTATCGGGGTCCTCTGCTACGAATGCCTGAATGGGAACCCGCCCTTTGAAACGTCCAACCATGCTGAAACATACAAAAGAATAGTGAAGGTAGGGTTGTACGGTATACCGGTATTAGTATAGTACCGCGATACTAATGAATAATTTTCGGTACTATATCGCCTCTAAGAAGTACCGTATTTTCCGCACCATAAGGCGCCCTGGGTTATAAGCCGCGCCTTCAATGAACGGCATATTTCAAAACTTTGTCCACCTATAAGACGCCCCGTGTTATAAGCCGCATCTAACTGCGCTAAAGGAATGTCAAAAAAACAGTCAGATAGGTCAGTCAAACTTTAATAATATATTAAAAACCAGCGTGATGTGGGCGCGCACGGAGTCGTATATCAACATGGATGGAGCTGCGTGAAAAAAGCCACCCGGCCTCTTCGCGTAAACTTACCTTAACCACTCGCTCATCTTTTCTTCATCCATCCCTTCGAGTTAGCTTTTATGATGACGCCGGCTGTAAAGGTCTCTTTTGGCAAGGTCTTCCTTTTGAATATCACCATGGGTGGAAGTTTCTGGCCATTAGCATGGCAAGCTAGAACCACAGTGAAGGATGACTTCTCATTCCCTGTGGTGCGAATATTCACCGTACGTGCTCCCGTTGTATCCACAGTGCAGTTCACAGGAATATCAAAAGTCAGTGGAACCTCGTCCATGTTGATAATGTTCTCTGGCCGGATCTTTTTTTCAGCTATCTTGTTTTTACAATATGCACGGAAAGTAGCCAGCTTTTCTTGAAAGTCTTTAGGCAGTTGCTGTGAAATAGTAATCCGTGTGCGGATGGAGAGATTGCGTCTTTTCATGAACCGGATCCCTGTCGCTTAGTAGGAGCCATTTTGTGGTCTTTACAGATGTAAACATACAAAGGAAATGAAACGTAATATCCGCGCGCTTCTTCTCCTTCTACGCGGGCGGGTGGTTGCTTACAGTAGAAGAAGAAGCGCTTCCTGTTCTATGGGGGCGGGTGCTTACCTTGGCGGTTGCTTGCGTAGAAGAAGAAGCACTTCCTCTTCTACGGGGAAAAAAGATGGCGGCTGTTTACCGTAGTTGCGAGACCGAAACTTTATGAAAATGAATCTTAATATTAATCCATATATAAAGCGCACCGGGTTATAAGGCGCACTGTCAGCTTTTGAGAAAATTTGTGGTTTTTAGGTGCGCCTTATAGTGCGGAAAATACGGTACCGGTCCCCCGCACCCCCATCGTCGTCACGTCGTGTCATTGCCAGTTTACAAGCAGACGAGCATGTTCGGCAGCGCACAATCACAGAGTACTTACAAGCAGACACAGTGTGTAGACAGAAAAGGGAGAACGGGTGCATCTTTGTTTAAAAACTAAAGATAAAGGTGACGTTATAACACTGAAACACCCTCAGGAAGAGGCGTTTTAAAACATGGCTAGCTAGCGGATAAAGTCCATCCGCAGTCGGAAATATTGTAGCTACTTCTAAATCACTAATCCTTGTCTCCATGGCGACAAAGTAAGTTTCTTACAAGTATCATCCCTGCAGGACGAGGAATAGCTAAACATGCTTCACTACACACCGTAGCTCACCAGCGACATAATATAAACAAACGCCATTGGTGGACCTACACCTAACATCCACTGTAATGATATCAAGTACAGGAGCGTATATAGTCGATATTACTATGATTACATCGATATTTTTTCGCATCACAAAATCTTCTTTCGTTTTTTTAAATTTATATTCTGTTTATAAACTCAGGAAATATGTCCCTGGACACTTTGAATATGACCAATGTATGAGTCTGTATCTACTTGGTATCGGATTGATACCCAAATGTGTGGTATCATCCAAAACTAATGTAAAGTATCAAACAACAGAAGTATAAGTGATTATTACATTTTAACAGAAGTGTAGATAGAACGTGTTAGAAGAGAACATAAGCAGATATGAACAAGTAGATTAATAATCAATTTTCTACCACTTGTCCTTAATAATGTTGACAAAATAATAGAATGATAAATGACACAATATGTTACTGCATATGTCAGCAGACTAAATTAGGAGCTTTTGCTTGCTTACTTACTAATAAAAGACAAGTTGTCTTGTATGTTCACTATTTTATTTAAGGACAAACTTGCAATAAAAAACATATGTTTAATGTACCCTAAATTTTTTTGTTAAAATAATGAGAATGCAATTGTTTGTGGTCCCCTTTATGTATCGAAAAAGTATCGAAATAATTTTAGCACAGGTACCTGTACCAAAATATTGGTATCGGGACAACACTACGTGAAGATTGGTGGAAACATCTAGTAGAAATATACAAGCTGTAACCAACAGAGATAGACACTAGTATTGGGACACAATGCAGGTTCACAACTTCCTTTGTAAACTCTTCTCAATGTCCCTGTTCGGGAGAAATGCTGCAGAAAGGCCACCTAAATCAAATGACAGGATTTGAAGTAAGGCACTGCCTTAAACCTGGAAAAATAAAAATAAATGGAACATAGTGGACATGACTGTGTTGGGCTGCTATGTAAATGTTATTTCCAATTAGATAAATTAACATTCGATTTTACAAAATGTTTTAATTTTTTTAATTTTTATTTAAACATTTTTTAAATGTACAGGCATGTGAAATGTCCTCAAAAACACGGAAATCCGCGTTTTTGAACCTTTGTTTTTGTGTCAAAATACCACTTCCGGGTGATGTGTATTTCTGGTCTCATCCTCGTCCGGACAGAAGGGTGACACGGCAGTACGGCTGAATCAAAAGAGACGTTGGAGACACTTTACTGAACCAAAAGTTGCTTTATTACAAGCGAGCGTCATTATACTGGACTGCAGTACCTGGAGGAGGTCAAGTCAAAAGATGAGACACTCCTAACTAGGAGCCGAAACACAGTCTTCTATTTCTTCTTTCTCTGTCTGGGTGTGGTAATTCAGGAGAGTACAACCTGACAATGTAAGATGTTCATGTGTAAGTGACCGGAAAACAACCTCTATATGTTGTAACTTAAAAGTTGACGTGAAGATAGACATGGAGTCTCTCCTCCAGGATAAAGCTATCACTTTTGCATTTTGAAGTCTGAATTTATTGCCTCTTCTCGGCGGAAAAAAATAGTGAAGTAGATACTAATAACCATTACTGCGGTCTGCTAAGCTGGTGGTTGCCGAACGCTTGTTTCCTTTGCTTACATTAACTTCCATTTTTTCCCCCCCTGGGCATTTCAGTTATTATCCTTCTTTCTTCGAGTATTCCTCTTGTTTTGTGTTTTGACTCATTAAAGGAGCGCAGAGAGTTTTTATGTTTTGTGATTCAATCAAGTAACGCGACAGAGATGAATGGACATGAAGAGGACAGAAAAGATATCTGACAAAAATGCAAACTTTGTGTAAATTGGCAAATAGATTATTATATAATAAGTAAAGAAGAGCAGGCAGCAGCTCACACTTTCTGTGACATTGACAAATTGTCAGCCAGCTTGAAAAATGTTTCACCTGAAGAATGGTTTGTATTTAAATGTTCGCCATATTTAGAAATCATATTTCATATCAATCAATGATCATTGTTACACATTTAGAGACAGGAAGTGATCATATGTGTAATTGCTATGTACAGGAAAAGGGGTAGGATTAAATAAGCTTTGCTTCTGCCTACTCCTTTTCAGACATGTTGTAAAGAGAAGTGAAAATATGTCAAATATGTGATGTATTATATTGAAACTGTGTACATGTTTAGAAACAGTATTTCATGGTTCCTAATCTTCACAAGGAAACCTTGCAATGTATTATATCCACAAATTGCTATAAAAGGGAGTTGACGGTGTTAATGTGATGTGGAGAAATTCCATATTTTGACCACTTTTCCCAGGAGGTTTTCTATATTTTTAAATGCAAATGTTGACGCTCCTCTTAGACCAGTGGTTCTTAACCTTGTTGGAGGTACCGAACCCCACCAGTTTCATATGCGCATTCACCGAACCCTTTAGTGAAAAATAAAATGTTTTTTTTTTTTTTTTCAAATTCAAGGCAAAGTTATGTTTTTTTTACTGGTTCACAAAATGAACCGTGCATGAACATCACCTTATTCAAAGAACAAAACCAACACAGTGCATGCACTCACAACAAATTACACACCTGCAAATCAGTCTGACTTCTGCTGTTGCCTTTGAGAGACCAGTTCAGATATGCGTGGCTTCACCTTGGCAAGTGCCACTCTCATGTCATTTTAAATGATAAAATAAAATAATTTATTTATTTTCACAGCAAATTCTGTTCCTTTGCTTCGTTTTCCACCCAGACATACAATACTAGTACACAGCTCATGAAAAACAATATTTTTGGTTATTCTCGTAAGTGGGCCAAAACACTTATATTAGAAAATAATCTCATGGAAATGACAGCTGTCATTTGATTATAATAATACAACATTTACCGTATTTTTCGGACTATAAGTCGCAGTTTTTTTCATAGTTTGGCCGGGCTCTAGTGCGGTTTATGTTTTTTTCCTTCTTTATTATGCATTTTCGGCAGGTGCGACTTATACTCCGGTGCGGTTTATACTCCGAAAAATACGGTAATTTGTTATTTAGTCAGGTTTGGGACAGGTGTGCTCACATGTGCTCCACTGAATACTCAAGGAGTTTTTGCATTTGCTCATGCATATGGAAAATTAGAGGGAACATTTTTTGAGGGTATCCATAATACGCCAATAGGGAGAAGTTTTTATTTACACAATGAGTCGGGTGTGTCTTGACCTCCGCGGCGACTCACCGAACCCTTAGGGTTCGATCGAACCCAGGTTAAGAACCACTGTTTTAGACACACGTAATAAAGGTGTTTGCTGCTAAATTAACCACAAAATTAGCGCCACATTGAACATTTTGCCGCTACTGGGCCGACTTTTCCCGAAAGATAATGTTAAAAAATAACTTCAAGCGTTGTCCAGCTCTTTACTGACGTGTGCTATTCATGTTCAAACAACTTTTACGGCAAATGAATATCGGTTATTGGCCTCCTTGACGACGAATAATCAGTATCGACCTTGAAAAACCCCATATTGTTCGATCTACTCTTTTTGTTTACAGAGAGCAGTTTGTGATGTCACAGTTTGACAGACTTACTTATGTGGGCATTCTAGTGTGTTCTCAGCCAAGCCCCTCGGCTCTGCTTGTTTGTGCCGAGACTGTTGGCTGCTGCTTTGTCGTGTTTGTCTTCAGGATTGATATCTCAACAGTGTACAGGGGATGGTCGTGGAGCGCTTCATTTGCATCTTAAAGGACAAACTTTTGCAGGCTTACTTAGAAATGTGACCGTGGAGCAAAATTTACACCAAAGCATAAGCAATGCATGTTATCTAGACTACAATGAAGTGTGTGAAATTGTCATAGGTCCCCTTTTAAGGTGGCCCGGTTTTTCCAAGGTAAAAGTATATTTGTTTTTACACAGAAACACTATTTTCATTTTTCAGGTGGACCTGAAGTTCCCTCAGGTATTCTCTGCAGGCGCACGGGACCTGATCTCCAACCTGCTCCGCCACTGCCCCAACGATCGCCTCTCGTTACAGGACGTCATCGATCACCCGTGGGTGCGCACCAACTCCCATCGGGTCTTGCCTCCCATCTGTCCCGCTAAACCGTCGTAATCGCCTCACCTGCTCTCGATGGAGATTTGTTTTTGCTTTATTCCACGGTGATGATTGTTGTACAGTGTGGTTTATTCCTAGGTAGTTAAGATGCACCGTACTTTTCGGAGTATAAGTCGCACCAGCCGAAAATGCATAATAAAGGAAAAAAACATTTAAGTCGCATTTTTGGGGGAAATTTATTTGATAAAAGCCAACACCAAGAATAGACATTTGAAAGGCAATTTAAAATAAATAAAGAATAGTGAACAACAGGCTGAATAAGTGTATGTTATATGAGGCATAAATAACCAACTGAGAAGGTGCCTGGTATGTTAACGTAACATATTATGGTAAGAGTCATTCAAATAACTATAACATATAGAACATGCTATACGTTTACCAAACAATCTGTCACTCCTCATCGCTAAATCCCATAAAATCTTATACGTCTAGTCTCTTACGTGAATGAGATAAATAATATTGATATTTTACGGTAATGTGTTAATCATTTCACACATAAGTCGCTACTGAGTATAAGTTGCACCCCCCGGCCAAACTATGAAAAAAACAGACTTATAATCCGAAAAATACGGTATTAGTTGTTTTATTGTCATCTTGTGTCTGAAAAGTGTTTCTGATGATGCCAAAGTGCTGTACTTCTCAACGCTTCCGCCTGATTGTAGGGCTTGAATTTAAATTCTAATAAACACATACTTTTACCATGAATTGATTTACGTGGACCCCGATTTAAACAAGTTGAAAGACTTATTGGGGTGTTACCATTTAGTGGTCAATTGTACGGAATATGTACTGAACTGTGCAATCTACTAATAAAAAAGTTAATCAATTTGGGTCAATTATCACCAAAATGTAATTGAGTGGATTTATAAACAAATACAATATACAAAAATGCCACTGGGTGTCGAGTTACTGAATTACATACGTGAGTCCAGCTGTACTTTATAATGTGGATACTTTTATTAGCTCAATCACAACAGGTGTCTCGCTCTCTAGGTCACTCCCACACTGTCTCCCGCTCCGTCGCACCTCGTGACGTCATAGCCTGTCGACTTTGTAGTTCTCCCATAATACAATCACACCACATCTCCCCTTTCTAGAATCAATGGGTAGACTGCCATTGATTCAACAGACCTTGAGGATTATTCTGCCTCGTGGTTGGAAGGTCTGCTCCTATATGAGCCTGTACCAGACAATCAAACACACACACATATTTTACCCTTAGAACAATCCACTTCAACATCAATACTCAAACATCCATCCTATACTAATCCTGTACTGTCCTCAACCTAAGCCCTGCAACTGACTTGAACATTTACAGTACAATAAAACATATCCATAACGCTCCAATTACACTTTTCTGTCTTTTCCCACATACAGTAACATTCTTTTTTTTTTTCTCATTAGAGTCTCTGTATTGTCTCTAGGAAACAAAATTATAGGTCCAACCTAGTTGGTCTCACCACAGCCCTCCCAGACCTGGTTCTAGGAGTAGGAGTAGATGGAGGTTCTGGAACACTCTGCTGCGATGGTTCTGCTGAAGGTTGCTCCGGAACGCCCCCCAGGAACGGCTCTGCTGCACCATGGCCACTCTGCTCCGGCAAGGATCCCATAGGGATGAGATGACGACGGTTCCGTCTGATGGTCCCATGGGGCCCTTCCACCAGATACGATCGTGGAGTGGTGTGACGTCCGATGATAGCTCCGGCTTTCTTTTGGTCCTTGATCCACACGTCCTGTCCGGATTCAGTCTGTCAAGGTTCATTGCACGATGCCGCAGGTTGTAGCGTTGTGCATCTTTTGTCCTCTTCTCCCCTTCTTTCCGCATAACAGCTTCACTATCAGGAAGAGCAGGATTTAGCAAAGCAGGAAGGATAGGCACTGTTGTGCGGAGCCTCCTCCCCATGAGAAGCTGCGCTGGACTATACCCATTGTCGAGAGGGGTAGCCCTGTAAGCGAGCAAAGCAAGATAGGGGTCATCTGCTTTCTTTAGGAGACCTTTCACCGTCTGTACTGCACGTTCGGCTTCGGCGTTACCTTGAGGATATCTTGGGCTACTGGTAACGTGCCGGAATCCGTAAGAATGTGCAAACTCAGCGAAGCCTGCTCCAGAGAACTGGGGCCCTCCATCCAAAACGAGAAGATCCGGGATTCCGTGACGTGCATATATCGATTTTAGGTGGTGGATTACATCATTTGACCTTGTGGAGGTCAGCAAAGCAATCTCCACGTACCTTGACATGTAGTCCACTACCAGCAGGTAGGTCTTGGTACCGAGCATGAATAAATCAGCTCCTAACTTCTCCCATGGTCGGCCTGGGTATGGTGACGGCATCAGCGGCTCCCTGTGGTTCTGTCTCTCCTTACAGCATGTTCGGCAGTTGAGAACCAATTCATTCAGCTGCTGGCTCAGCCCGGGCCACCATACTGACTATCGTGCCCGCTGTCTACACTTCACCACGCCTTGGTGTCCTTCATGCAATTTGGCGAGAACATCATTTCTCATTGTAGAAGGGATGACGAGCCTGTGTCCCTTCAGCAAGACACCATCTTGAACTGTAAGGAACGCCTGCTCTGCCCTGTACAGCCTGAGTGCTGGCTCTTTGGAACTGTGTGCTGGCCAGCCTTCAGCACACAGCTGCATCACCTGTGCACACACACTGTCTCTCTGCAGCTGCTCTCTCAGCTCCTCCAGGTAGTCAGCGCTTGCAGGTAGGTTCTCCAGTACCATGTCCACATAGATGTTGGTTTCTTCAAACAGCTCTTTGTCCGCTGCTGTCTCCTCTCTCTTAACAGGAGCTCGTGACAGCGTATCAGCTGTCCACAGGAACTTCCCTGGCACATGAGAAATAGAATAAGAATAGCGCATCAGACGCATTCTGAAGCGTTGGATCCGTGGAGGTAGAGCATCCAGTGCTTGAGACCCCAGAAGACTCAGGAGAGGCTTGTGGTCCGTCTCCATCTGGAAATGTTTCCCGATGAGGAAGTTGCGGAACCTCTCACAGGCCCAGGTCAGCCCCAAAGCTTCCTTCTCTACTTGCGCGTATCTCTGCTCTGTTGGCGTGAGAGACCGCGACATGTAGGCTACTGGCCTCCACTCTTCCTCCCACTTTTGTAGTAGTACGCCTCCCAACCCGTACGACGACGCGTCTGCTGAGACTTTGCACTCTCTGTTGGGATCGTACATGGCTAGCACTGGTGTAGACGTGAGTGCATCCTTTAGATCCTGGAAGGCCCTTGCCTGGTCGACGCCCCACACCCAGCAGTTCTTTTTCGACAGGAGATCTCGCAGAGGCTTGTCTCTCTCGGCCAGCTGCGGCACAAACTTCCCAAGTTGATTTATCATTCCAAGAAAACTTCTCAACTCAGTCACAGTTGTTGGCTCCTGCATCTTCCTCACAGCTTCTGTTTTGCTTGGGTCTGGGCTGATGCCACTGGTGGAGAGCACGTGGCCTAGAAAGGTCACCTCTGACTTTGACAGATAGCACTTATCGACATTCAGAGTGATGCCTGCCTTTTGGATCTTTTCGAGCGTGGCATGCAGGCGAGCATCATGCTCCTTTTGTGTTCGGCCCCACACCAGCACGTCGTCCATGTGGCAAACAACGCCCTCAAGCCCTTCTGTGACCTCCGTCACCATCCGGTTCTGAAAATGTTCGGGGGCGGATGCTATGCCAAACGGTAGCCGTCTGAAGTAATAGCGCCCGAAGGGTGTAATGAAAGTTGTCAGTTTCGATGAATCTGCAGTTAGAGGAATTTGCCAAAACCCCATGTTTGCATCCAGCTTACTAAAAATGTTTGCTCCAGCCAGCATTCCCAGTGTTTCCTCCACTGATGGCAGGATGAACTTTTCCCTACACACTGACTCGTTGAGTTTGGTGAGATCGACACATATACGTACAGCACCTGTCTTTTTGGGCACCACCACTATGCCAGCGCACCAGTCTGTTGGCTCCTCAATTCTACTTATCACCCCGAGTTGTTCCATGCGGGACAGTTCCTGCTTGACTTTGTCCATTAAAGGCAATGGAATCCTCCTTGGTGTCTTAAGTGAGAATGGTTCCGCCCCTGGACTCAGCTTGATGGCATATGGCTGCCGCACTTGTCCGAGCCCGGTGCATAATTTTGGGTAGTGCTCCTTTAATGTCTCCATAGTAACGCTGTCTAGGCGTGCTACAAGCCCCAGCCTACAGCTCACAGATCTTCCCAGCAGGGCAGTATGCACATGACGAGCGATGTACACATCCTCCCTCTCTGTCTTTTCCCCTCTCCTCAGCAGCAAACTGGCGACGCCCACCACGTCGAGGGGATTTCTTCCTGGTCCCAGGAGTGGCTTTGTTGCCTTTCTGAGACTAGGTGGATCATTTCTGCATGTGTTTAGGAACACTGAGTGAGGCAAGACTGTCACATCAGCACCTGTGTCTATTTTGAATGTCACACTGCTCTCATGGATGCCAATTTTGACCATCCAAGGATCCCCATCCTCCGTGACACTGCCGAGGAAGATTTCCTCCTCATCCTCTTCAACTTCATGCACTGATTTGGACTTGCACACATGCTTGTAATGTCCCCTCCTCCCACATGCATGGCATCTCACTTCATTAGCAGGACAGTCACTTTTTACTTTTTGGATGGGATGGAGAGCTGCCACAATTTTGACACGATGACTGTGCGCCCTTGTCCTTGCTGTACTGAGTACTGTGTGGCTTGTACTTTGGGCTATCAGCATATTGAGGTTTATTTTTAGCAGACTTGAAGTTGCTCTTGAACACTCTATCAACAGACTTTGCATCACTTGCCTCTGATCTGGTGGTGTCCCCTCGGAGAGTAGACTGCTGCCTTTTCACCTCCTCGCTCTGTCGTGCCATTCTTATGGCTTTATCCAAGGTTTGATCCGCGTCCAACTGCATGCGTTCAGACAGCCCCTTGTCTTGCAATCCGACGACAAGTCTGTCTCTGATCAGATCGCAATACAACCGTTGGCCAACAAAAAAGTAACCACAGAACACTATACGCCTATACAGTATAGTGTTCTGTGGTTACTTTTCGGTTGGCCAAGCGGACGTGACGACAGGCTGTCCCCACTCAGATCCGCACAGACCGGGAGGGGGCGTGCCTTAAGTCCGGCTGGAAATCGGCAGAAATTTGGAGAATGGTTGTCCCAGGGAGAGGCAGTGAAATTCGGGAGGGTTGGCAAGTATGAGATATTCTCACTTCTTTTCTTTTGTCGAGCACAAAGAAAAGAACATTTTAGTTAAATGTAAGTTGTGTCTTGGATCAAAGATCCCGTCTACTGCCCAAAACAACAATTCAAATCTGCCTGGTTAGGCTCTGTGTATGTCACGTGTGCCTTCCTTAGGTGAAGCCAGCTTTACAGCTATGTTGTTGATTGATTGATTGATTGATTGATTGAAACTTTTATTAGTAGATTGCACAGTACAGTACATATTCCGTACAATTGACCACTAAATGGTAACACCCAAATAAGTTTTTTAACTTGTTTAAGTCGGGGTCCAGATACAGATATATACTATCAAATATATACTAACATCATAATACAGTCATCACACAAGATAATCATCAGGGTATATACATTGAATTATTTACATTATTTACAATCCGGGGTGTGGGATATGGAGGGGGGGGTGGTTAGGTTTGGTTGGTATCAACACTTCAGTCATCAACAATTGCATCATCAGAGAAATGGACATTGAAACAGTGTAGGACTGACTTGGTAGGATATGTACAGCAAGTAGTGGACACAGAGAGAGAGATCAGAAAGTATAAGAAAAAGTGTCTACATTTGATTATTTACAATCCGAAGAGGTATTATGTGGAAGGGAGGGTGTTAGTTTAGGGTTGTAGTTGCCTGGAGATGTTCTTTTAGTGCGGTTTTGAAGGAGGATAGAGATGCCCTTTCTTTTACACCTGTTGGGAGTGCATTCCATATTGAAGTGGCATAGAAAGAGAATGAGTTAAGACCTTTATTAGTTCGGAATCTGGGTTTAACGTGGTTAGTGTTAGTGTTAGTGTTATTATGCTGTTTGTTACTTATGTATGTTATGTTGCAGCTATTTAAAATAGTTTTGTCAATTTGTTCTGGCCTGAAATAAATTGGCCCTTTGAAACATATCTTTGTCTTTGTGTGTTGTATGTAGAGCACATTGCTTAGCAGAGTTCAGTGATGCAAATGTATGTCAAGTTGATCAACAGATTGTATTATTCTCCAGTGCAATAACAGTACTAAAATGAAGGCTAAAAGGGCATTAATGGGAGCTTTAAAAAAAGAAAGTAGAAGAAGTAACTAAATAGTTACTTTTCACAGTAACGCATTACTTTTTGGTGTAAGTAACTGAGTTAGTAACTGAGTTACTTTTGAAATAAAGTAACTAGTAACTGTAACTAGTTACTGTTTTTCAGTAACTAACCCAACACTGGTCATGGGTAGTCTTATACTTGTAGGTTGATAAATTGAGCACCTTTTTGGTGGCACTTCTTCCTAGTTTAGTTCCAATCAAAAGCGCTGGATTATGGCTCTACTACAGGGTTCCCCAAACTTTTTGACTGGGGGGGGCCGCATTGCGTTAAAACAATTTGGCCGGGGGCTGGACTGTTTATATATTACTCGCGCGCTGGGACGGCGTGGCGCAGTGGAAGAATGGCCGTGCGCGACCCGAGGGTCCCTGGTTCAATCCCCACCTAGTACCAACCTCGTCATGTCCGTTGTGTCCTGAGCAAGACACTTCACCCTTGCTCCTGATGGGTGCTGGTTAGCGCCTTGCATGGCAGCTCCCTCCATCAGTGTGTGAATGTGTGTGTGAATGGGTAAATGTGGAAGTAGTGTCAAAGCGCTTTGAGTACCTTGAAGGTAGAAAAGCGCTATACAAGTACAACCCATTTTTCATTTATTTATTTGCCTGAAAGAGCGCGCACTCGCCGCAAGTTGGTCAGACACTGCGGCGTGAGCGCGATGTCACGTTATCGATGGGAAAATGCATTTTTAGACCATATGATTTTCCTGAGTGGCTAGGAGACACAGAGTGACAAACGGTAGAAAACAGATTAGAAAGGACAGATTTTAAAAATATATATATTTAGAAAAGTTATTTATTTTTTTAAATTTGGGACTTCCTCCGGGCCGGATTTTGAACGCTGGCGGGCTGTATCTGGGTTGTAGTTTAGGAACCCCTGCTCTAGTATTTCTGGAGGGGTGGGTTTGAATCCCACTGCTGCCAAATTTGATTTTTTTCCCAATTTCCTTTTTTAATTAAATACTTAATTCTTCACCAAGAGAAAGTCTCTAGTCATTTTCTTCAAATTTAACCATTTTGGCCATGGATGAAGTGCTGGCTGTCCAGAGTCGAGACCCGGGGTGGACCGCTCGCCTGTGCATCGGTTGGGGACATCTCTGCGCTGCTGACCCGTCTCCGATCGGGATGGTCTCCTGCTGGCCCCACTATGGACTGGACTCTCACTATTATGTAGGGATGATGTTTGATTCCGGTTGTTCGATAAGAAAAGAACCGATTCCATGGACTCAAATCCCTTTTTGAGAACCGGTTCCCGTTATCGAGGCCACTATAGTAAAGAAAAGGAGTTGGTTCTTTATTCCAATTCCTGGGAACGAATCCTGTCCCACAGGAAATGCCCTGTGGGACATCACAGGAAATGACGTAGCTCAGTCATTAGGCGGCAGATACAGAAAGCAGCAAAAATAATGGACCGGAAAAAATGCCTCAAGGCACGGCTTCATTTGACAAAAAAATACGACGAGAAAATGGCAATATGCAATTATTGCCAGGCTGTTGAAACATGCCCAAGCCGTACATAACCTGAAAGTTTGAGAACTGTCGTGTCTTCGACACATGGAGAAGCAGCGACAGAGATGACGAAGCACGCCCCTCTTCCTGTGCTTCAACCTGCAGCCCCAGTTCCATCACGGTGAGTAACTAACGTTAACTGTTGCCGGTTAATTTCCATATTTGCTCACTTGTAGCCTTCAGGCTAAAATAACGTTACCTATTATGTTAGATCCACTATGGACTGGACTTTCACAGTATTATGCTAGACCCACTCGACGTCCATTGCATCCGGTCTCCCCTAGAGGGGGGGTCACACACATCTGCGGTCCTCTCCAAGGTTTCTCATAGTCATTCACATTGACATCCCACTGGTTTGTGAGTTTTTCCTCGCCCTTGTGTGGGCTCTGAACCGAGGATGTCGTTGTGGCTTGTGCAGCCCTTTGAGACACTTGTGATTTAGGGATGTATAAATAAACATGGATTGATTAACCATCAGTAAAAGCACACGTTGGCAACGGCAGGACATCAAAGTGTGCTTTTAGTTATTTTTATTAAAATCACATAGAATAACAATTACAAGCTTGAAGTTAGCGTCCGATGCTGTATAATGTATCGAATAATATTTGTCAGATATTGACAATTAAAATTTACAAACATAATATGTCGTTAATTTGTTACCGGAAGCTTTCTCAAGTACTTCCGGGTAAACGATTTCTTTTTGTTGTTGTCAAACTCTTCCGGTTTGAGACCACTCATATTTAACTCCCTTTGCCAAAACAATTCTCGTGTTCGCTTTCGGTATGCGTTTTATATGTATTTTTTTTGATGTATTGAAATTAAGTTGAATTGTTTAAACATGGCGGGTTTACCACCGGGGGATCCTCAGCTCGTGTCAATGATAGTGAATCACCTGAAAACACAAGGACTATTCGACCAGTTTAGGAGAGATTGCCTGGCAGACGTTGACACGAAGGTAACGACAGATTGCATCAAATACATCCATCCTTGTCCCTTTTTTTGGAGTCGCGGGGGGTGCTGGAGCCTATCTAAGCTGCATTCGAGCGGAAGGCGGGGTACACCCTGGACAAGTCGCTATCTTATCGCAGGGCCAAATACATGTTATTTGCACATACACACATACACGATACTATATGTGTTTGCTTATGTTTACCTTAAGTTAAATTTAACATTTGCAGGCCGACGTCAAGTTGACTTTTTAGACATTACTCTGCTAATAATGCAAACTTGCTTGTGTGTTGCCGCCATTGATGTTATTGACCCTGAGCTTCAGTTTTTATTTCTAAACAATGCAATTTATGATCCCAATGTTCATTGCAAGCATGGTAAGATTGCAGTAACTTACAGGAAATGATGCATGGATGGATGCAAATACAAACCCCGTTTCCATATGAGTTGGGAAATTGTGTTAAAGTTAAAGTTAAAGTACCAATGATTGTCACACACACACTAGATGTGGCGAAATTATTTCTCTGCATTTGACCCATCACCCTTGATCACCCCCTGGGAGGTGAGGGGAGCAGTGGGCAGCAGCGGTGGCCGCGCCCGGGAATCATTTTTGGTGATTTAACCCCCAATTCCAACCCTTGATGCTGAGTGCCAAGCAGGGAGGTAATGGGTCCCATTTTTATAGTCTTTGGTATGACTCGGCCGGGGTTTGAACCCACAACCTACCGATCTCAGGGCGGACACTCTAACCACTAGGCCACTGAGGGGATAGACGTAAATATAAACGGAATACAATGATTTGCAAATCATTTTCAACCCATATTGAGTTGAATATGCTACAAAGACAACATATTTGATGTTCGAACTGATAAACATTTTTTTGTTGTTGCAAATAATCATTAACTTTAGAATTTGATGCCAGCAACACGTGACAAAGAAGTTGGGAAAGGTGGCAATAAATACTGATAAAGTTGAGGAATGCTCATCAAACACTTATTTGGAACATCCCACAGGGGAACAGGCACATTGGGAACAGGTGGGTGCCATGATTGGGTATAAAAGTAGATTCCATGAAATGCTCAGTCATTCACAAACAAGGATGGGGCGAGGGTCACCACTTTGTCAACAAATGCGTGAGCAAATTGTTGAACAGTTTAAGAAAAACCTTTCTCAACCAGCTATTGCAAGGAATTTAGGGATTTCACCATCTACGGTCCGTAATATCATCAAAGGGTTCATAGAATCTGGAGAAATCACTGCACGTAAGCAGCTAAGCCTGTGACCTTTGATCCCTCAGGCTGTACTGCATCAACAAGCGACATCAGTGTGTAAAGGATATCACCACATGGGTTCAGGAACACTTCAGAAACCCACTCTCAGTAACTACAGTTGGTCGCTACATAGTGCAAGTTAAAACTCTCCTATGCAAGGCGAAAACCGTTTATCAACAACACCCAGAAACGCCGTCGGCTTCGCTGGGCCTGAGCTCATCAAAGATGGACTGATACAAAGTGGAAAAGTGTTCTGTGGTCTGACGAGTCCACATTTCAAATTGTTTTTGGAAACTGTGGACTTTGTGTCCTCCGGACCAAAGAGGAAAAGAACCATCCGGATTGTTATAGGCGCAAAGTTGAAAAGCCAGTATCTGTGATGGTATGTGGGTGTATTAGTGCCCAAGACATGGGTAACTTACACATCTGTGAAGGCGCCATTAATGCTGAAAGGTACATACAGGTTTTGGAGCAACATATGTTGCCATCCAAGCAACGTTACCAAGGACGCCCCTGCTTATTTCAGCAAGACAATGCCAAGCCACGTGTTACATCAACGTGGCTTCATAGTAAAAGAGTGCGGGTACTAGACTGGCCTGCTTGTAGTCCAGACCTGTCTCCCAATGAAAATGTGTGGCGCATTATGAAGCCTAAAATACCACAACGGAGACCCCCGGACTTTTGAACAACTTAAGCTGTACATCAAGCAAGAATGGGAAATAATTCCACCTGAGAAGCTTAAAAAATGTGTCTCCTCAGTTCCCAAACGTTTACTGAGTGTTGTTAAAAGGAAAGGCCATGTAACACAGTGGTGAACATGCCCTTTCCCAACTACTTTGGCACGTGTTGCAGCCATGAAATTCTAAGTTAATTATTATTTGCAAAAAAAAAAAGTTTTTTATTTTGATCATCAAATATCTTGTCTTTGTAGTGCATTCAATTGAATATGGGTTGAAAAGGATTTGCAAATCATTGTATTCCGTTTATATTTACATCTAACACAATTTCCCAACTCATATGGAAACGGGGTTTGTAAATTACAATACTCTATTTAAGTAAACACATTTTGAATACAATTTATTATTGGGGACGGCGTGGCGCGGCTGGGAGTTTGGTGTGCCAGCAACCTAAGGGTTACTGGTTCGATACCCACCTACTACCAACCCCGTCACGTCCGTTGTGTCCTTGAGCAAGACACTTCACCCTTGCTCCTGATGGGTCGTGGTTAGGGCCTTGCATGGCAGCTCCCGCCATTAGTGTGTGAATGAATGTGGAAATAGTGTCAAAGCGCTTTGAGTACCTTGAAGGTAGAAAAGCGCGATACAAGTACAACGGGTTATGACCCAAAGGACAAGATCAAGCGGCCGAAATGAGTTTCCTCCGCCGGGTGAGAAGCTCTGCCATCCGGTGGGGAGCTCAAAGTAAAGCCGCTGCTCCTCCACATCGAGAGGAGACAGATGAGGTGGTTCGGGCATCTGGTCAGGATGCCACCCGAACGCCTCCCTAGGGAGGTGTTTAGGGCACGGGACACGTTGGGAAGACTCTGTCTCCCGGCTGGCCTGGGAACGCCTCGGGATCCCCCCGGATCCTACCTACTCAGTGACCTAGTGGTTAGAGTGTCCGCCCTGAGATCGGTAGGTTGTGGGTTCAAACCTCGGCCGAGTCCTACCAAAGACTATTAAAAATGGGACCCATTGCCTCCCTGCTTGGCTGGAAGTGGGGGTTAAATCACCAAAAATGATTCCCGGGCGCGGCACCGCTGCTGTCCACTGCTCCCCTCACCTCCCAGGGGGTGAGCAAGGGGATGGGTCAAATGCAGAGGACAAATTTCACCACACCTCATGTGTGTGTGACAATCATTGGTACTTTAACTTTAACTTAAGAGCTGGACGAAGTAGCTGGGGAGAGGGAAGTCTGGGCTTCCCTGCTTAGGCTGCTGTCCCCGCGACCCGACCCCGGATAAGCGGAAGAAGATGGACGGAAGTATAACCCATTTACCAATTACCATTTATTATCGCTAAAGCCTAAAACACCTCATAATACTATATACTAACACTTAAAATAAAGAGGTAATACAATGCATCCGGAAAATATTCACAGCGCTTTACTTTTTCAACATTTAGTTATGTTACACCCTTATTCCAAAAATTTAATAAATTATCTGTTGTCCTTAAAATTCTACACACAATACCCCATAATGACAATGTGAAAATGTTTCTTTTGAATTTTTGCAAATTGATCAGCACGGTGGGGCAGGGGTTATGTGCCTCACAATACGAAGGTCCTGAGTAGTCCTGAGTTCAATCCCGGGCTCAGGATCTTTCTGTGTGGAGTTTGCATGTTCTCCCCCGTGACTGCGTGGGTTCCCTCCGGGTACTCCGGTTTCCTCCCACCTCCAAAGACATGCACCTGGGGATAGGTTGATTGGCAGCACTAAATGGTCCCTAGTGTGTAAATGTGAGTGTGAATGTTGTCTGTCTATCTGTGTTGGCCCTGCGATGAGGTGACGACTTGTCCAGGGTGTACCCCGTCTTCCGCCCGAATGCAGCTGAGATAGGCTCCAGCACCCCCCGCGACCCCAAAAGGGACAAGCGGTAGAAAATGGATGGATGATGGATGGACATGTATTGTAGCGGTTGCTTTAAGGACATAATTCACCACACCTGTTTACTTGACTTTGTTGTCATTAGTCACTGTCATTGTTGTATTGTGCACATACCAATGTTGTTCTTGTGTAGCATTCATATATGCAGTTAAGAGTGTGTAATTCGGTGCGGCCCCTTTAAGTGACCGTCAGGAGATTTACCCAAAAGTGTACCATGAATTGATTAACGTGGACAAGTTGGAAAAAAAAACTTATTCGGGTGTTGCCATTTAGTGGTCAATTGTACAGAATATGTACCGTACTGTGCAATCTACTAATAAAAAGTTTCAATCAATCCATCAAAAAGGTGGGGGTTTGTTGTGACCGCCATTTTGAGTAGCTTGATGTCTTTGAAGGAATAAAGGGCACACACGTTTTTGTGTGTCAAAAAGATACTTCAAGTTGTCTTGCTTTCACGTTACAAGCACAACAGTGCATAAGTATTTACAGCCTTTGTTGATGCACCTTCGGCAGCAATTGCAGTTTTTTAAATACGATGCCACAAGCGTGGCACACCTATCTTTGGGCAGTTTCAACCATTCCTCTTTGCAGCACCTCTCAAGCTCCATCAGGTTGGATGGGAAGGTTTTCATCCAGGATGTCTCTGTACATTGCTGCATTCATCTTAGTCTAGTCAAGGAGGCAACCAAAAACCCGATGGTCACTCTGTCAGAGCTACAGCATTCCTCTGTGGAGAGAGGAGAGCCTTCCAGAAGGACAACATCTATGCAGCAAACCACCAATTAGGCCTGTATGGTAGAGTGGCCAGACGGAAGACATTTCTTCGTAAAAGTTTGCCAAAAAAAACACATGAAAGACTCACAGACCATGAGAAAAAGATTGAAGTTTTTGGCGTGATGTTTGGAGGAAACCAGTCACTGCTCATCACCAGGCCAATACCATCCCTACACTGAAGCATGGTGGTGGCAGCATCATGCTGTGGGGTTGCTTTTCAGCGGTCAGGATAGAGGGAAAGAAGAAAGCAGCAATGTACGGAGACATCGTGGAGGAAAAGCAACGCTTCCCATCCAACCTGATGGAGCTTTAGAAGTGCTGCAAAGAGGTATGGGCCAAATTGCCCAAAGATAGGTGTGCCAAGCTCGTGGCATCATATTCAAAAAGCTGTAATTGCTGCCAAAGGTGCATCCAACAATTTTTTTTCAGAAATTTGCAAAACGTTTTCACATTGGTGGATGGATTATAGGGTATTGTTTATAGAATTTTGAGGACAAAACCGGTACTTTTTAGAGGCAGTATAGTACCAAATATGATTCATTAGTATCGCGGTACTATACTAATACCGGTATACCGTACAACCCTAGTCGGTAGAGGTTTTATGTGTGTGTGTGCTTGTTGCAGCCCGCTTACCTGAACTTGAAGCAAAGAGTGGACAACTTTGTCTCCAACCACCTGTCCAACCACACATGGAGCCCTCAGTTGAACAAGAACCAGCTGAGAAACAACATCCGACAGCTCGTGTTGCAGTAAGCATGTTGATCCTACTCTTCTGTGGAAATGTGACCAGACTCAAAACAACGTGTACAGTCGTGGTCAAAAGTTTACATACACATGTAAAGAACATAATGTCATGGCTGTCTTGAGTTTCCAATAATTTCTACAACTCTTATTTTTTTGTGATAGAGTGATTGGAGCACATACTTGTTGGCCACAAAAAACATTCATGAAGTTTTGTTCTTTTATGAATTTATTATGGGTCTACTGAAAATGTGAGCAAATCTGACATCACATGGACAAAGATAAGACCTTCTGGAGGAAAGTTCTGTGGTCAGATGAAACAAAAATTGAGCTGTTTGGCCACAATACCCAGCAATATGTTTGGAGGAGAAAAGGTGAGGCCTTTTAATCCCAGGAACACCATGTCTACCGTCAAGCATGGTGGTGGTAGTATTATGCTCTGGGCCTGTTTTGCTGTCAATGGAACTGGTGCTTTACAGAGAGTAAATGGGACAATGAAAAAGGAGGATCACCTCCAAACTCTTCAGTTTAAAATCTAAAATCATGAGCTCGGATATTGGGTCTTGGGCGCAGTTGGGTGTTCCAACAGGAAAATGACCCCAAACACACGTCAAAAGTGGTAAAGGAATGGCTAGAATTAAGGTTTTATAACGGCCTTCCCAAAGTCCTGACTTAAATGTGTGGACTGAAGAAACAAGTCCATGTCAGAAAACCAACAAATTTAGCTGAACTGCACCAATTTTGTCAAGAGGAGTGGTCAAAAATTCAACCAGAAAATTGTGGATGGCTGCCAAAAGCGCCTTATTGCTGTGAAACTTGCCAAGGGACATGTAAGCAAATATTAACATTGCTGTATGTATACTTTTGACTCAGCAGATTTGCTCACATTTTCAGTAGACCCATAATTAATTCATAAAAGAACCAAACTTCATGAATGTTTTTGTGACCAACAAGTATGTGCTCCAATCACTCTATCACAAAAAATAAGAATTGTAGAAATGATTAGAAACTCAAGACAGCCATGATGTTATGTACATTTTTTAGATCTGGGATGCTGGAGCAAGGGGTGGACAGGATCGTGGCCCAGGTGGTGGACCCCAAAGTCAACCACATCTTCAGGCCGCAGGTGGAGAAGGTGGTCCACCAGTTCCTGTCGCCTGGCACCAGCAGCGAGGAGCCGCCGCCGCCGCCCCCGCCGATCCCAGCGACGGAGACCAAAGCTGACGTCATTATTCCTCAGCAGGGTATGCTCATAAGTGTCCACTTCTAACGCCTCGTCATTTTTTGTCGACAAAAGCTAACCCATGTTCACGCATCCACAGCCTCATCGTCTACTCCGACGTCCACCGCAGACGCCATGTCCATCCTGGACGCCATCACCTCTCTCAGCCAGGAGGCCAACGTCAGGACCGCCGAGAAGGTCCGCAAAGTCCCCGATGGGCCCGCGGAGGACGGCGAGCAGGACATGGACCTGGACGAGGACGCAGAGAGGAAGACGGCCGAGGACGAGGCGCAGGAAGCCGAGGCGCAGCGGTCCGTGGATGACGGCGCTGCGGATCAGATGGAAGTAGAGAAAGAAATCCCCTCGGAGGAGATGAAGATGGAGGAGGAAGGGACTCCCGGCGAAGACCAAGCTGAGGACAAACACAAAGCGGCCTGTAAAACAAGCGGGAGACCTTCTGAGGAGAAGAAGCAGCAGCAGGAGGATTCAAGTCAGGCCAAAGAGAAAGCCAGAGAGAAGATTAAGGAAGGTCAGCTAACTCATTTGTTGATTGTTTAAAATGGTTTATATTAGTTTTTTTAGCAGTCCAATGAAAAAGCATGTCATTTTAGGGCTGGGCGATACATCTAGTTTGTAAGATATATCGATACATTTTTAAACAAGATATTAGTCAAGAAAATATCGTAAAATCGATAAAATTAATTTCACGTTAAAATGTCCATATATTTGGATGGGTGGCCAAATACTTTTGGCAATATGGTGTACCGGTATGTATCGAATATTGAGTTTAAGTAAAAATATATCGAGATATACTTTTTAGTAGGGATGTCCGATAATATCGGACTGCTGATATTATCTGCCAATAAATGCTTTAAAAAGTAATATCGGAAATTATTGGTTTCAAAATTATCAGTATCGGTTTCAAAAAGTAAAATGTATGACTTTTTAAAACGCTGCTGTGTACATGGACTTAGGGAGAAGTACAGAGCGCCAATAAACCTTAAAGGCACTGCCTTTGCGTGCCGGCCCAGTCACATAATATCTACGGCTTTCCACACACACACACGTGAATGCAAGGCATACTTGGTCAACAGCCATACAGGTCACACTGAGGGTGGCCATATATACAACTTTAACACTGTTACAAATATGCGCCACACTGTGAACCCACACCAAACA
>NC_084563.2:20214598-20392098 GCF_033978685.3 Nerophis lumbriciformis | reverse complement strand
AGTTTGAAACATTTGTAAGCACGTACAACACTTAAGACCTTTAGTATATCAGTATGTGGAATTAAATAATGGAATTGACGAGCTCATGGTTCTCAAACTTTAGTACGGGGGCTCCATCAAGTGTTATGCCAAAGAATCGCTTGGATTAAAGTACAGTGTTTTATTTTCCTATATTCAAACACAGTGTTACTGTTTAAACTGTGTGTAATGTTACAGTGGCTAAAAATATGAATATACTTAAATAAAACATCTGCCTTGTTTTTAAAAAATAATTAGTCCTACTACGCTACTGTATTTTTAAATGTCGGCCATTATGGAGAGCCAAGTTTTTTTCTGAATTGGTACATGGCGACAAAAGTTTGAGAACCACTGGATTCAACAAAGAAGTCGAACATTGTACTAAAATGATCTAGTTGAAGAGGCTGTGCAAACTCCAAGTGATTACAAAGTTACAAAGGAAGAATAACTCTGATGAACATTTTAAACTTATTAAAAATGAGATCATCATATTCATCTCAGTGTGTGAACTACAACTTATTTACTGAGAACTTTATTATTTAAATTATTAAAGTTAAATTGTGTACAAGATAAATGATTTAGTAATTGCTATGAAATGGAAAAGGGGTAGGGTTAAATAAGCTCTGCTTCTTCCTACTCCCTTTCGGGCATGTTGTTAAAGTTAAAGTACCAATGATTGTCACACACACACTAGGTGTGGCGAAATTATTTTCTGCATTTGACCCATCACCCTTGATCACCCCCTGGGAGGTGAGGGGAGAAGTGAGCAGCAGCCGTGGCCACGCCCGGAAATCATTTTTGGTGATTTAACCCCCAATTCCAGCCCTTGATGCTGAGTGCCAAGCAGCGAGGTAATGGCTCCCTATTTTATAGTCTTTGATATGACTCGGCCGGTGTTTGAACTCACAACCTACCCATCTCAGTGCGGACACTCCAACCAGCGAGTAGGTGGCCTAGTATGTGATGTGTGATGCATCACATTGTAACTGTATGCATAAACCATACTTCACATGTTCAAGGTCATTGAACTACTCCATTTGTGATCACAATTGTAATCAGACAAAAACACATGATGGCGATGTAACAATATCAATTAAATATTTCAATTCATTCCTACTCTTGGCTCTGATTAAAATCCTTGAGTGTTTGCCCTAAAAGCCTTCCTGTGTCCAGGGACTTCTTTCCTGAGTCTGTAAACAACAACAAAAAAGGCACAGGATTTTTTGATGATATACAATATTGATCTAGATCAGGGGTGCTCATTACGTCGATCGCGAGCTACCGGTCGATCGCGGATGGTGTGTCATTCGATCACCAGCCAGGCATTAAAAAAATAGTCCTAAAAATGAGCGATCATAAATCTTCACTATGACGTTACTTTCGTCACTTGATTGACATTCACGGCACCCGAGGGTCTTCTGAGATGACGCTGGCTTCTGCCAGGTCATTAAAATTACCGACTGGAAGGCGAGAAACACTTTATTTCAACAGACTCTGGTGCCGTACCTGTCGTCAAAACTCCAAAGACCGACTGCACAGTTGCACAGTTGCGCTAACAAAATAGGAGTCTCTGAAAGCTGGCGTGCACAAGCTAGCAAGCTACGGAGTTTGCCGACAATGTATTTCTTGTAAAGTGTATACAAAGGAGTACGGAAGCTGGACAAATAAGATGCCAAAAACCAACCACTTTCATGTGGTATTGGACAGAAAGGAGGACTTTTTTTCTCCTCCATTCGAAAATGCGGACGTTATCAGCACCACTGTCTGATTCCAATCAATGCAAAAGTAATCAGAATCAGGTAATATACCAACTTATATTCTTGTCTTCATGAAAGAAAGGAATCTATATGTGTTAAACATGCTTGTATTATCATTAAACACCTTTAACTTGTTAACAATATTAACTATATGTGTTAAACATGCTTGCATTATCTTTAAACACCTTTAACTTGTTAACAATATTAACTATATGTATTAAACATACTTGTATTATCATTAAACACCTTTAATTTATTAACAATATTAACTATATGTATTAAACATTCTTGTATTATCATTAAACACCTTTAATTTATTAACAATATTAACTATGTGTTAAACATGCTTGCATTATCATTAAACACCTTTAACTTGTTAACAATATTAACTATATGTGTTAAACATGCTTGCATTATCTTAAAACACCTTTAACTTATTAACAATATTAACTATATGTGTTAAACATGCTTGCATTATCTTTAAACACCTTTAACTTGTTAACAAAAACATATATTTCATAAATAAGTAAATATAAATGATATATATGAATGAGATAGATCCCCACGACTTGATCAATTGAAAAGTAGCTCGCCTGCAGAAAAAGTGTGAGCACCCCTGATCTAGATTCTAAGCACTGTACTCTCGACCATATACTGACTCTTTGCAAGTTGATTTGCTTGCATTGTTCAATTCAAAGTGGCTTTGTACTGTGGAGGGACGTTAGCTGCTGGCATGGACTATAGCGTTGAGGGCGAGGTTTTTTTTTGCTTGCCGCTAGAATAGTTTTTAAAGCTTTACTGTTGATCAAACCTATATAACTGAAATCGTACATCGTCTATATTGCGCAACCCTAGTCTAGAGTTAATGGACGTGATGTCGCTTTACAGATCAGAAAAAGAAGCAGAAACCCCAAGCCAAGGAAGCCCGCAAAGAGCAGAAAGTCCTGGAGAAAAAAATGGCCCTGAGCAGAAAGAGGAAGCTTGACTCCAGGTGAGTTCGATAAATGTTGTTTCTTCGCTCTTTGCAAACGACACCGGCTCGGGTTGGTTTGTTTTCCTTCAGGAGAGAGGATGACGTGGCCAGCAAGAAAAAAACGGACGCAGAAGAAACATCTAAGAAGGCGGTAAGTAGCGAAGATAAGTCATACATTTACACTGCATGTGGAAAGTATTCACAGCGCTTCACTTGTTCCACATTTTGTTGTTACGTTACAGCCTTATTCCAAAATGGAATCTATTTGTTTTTGTCCCGTGACAATGGGAAACGTTTTTTTTTAATAATGCAAATTTATTAAGACAAAATAAATCACATGTACATAAGTATTCACGACCTTTGCTCAATACTTGGTTGATGCACCTTTGGCAGCAATTACAGCTTTTTGAATACGATGCCACAAGCTTGGCACACCTATAATTGGGCAGTTTCAACCATTCCTCTTTGCAGCACCTCTCAAACTCCATCAGGTTCGATGGGAAGCGTTGCTTTTCCTCCAGGATGTCTCTGTACATTGCTGCATTCATCTTTCCCTCCATCCTGACTATTCTCCCAGTTCTTGCCGCTGAAAACCATCCCCACAGCATGATGCTGCCACCACCATGCTTCAGTGTAGGGATGGTATTGGCCTGGTGATGAGCGGTGGTGACTGGTTTTCTCCAAACATGACGCCTGGCGTTCACGCCAAAGACTTCAATCTTTGTCTCACCAGACTAGAGAATTTTGTTTCTCATGGTCTGTGAGTCCTCCAGGTGTATTTTGGCAAACTTTTTACTAA
Organism: Nerophis lumbriciformis; assembly: GCF_033978685.3. NCBI lineage: Eukaryota > Metazoa > Chordata > Actinopteri > Syngnathiformes > Syngnathidae > Nerophis > Nerophis lumbriciformis. Next base: position 20,388,551 of record NC_084563.2, on the reverse strand, counting down.
GAAATGGCTTCCGTCTGGCCACTCTACCATACAGGCCTGATTGGTGATTTGCCGCAGAGATGGTTGTCTTTCTGGAAGGTTCTCCTCTCTCCACGGAGGAATGCTGTAGCTCTGACAGAGTGGCCATCGGGTTCTTGGTCGCCTCCCTGACTAGACTAAGATGAATGCAGCAATGTACAGAGACATCCTGGATGAAAACCTTCCCATCCAACCTGATGGAGCTTGAGAGGTGCTGCAAAGAGGAATGGTTGAAACTGCCCAAAGATAGGTGTCCCAAGCTTGTGGCATGTATCCAAAAAAGGTGCATCAAAAAAGTATTGAGCAAAGGGTCTAAATCACTGGTTCTTAACCTGAGTTCGATCGAACCTTAGGGGTTCGGTGAGTCGGCCTCAGGGGTTCGACGGAGCCTCCGCCGCGGAGGTCAAGACACACCCGACTCATCGTGTAAAAAAAAACTTCTCTCTATCGGCGTATTATGGATACCCCCAAACAATGTTCCCTCTAATTTTCCATATGCTTGAGCAAACGCAAAAATCTCCTTGAGCACTCAGTGGAGCACATGTGAGCGACGTCAGACGTGCACATGCACTGTGGCCACACCAGCAGCACACCAGTCCCAAACCTGACTAAATAACAAGCATTATAATATCATTATAATCCATGAGATTATTTTCTAATATAAGTGTTTTGGCCCATTTACAATGACAATAACAAAAAATGTTGTTTTCATGAGCTGTATACTAGTATTGTATGTCTGGGTGGAGGTCTTGCTTTGGAAATAATTCGTACCCCTTTCAGATATCGTGTTTAGTTCCCTCTAAAACATTCACATGTTGCACAATGAGATGTAAACATGGGATCATGTGTACATTCCTGTAACTTTCTGTTTGTAAAATATATCTTTATTAGTATTTCTTTAATATAATACCATCATTTCATGATTAATATTTACAAATTAAGATTAAATTAAGAAAAAAACATTTTATTTTTCACTAAAAAGGGTTTGGTGAATGCGCATATGAAACTGGTGGGGTTCGGTTCCTCCAACAAGGTTAAGAACCACTGCTCTAAATACTTATGTGATTTTTATTTTAAATTTGTTATCAATTTGCAAAATAAAATAAAAACTTTCACCTTGTCATTATGGGGTATTGTGTGTAGAATTTCAAGGACAAAAATGAATGTATTCCATTTTGGAATAAGGCTGTAAGGCAAGGGTCGGCAACCCAAAACGTTGAAAAAGCCATGATGGACCAGAAATACAAAAAACAAATCTGTCTGGAGCCGCTAAAAATGAAAAGCCGTATATAAGTTTTATAATGAAGACAACACATGACGTAAGTGTCTATATTAGCTATATTAGCCTACTATCAAAATGACTATGTGTCGCAAGCTGACGCAAATCTTCGTTTAAAGAAATGTTCAAATGTAATATTTATTCTACACATTTTTACAACATTAGAAAACATTAGTAAATCAGAGGCTACTCAGAAAGTGAGATAACTCCTGGAAATGACTAGCTTTTAATGGCCAAAGGTATGCATGTGTGTGTCTATGTTAAAGGAAACGGCAGGCTGATCTTCTAATGGATTTATTACAATCTTTGCAAGCTGGGTAACATTTGCTGTGGTCTGGAACAACATGGCACACAAACTATCAGAAATGCAGCCAATATTACATACAGATAATGTGTCATGAGACATGCAAATGTATATTATATACAAAGAGGATAAAAGTAAAGGATATTGAATGAGCTCAAATATACCTACAAATGAGGCATAATGATGCAATATGTACATACAGCTAGCCTAAATAGCATGTTAGCATTGATTATCTTGCAGTCATGCACTGACCAAATATGCCTGATTAGCACTCCAACAAGTCAATAACATCAACAAAGCTCACCTTTGAGCATTCACGCACAGCATAAAACGTTTGGTGGACAAAATGAGAAAAAGAAGGAGTGGAAGATTTTACATGTACACAAACTGTTGCGTCACAGTCCACACTATGGGGAGTTCAAGAACCGCCGAAATGAGTAGGACAAAACGATGTTCACCAAATACTGTCATCAGTGATGCATACACACAAACATATCAAACAGTGGGCTTTCTAACAATTGGGAAGGTTTGTGTCATGTTTGTCCTCAAACAAAAAACATACTAAAACAAAAAAAAAATGTTCTCGCATCTTTTTCCGTTTTCAACCCTTTTTTAAAGAGACGCATGCGACTTGAGACCCGCGGGTTGCTGACCCCCGCTGTAAGGTAACAAAAAGTGGACAAAGTGAAGCGCTGTGAATGTTTTCGAGATGCTCCGTATGTGCTGAAATGTAACCTTTCTGATGTCTTTTCAGGAAGCGAAAACCCCGCCATCTCGCAGCCTCCAACAGAAACCGGCGAGAAACCCGTCCGAGTCGTCTGAAGAGAGGCACCGGAGGATGAGCGGCAGCGTCTTGGAAGATTTAAGCGACGCCAAGAAGATACCAGACAAAAACCGCACGCACTCCTTCATCTTGGACCTCGAGCTCGGCTCTCAGGAGGCGCTCAGGCAGCGTACCGTCGGGAAGTTTGACCGGCCATCACGCAAGGTGCGCAAAGAAAAGCCAGAGGAGTCAGCGAAGATCAAACCAAAGCAGGAGAAGAAACCCGAGTCTATGGTGACTGAACCCCAGCAGAAGGATGGCGGGCCTGTAAAGGCGTCCTCCGATGAGAAGAAGCCCAAAGTGAAAAGTGAAAAGAAAGTGGCAAAGGAACAAAAAGCGTCCGAGGCCGATGAAGCGGCTAAAGATGCGTCAGCTAAGAAAATGAGGTCTCAGTCTGTCGAGGTGATCAAAGCAGAGAAGGACAAAAGTCGAGAGAAAGATAAAGACAAAATGAAAGAAAAGGCCAAAGGAGATAAGTTGTCAGTAAAAAGTGATTCCAAACAACTCCGGCTGGAATCTTCCGCCTCCTCTGAGGACCGGCCTGAGGTGGGACCAGGCGCAGAAGGCGGAAAGAAGAAAGAGAAACACTCCAAGGACACCCTGAAAAGGTCCAAGAGCCACAGCGAAGAGCGGCAAGGGGACAAAGCCAAAGTGAAAGCCGATGGCAAAGACAAAGAGAAGACCAAAGCCGAGCAACCAAACAAGCCTGACAGCGAAAAGTCCCCAAAAAGAGTCAGGCCTGCAGAGAAAGGAAAAACCACGGAAAAATCCAAATCCAAAGAGGAAGCAAAGTCAAAGCCGGACAAGAAAGCTCACAGTTTGGAGGCTCGCGGGGCCAGCAAAGGTGAGATAAGCAAGGACAAGAAGAAGGAGGGAAGTGTGAAGGAGCAGAGGAAGCCCTCTGAGGAGCCTGACATGAAGACTGCAAAGAAGAAAATAGACAAGAAGGAGAAAGTTCTGGAGAAGAACCACGAGGAGAAGAAAGCATCCCGTGAAGACAAAGCGGAGAAGTCCTCTCTGGATGTCGTGGCTCAGGATGCGCAGAAGACATCTCTGCTCAAAGACGACACGGAACCCGTCACGGTCACTGAGGAGCCTGCCGTGCCTCCGGAGGCCGACGCCCTGCTGACGCTCATGGACGTCTGCGCCTCGGCCATGGACGCCAGGCTCCACGCGGCGACGGGCGGCGTAGAGCACGCCCCCGCGGAAGCGACGCTTCAGGACGCCGACATGAAGATGAAGGAGGCGGCCCTCACGCTGCTTTCCATGGACCCCGACAGCGCTCTGTCTCCCGGCTTCATGAGGCAGAAAGCGGCGGCGTCCCCTGGGAGTGGCACGGAGCGCCAGAAACCGGAAGCTCTACAAACCGCTGCTGAGTCATCGCCTGTGGACACGAATGCTGGAAAATCCAGCAGTGATGGTATTTAAACCTACTTTTGTAGTTTTGAAGTTTGTTTAAATAACCCAACAGTTGTTTGTCTCCACAGACAACTATGAAATGGACGCATCATGTGCTGAAACGGCTCCTCAGGTAAACACCCTGTGGGTCATTCATTTGTTCACTTTCAACTTCCCAGTCACTGTAAAGGAAGTGGTCCTGGTCTACCACATCTGGACAGGTTTTTAAAAATCATTGCTACGCCTAATTTAGACTTAGACTTAGACAAACTTTAATGATCCACAAGGGAAATTGTTCCACACAGTAGCTCAGTTACAAATGATGGAAAAGATGGAAAGGACAATGCAGGTATAAAATAGACTAAAAGCAATATAAAATATAACATATATACCATATTTTTCGGAGTATAAGTCGCACCGGCCGAAAATGCATAATAAAAAAGGAAAAAAACATATATAAGTCGCATTTTTTGGGGAAATGTATTTGATAAAAGCCAACACCAAGAATAGACATTTGAAAGGCAATTTAGAATAAATAAAGAATAGTGAACAACAGGCTGAATAAGTGTACGTTATATGAGGCATAAATAACCAACTGAGAACGTGCCTGGTATGTTAACGTAACATATTATGGTAAGAGTCATTCAAATAACTATAACATATAGAACATGCTATACGTTTACAAAAAATCTGTCACTCCTAATCGCTAAATCCCATGAAATCTTATACGTCTAGTCTCTTACGTGAATGAGCTAAATAAGATTATTTGATGTTTTACGGTAATGTGTTAATAATTTCACACATAAGTCGCTCCTGAGTATAAGTCGCACCCCCGTCCAAACTATGAAAAAAACTGCGACTTATAGTCCGAAAAATACGGTACGTAATATTTACATAATACATGTGCAGTATAGGATATATACTGATATATTATATTATATGTTTATATAATATATATAAAAATATATAACAATTACCATGTACAATATTACAGTATATGTACTGACGGTTTTAGGGACTATGAGACAATCAAAGCTCGTTATCTAATGGATTCTGGCGTGTTCTAAAGATAAAATTACATCATTATCAATAAAATATACAGTCGTGGTCAAAAGTTTACATACACTTGTAAAGAACATAATGTCATGGCTGTCTTGAGTTTCCAATAATTTCTACAACTCTTATTTGTTTGTGATAGAGTGATTGGAGCACATACTTGTTGGTCACAAAAAACATTCATGAAGTTTGGTTTCTTTTATGAATTTATTATGAGTCTACTAAAAATGTGACCAAATCTGCTGGGTCAAAAGTATACATACAGCAATGTTAATATTTGGTTGCATGTCCCTTGGCAAGTTTCACTGCAATAAGGCGCTTTTGGTAGCCATCCACAAGCTTCTGGTTGAATTTTTGACCACTCCTCTTGACAAAATTGGTGCAGTTCAGCTAAATTTGATGGTTTTCTGACATGGACTTTTTTCTTCAGTATTGTCCACATGTTTAAGTCAGGACTTTGGGAAGGCCATTCTAAAACCTTAATTCTAGCCTGATTTAGCCATTCCTTTACCACTTTTGACGTGTGTTTGGGGTCATTGTCCAGTTGGAACACCCAACTGCGCCCAAGACCCAACCTCCGGGCTGATGATTTTAGGTTGTCCTGAAGAATTTGGAGGTAAGGATGGCGTGGCGCAGTGGAAGAATGGCCGTGCGCGACCAGAGGGTCCGTGGTTCAATCCCCACCTAGTACCAACCTCGTCATGTCCGTTGTGTCCTGAGCAAGACACTTCACCCTTGCTCCTGATGGGTGCTGGTTAGCGCCTTGCATGGCAGCTCCCTCCATCAGTGTGTGAATGTGTGTGTGAATGGGTAAATGTGGAAGTAGTGTCAAAGCGCTTTGAGTACCCTGAAGGTAGAAAAGCGCTATACAAGTACAACCCATTTATCATTTATTATTTATCATTTATAATCCTCCTTTTTCATTGTCCCATTTACACGCTGTAAAGCACCAGTTCCATTAGCAGCAAAACAGGCCCAGAGCATAATACTACCAGCACCATGCTTGACGGTAGGTGTGGTGTTCCTGGGATTAAAGGTCTCACCTTTTCTCCTCCAAACATATTGCTGGGTATTGTGGCCAAACAGCTCAATTTTTGTTTCATCTGACCACAGAAATTTCCTCCAGAAGGTCTTATCTTTGTCCATGTGATGTCAGATGAAACAAAAATGTAGCTGTTTTTTGCGACCAACAAGTATGTGCTCCAATCACTCTATCACAAAAAAAAAAGAGTTGTAGAAATGATTGGAAACTGAAGACAGCAATGACATTATGTTCTTTACAAGTGCATGTAAACTTTTGACCACGACTGTATTTTTAGTGTATCCGCAACAATTATTGGCTTAATAATTATATCAGTAAAAAAGCTTCAATTCATCATTTAATGTAATTAATAATGTGCCTGGGATTAAGAATGTAATGATAAATGGTAATAATGATAACGGCGGTAAAACTCCCAAAGGTTAGTATTTCCATTTTAAATTAAAATGATTGAAAAAATGTGATTGATAACTGCACTTTGATAAACTCACAAGCTAACTGGCCCCAGCTGGCTAGCTTAAATGCTAACATGAAAACAAGAGACATCAACGTTTTTCCCCATTAAAAACGACATACCCCAATTTAAATTTATTCAAAGACATTTCTGTCTGAGTAACTAACATATTCAATTTGGCACATTGAACCTACAAGCTGTACAAGGAGGGATTTTACGGTGCGTTCTAGGACCACTGAACGGAGTAGGACGCCACAACACCCGCCAGAAACAATAAATAGTAAGAATAGATTTGATTTGTTACGCACTTGTCATTTAGATACATCTTAAAGTGCTACTGTACAAACCAATATTTAAAAAAATAAAAGCTTAGCCATTGAGACAGATAACAAATGCTAATCAGTGAAGCATAAAAAACAGTGTGTCTATTGATTATAGTTAAAAAATAAAAATGTATAAATTGGTCAAAAGATTTCAGTACTTTTTCAGCACATTCAACAATACAGCAATAATAATAACTGGTCATTTTCGTCACGATAATTGTGATATGAAATGTTCCTACCTTTACATCCCTCCCTGGTACATAGTTCCCGCACGGCCACTGCAAAAGCGCACGTGAAAGTGGTGGTGTGTTGGGTGCAGGTTTTTGTTTTTTCAGTCTTATGTTGATTTGCGTTCATTAGATAAAAAGTGACAGTTATGGCAAGCATAAAAATGTTTGTTTATTTCAGCTATTTTTCTTTTAAATACGTATTGAGGGTATAAAGTGTTTTCCATCCGGTTACTCGATTACAGTATTTTCCGGACCATAGGGCGCACCGGATTACAAGGCGCACTGCCGATGAATGGTCTATTTTTGATCTTTTTTCATATATAAGGCGCACCGTATTATAGGCCGCATTAAAGGAGTCATATTATTATTTTTTTCTAAATGTAAAACACTTCCTTGTGGTCTACGTAACATGTAATGGTGGTTCTTTGATCAAAATGTTGCATAGATGATGTTTTACAGATCATCTTCAAGCCGCTTTCTGACAGTCGCTTCCGGATGCGCCGTTTTGTGGGCGGTCTTATTTACGTGGTTCACCTTCGGCAGCGTCTTCTCCCCGTCATCTTTGTTGTAGCGGTGTAGCGTGCAAGGACGGGTGTGGAAGAAGTGTTAAAAGATGGCGCTAACTGTTTTAATGACAATCAGATTTTAATTCAATCAATAACGGAGCAGCATCTCCTCATCCGGCAACAATAACAAGGTCGGAAATGTGTCCTGTGAAAAACTGTCCGACCGGAACTCTAATAACTAAAGTTCCTTGGGTGAATAATGTAAACTCACTACACCGGTATGTTTTAGTGCTTTCATGGCAAGTTTACTGACAGATATAAGTAAGAACTTTACACTAATTTATATTAGAAATGGCAACAGCGGAGAATGAATGTCCCATAACAAGAAGATAGAGAAAAAGAAGAAGCTAATCGACTACGGTGTCGCCATGGACTACAAAGGTGGAATTTTTCAAGATTTATGCAGATCCCAAATACAGATCAGCAGGTACCAGAAGGTAAGAAAAGTTGCTTTTGCATAATATTGCGAAACATAATGCCATAAAATGTCTTACCTTATACACACACCATAATAATACTCCTATGTTGAAGCACATCAAGCGGTACGGCTTCATAGCTTACCAAAGTCAAACTAAAACATTTTTATGTATTTTTGAGCGCCGTGTGTAATGTGTAATGTTCTATATTTTCAATGGAACATATAAAATGTTGGTGTTGTTTACTTGAGTCATATTGCCAACATAGTGCAGTCTACACGTATCTCTTATGTTTGACTGCCATCTACTGGTCACACTTATCATTACACCATGTACCAAATATAATTGCTTCGAGGTCGGTCAGCAAAACCAGAATTATTCCGTTATTAGGCACACCGGTTTGAAAGGCGCACTGTCGAGTTTTGAGGGGGGAAAAAAGATTTTAAGTGCGCCTTATAGTCCGGAAAATACGGTAATTGAAAAAATAATAAATCACTGGATTACAAAAATAATCAAAAGCTATAAAGCAATAATCACAGAAACATTAATCATGTATGAACACAGATTACATTATTTTGATTGCACATGCTCCTTTCCTTTAAATGTTGATGGCTACCTGAAAGGTGGCGTTGGTCGTCATGCGGTCAGTGATCAGGTCAGTCAAAGATGGTGTGCTCGTTAGCAAATTTAGAAAATAAACCCAGACGGGACTTTGGATAAAACTGTTCTGAGCAAATAAATGAGGTACATTCAAGTAAAATATGTCATTTGCATTTGTGTCAAAATATTAGTCTTTTTTAAAGTTGGTTTAAGGCGGTGGTCAGCAACCCGCGGCTCTCCAGCCATATGCGGCTCTTGAGCGGCGCCCAGGTGGCTCCATGGAGCTTTTTCAAAAATGTATGGAAATGGAAAAAAAATTGGGTGAAAAATATATTTTTTGTTGTAATATGGTTTCTGTAGGAGGACAGACACGACACAAATCTTTCTAATTGTTAGAAAGCCCACAGTTTAATATGTTTGTGTTTATGCTTCACTGATGAGAGTATTTGGCGAGCGCCGTTTTTGTCCTACTAATTTCAGCGGCCCTTGAACTCACTGTTGTGTGAACTGTGACTCAACAGTTTGTTTACATGTGTAACTTTCTCTGACGCTGCCACAGAAAGACGTGTTTTATGCCACTCCGTCTTTGTCTCATTTTGTCCACCAAACGTTTTATACAGTGCGTGAATGCACAAAGGTGAGCTTTGTTGATATTATTGACTTGTTTCCCGGGCTCGGGATCTTTCTGTGTGGAGTTTGCATGATCTCCCCGTGACTGCGTGGGTTCCCTCCGGGTACTCCGGCTTCCTCCCACCTCCAAAGACATGCACCTGGGGATAGGTTGATTGGCAACACTAAATTGGCCCTAGTGTGTGAATGTGAGTGTGAATGTTGTCTGTCTTTCTGTGTTGGCCCTGCGATGATGTGGCGACTTGTCCAGGGTGTACCCCGCCTTCCGCCCGATTGTAGCTGAGATAGGCTCCAGCGCCCCCCGCGACCCCGAAGGGATTAAGCGGTAGAAAATGGATGGATGGATGGATGTTATGGAGTGCTAATCAGCCATATTTGGTCACTGCATGACTGCAAGCTAATCAATGCTAACATGCTATTTAGGCTAGCTATATGTTTGTAGGTATATTTGAGCTCATTTAATTTCCTTTACTTATGTCCTCTGGGTATTTAGTTTATTTTTCCATGTTTCATGACACATCTGTATGTAATATTGGCTGCATTTCTGATAGTTGTTTGTGCGCCATGTTGTTCCAGACCACAGCAAACGTTAGCCAGCTTGCAAAGATTGTAATAAATCCATTAGAAGAAGACAAGCTTCCTTTAACTTGGACACACTGCTATACCGTTGGTAATTCTACGACAGTCATTTCCAGGAGTTATCTCACCCTCTGAGAAGTTTTACTAATGTTTTCCAATGTTGTAAAAATGTGTAGAATAAATATTACATTTCAACATTTCCTTAAACGAAGATTTGCATCAGCCTGCGACACATTGTCATTTTGATAGTAGGCTAATATAGCTAATATAGACACTTACATCATGTGTTGCCTTCATTATAACACTTATATAAGGCTTTTTATTTTTTGCGGCTTCAGACGGATTACTTTCTTGTATTTTTGGTCCAATATGACTCAACATTTTGGGTTGCCGACCCCTGGTTTAAGGCATGAAGAACTTGTTTTGGCCCCTACAACACAAAGCTAAGATGTTGATGTTTGGTTCAGATGGCTGAGCATTCATTATATTACATGACTTAAGCTCTTATTCGCATACGTGCCATGTAAAAACAGGTTTGCCATTAACTGATGGTGATATGTTTTTATGTGTTTGCCCGAAGGATGACACCAAGTCACATGACTTTCAGGATCCTCCAGGTGAGGCAGCGGCCAACGGTGCCGAGACGGCACCTGACACAAAGTCAGCATCGACCGAGAAAGATGGTAACGCCTCCTACCTCACCTGGGTCAGGTATGGCTGGAGTGTGGTTTGATTGTTATTGATGTTCCAGAAATTATGAAGGAAAGCACGCCTGACCTTTCCTGCGGGACGCCTGCGTTGGAGCATGTTCCCGGTCCGCACGGTGAGCATCATTCCACAAGAAACGAGTCTTTTTTTCTTCTTTTTTTTTTTTACACGACTGACTTATTTGCCTTTCATCCTCCTCAGAGCAAAGCGAGGTTGCAGACGCAAACAGCAAAGTGAGCAACGATCCGCGCTGTGCACTTCTTTTCTGCATTGTCAGCAATATGGCTAAACATGTTAAACAACATTTTTGTGAACGATAATAGGCTGAAGAGGGGCTCGCCGAGGAGGAGCAGATGGACGTCAGTAATCGTACGTAAAGCTATATTTTTTCCACAAGTGCCATCTCACAAGAAACTTGGCTGTCTAATGACCAACGTTAAAGTACAGTAACGTAGTAGGCCTAAGTATTCATTTAAAACAAGGCAACAAGTATATTTATTATATATTTGGTCACTGTAACATTACACACGATTTGAACAGTAACACTGTGTTTGAATATAGGAAAAGATCAAGTGCTTCTTTGGCGTACCCCAATTTAAAAAATCATGCTATATGTTATTAATAAAGGCCACATCATTAGGTACAGATGCACATTCTAACAGAGGCATGTTTTGATTTATTATTATTTATTTTTCATTTATTCATTTATTTCAGGCAATAACATAAAAAAAATACATGCACCTGGGGATAGGTTGATTGGCAACACTAAATTGGCCGTAGTGTGTGAATGTGAGTGTGAATGTTGTCCGTCTACCTGTGTTGGCCCTGCGATGAGGTGGCGACTTGTCCAGGGTGTACCCCGCCTTCCGCCCGAATGCAGTTGAGATAGGCTCCAGCACCCCCCGCGACTCCAAAAAGGGACAAGCGGTAGAAAATGGATGGAATAACATATAAAAAAAAAAAAACATAATAATATAAATGAATATAATGCAAAAGGTAATGTACAGTATGTAAGCATGATTGTCCAGTTTTGCCTGAAAGGTAGTGGGAAGAAGATAATTTATTTAATCCCACCCCCAGTTCTCCATTCAGTGATTAATACATTGAGTTTCTCTGTTTCTTTGTTCAAGGATTATAATACAAATGTTGTATCGTGGTGGCATTACCACAGGTAACAATAATTATTACACTGTAACAATAATTTTTTACCAACAATGTAAAAAGAATGAAAATACCAGCGATGGTAATAGACAACATAGCAATAATGGTAATAGACAACATTACAATAATAATACAGAGTACAACAGCAGGTCAATTTAAAGACCCCCATCTCTATATTTGAACCAGACTCGATGTTTGTATAATAGTTTAAATCGATGAGTAGTTTGTCATAAAATATGATTGACACTCTAAGTAACAAATGTCGTGTCCTAATTCATCGCACCTGAAATAGACCAAAATATGAGGAACAATTAATAAATGTTGAATGAATTCACCTCCAAACGGAGTATTATTGTCTCTGTAGAGGCAGAATTTTTGGTTGATTTATGTGTACCAAATCATACGGCCGTCTTTGTAGGGATGCGCAAAAAAATCGATTCCCATCCGATTCACGATTCTTATTCGTCATGATTTTAAGTTGATTCGTAGTTTTTAAAAATCACAAAAAAAACTAAAACTTGAAAAAAAAATTCTTTTTTTTTTTTTTTTTTTCATAAGAATCCATTTTTAAAAATATGTTTTAGGCCATCTAACTCAGGGGTCGGCAACCCAAAACGTTGAAAGAGCCATATTGGACCAAAAATACAAAAACAAATCTGTTTGGAGCCGCAAAAAATGAAAAGCTGTATATAAGTCTTATAATGAAGGCAACACATGATGTAAGTGTCTATATTAGCTATAATACTACTAGCCTACTATCAAAATGACTATGTCTCACAGGCTGAGGCAAATCTTCATTGACAGTAATGTTGAAATGTAATATTTATTCTACACAATTTTACAACATTGCAAACCATTAGTAAATCAGAGGCTACTCAGAAGGTGAGATAACTTCTGGAAATTACTGGCTTTTAATGGCCAAAGGTATAGATGTGTGTGTCCAAGTTAAAGGAAACGTCTTCTTTTAATATATTTATTACAATCTTTGGCAAGCTAGGTGATGTTTGCTGTGTTTTGGAACAACATGGCACACAAACAACTATTTGAAATTCAGCCAATATTACATACAGATAATGTGTCATGAGATAAGCAAAACTAAATTATATACAAAGAGGATAAAAGTAAAGGATATTAAATAAGCTCAAATATACCTACAAATGAGGCATGATGATGCAACAGCTAGCCAAAATAGCATGTTAGCATTGATTAGCCTGCAGTCATGCAGTGACCAAATAGCCTGATTAGCACTCCATACAAGTCAATAACATCAACAAAGCTCACCTTTGTGCATTCACGCACAGCGTAAAACTTCTGGTTGACAAGATGAGACAAAGAAAGAGTGGAAGATTTTACATGTAAACAAACTGTTGCGTCACAGTCCACACTATGGTGAGTTCAAGAACCGCCGAAATGAGTAGGACAAAACGATGTTCACCAAATACTCTCATCAGTGAAGCATGCACACAAACTTATCAAACAGTGGGCTTTCTAACAATTGGGAAGGTTTGTGTCATGTTTGTCCTCAAACAAAAAACATACTAAAACAAAAAATATATATTTTTCCCCCCATCTTTTTCCTTTTTCAATCCTTTTTAAAAAAATGCTACAGGTTAGACCAGGTTAGACCCCCGATCTAACCTGTAACCTGCTTTGAAGAAGTTCCATTATAGTTATTATACCAAATAACACATTGAGCAAAATCGACTCTGAATTGAATCGTCACCCCAGGAATTGCTTTGGCAGTATTTAAATTCACCTTTCGTCCATTATCACCAGGTGATGCTGAAGTAACGACACAGGAGGAAGAAAGCTTTGCACAAACCGTAAGTTCCATGGCAACGGTCAAAAAGGTTGCTCAGCACTTTTAACCTCATCTTGATTTTGTCGTCGATTGCTCTGTAGGTGGAACTCGGCGCTCCACACACACAACTAGACTGTGGAAGTCAAGTTGTAAATCAAGCCAGTGAGTAGCTGTGCAATTGGCATGTTCCCCCCCCTTCCCCCCATATCGTTCCTAAATGTTGTTCAGAAATGTGTGACCCAGGTTGCATCATCCAGCAGCAAAAGGAGTCAGACACGTCAAATAAGGTAACTCTCCTTGGAGCAATGTATGGTTTCTGATGGTTCAGGTCTTGATGTTGCATTTTTTTTGGGACAAGTCTGAGGGACGAGGAGGACGTAAAAGAAAGATGTCCAACCAGAACATTGCATCTGCTCTGGACTGCAGTAATATTGCTGATGCATCACAATTTAGCAATGCAGCAGGCCAGGATGGAAAGGAACCATCTTCTGAGGTGAGAACAGAACGCTCTTGACTTTGACTTTGGTATTTGTTGAACGTCCTACAAACGATCACGAAGATGTGTTGTCCTCATCAGGAAAAAGAACAAGCAGAGGTGAAGGTCAAGTTGCCGCGCAGGGGACGATCTTCTAAAGCGGCAGAAGAAGTAGCGCAGGAGGAGATGAAAACATTCGAGAAAATGGGGCCGACTCCCAGTCGCCGAAGGAGACGCTCTGCAGCCAAATCTGGTCCGACTTTTGGCCTGACTAAATGCTCAGGAGATTACTTGAAGCATCATAGTGGCATGAAAAATGTTTTTTATTTTACCTTTTTTTATTTTTTTTCAGATGACTTGAGCAAAGACGAGCAGGGCGCTCACAAATCGTCGCCATCACGCTCTACAGAAGATCAGGTTAGCTGAACACAAATATATTGTACAGTGGTACCTCAGATTCCAGAGTCTTTCTTTTTCTTAGATTTGCGGCAAACATTTTTGTCAGAGGTTTGTTTGCTTTGTATACAAACATTTTTGTCGGAAGTTTGCTTTGTATTCAAACATTTTTGTCGGAAGTTTGCTTTGTATACAAACATTTTTGTCGAAAGTTTGCTTTGTATACAAACATTTTTGTCGGATGTTTGCGCTGCATACAAACATTTTTGTCTCAAGTTTGCTCTGTATACAAACATTTTTGTCGAAAGTTTGCTCCGTATACAAACATTTTTGTCGGAAGTTTGCGTTGTATACAAAAATTTTGGTCAGAAGTTTACCCTGTATTCAAACATTTTTGTCGTAAGTTTGATCTGTATACAAACATTTTTGTCAGAAGTTTGCTCTGTATACAAAAATGTTTTTCGGAAGTTTGCGTTGCATACAAACATTTTTGTCGGAAGTTTGCTCTGTGTACAAACATTTTTGTTATGAAGTTTGCTTTGTGTACAAACATTTTTGTCCGAAGTTTGCTCTGCACACAAACATTTTTGTCGGAAGTTTGCTCTGTATACAAACATTTTTGTCAAACGTTTGCTTCGTATACAAACATTTTTGTCGGAAGTTTGCTCTGTATACAAACATTTTTGTCAAACGTTTGCTTCGTATACAAACATTTTTGTCGGAAGTTTGCTCTGTATACAAACATTTTTGTCGGAAGTTTGCTCTGTATACAAACATTTTTTTCGGAAGTTTGTGCTGCATACAAACATTTTTGTCAGAAGTTGCGCTGTATACAAACATTTTTGGTCGGAAGTTTGCTCTGCATACAAACATTTTTGTCTGAATTTTGCTCTGTACACAAACATTTAGTTGGAAGATGGCTCTGTATACAAACATTTTTGTCGGACGTTTGCTCCGTATACAAACATTTTTGTCGGAAGTTTGCTGTGTACACAAACATTTTTGTCGGACGTTTGCTCCGTATACAAACATTTTTGTCGGAAGTTTGCTCTGTACACAAACATTTAGTCAGAAGTTGGCTCTGTATACAAACATTTTTGTCGGACGTTGCTCTGTATACAAACATTTCTATCGGAAATTTGATCTGAATACAAACATTTTTGTCTGACGTTTGCTCTGCACACACACATTTTTGTTAGAAGTTTGCTCTGTATACAAACATTTTTGTCGGACGTTTGCTAGGTATACAAACATTTTTGTCGGAAGTTTGCTCTGTATACAAACACTTTTGTCGGAAGTTTGCTCTGTATACAAAAAATTTTTGCGGAAGTTTGTGCTGCATACACACATTTTTGTCAGAAGTTGCGCTGTATACAAATATTTAGTCGGAAGATGGCTCTGTATACAAACATTTTTGTTGGAAGTTTGCTCTGTACACAAACATTTAGTCAGAAATTAGCTCTGTATACAAACATTTTTGTCGGACGTTGCTCTGTATACAAACATTTCTATCGGAAATGTAATCTGAATACAAACATTTTTGTCTGACGTTTGCTCTGCACACACACATTTTTGTTAGAAGTTTGCTCTGTATACAAAATTTTTGTCGGCAGTTTGCTCTATACAAACATTTTTGTCGGACGTTTGCTATATATACAAACATTTTTGGCGGACGTTTGCTCTGTATACAAACATTTTTGTCAGACGTTTGCTCTGTATACAAACATTTTTGTCGGATGTTTGCTCTGTATACAAACATTTTTGTCGGAAGTTTGCTCTGTATACAAACATTTTTGTTGAAAGTTTGCTTCATGTAGAGACATTTTTGTCGGAAATTTGCTCTGCCCACAAACATTTTTGTCGGACATTTCCTCTATATACAAATATTTTTGTCGGACGTTATCTCCCTATACAAACATTTTTGTCGGACGTTTGCTCTGGACACAAACATTTTTGTCGGACGTTTGCTCTGTATACAAACATTTTTGTCGGCTGTTTCCTCTGTATACAAATATTTTTGTCGGACGTTTGCTCCGTATACAAACATTTTTGTCGGACGTTTGCTCCGTATACAAACATTTTTGTCGAACGTTTGCTCTGGACACAAACATTTTTGTCGGACGTTTGCTCTGTATACAAACATTTTTGTCGGACGTTTGCTCTGTATACAAATATTTTTGTCGGACGTTTGCTCTGTATACAAACATTTTTGTCGGATGTTTCCTCTGTATACAAATATTTTTGTCGGACGTTTGCTCCTTATACAAACATTTTTGTCGGACGTTTGCTCTGCACACAAACATTTTTGTCGGACGTTTCCTCTGTATACAAATATTTTTGTCGGACGTTTGCTCTGTATACAAACATTTTTGTCGGATGTTTCCTCTGTATACAAATATTTTTGTCGGACGTTTGCTCCGTATACAAACATTTTTGTCGGACGTTTGCTCCGTATACAAACATTTTTGTCGGACGTTTGCTCTGTATACAAACATTTTTGTCGGACGTTTGCTCTGTATACAAATTTTTTTGTCGGACGTTTGCTCCGTATACAAACATTTTTGTCGGACGTTTGCTCCGTATACAAACATTTTTGCCGGACGTTTGCTCCGTATACAAACATTTTTGTCGGACGTTTGCTCTGGACACAAACATTTTTGTCGGATGTTTGCTCTGTATACAAACATTTTTGTCGGACGTTTGCTCTGTATACAAACATTGTAACAAACTGGCCCATTTGCCCGCGAACCATTTTGTTAAATTGGGTGCGCAAACAAAGAATCCCACACGTTGGTGACTCAATCTCTGTTCTTTTAAAATTGATTACGACTGCAAAATAAGTCACCTTAGGGCCTAAAAAAAGTTGCAAGTGCCAGCACTTTAATAAAGAAGGCGAGTAACACTTGAATTTGAAAGGAACCTATGATGATTTTAATCTACATTTAAGAACACGGGGCGGTATGGCTCGGTTGGTACAGCGGCTGTGCCAGCAACTCGAGGGTTGCAGGTTCGATCCCCGCTTCCACCATCCTAGTCACTGCCGTTGTGTCCTTTACCCACCTGCTCCCAGTGCTACCCACACTGGTTTAAAAATGTAACAGATATTGGGTTTCACAATGTAAAGCGCGATATAAACATAATTCACTTCACAACACTTCCTGTTGTCTAGATCAGCGGTTTTCAATATTTTTCTTGGCTCTCCCAGTACCACCATAATGACCAACATTAAAACATAGTAGCGTAGTAGGCCTAAATATTCATTAAAAACAACACAGGTATTTTATTCAACAAGTTTATTTAATATTTTTGGCCACAGTTTCAACAGTAACACTGTTTGAATATTTAAATATGTGATTCTTTGGCGTACCACTATATGAAGCCTGCGTACCACTAATGGTATGCGTACCAATGTTTGAGAATCGTTGGTCTTGATATGATGTTTTGGATATTCTTTGGCGTTAATTGTGCTCATTATTTTCCTCCACGGTCACTTTTATAGCCCTTTTTTTTTTTTTTACAGTTGTCACCACTATCTTTTTCCAGACACGATTGAAAATGAACTTCATGAACATTATATAGATTCACCCGGTCACAACATTATGTACACCTGCACACTTTTTCTGCAGCATTTATGTCACTGCATGTCACGGCTATATGACAATAATATTTAAACTATTAATATTACCTTGCTGAGAGCTTTACTAAATGTCCAAATAAGTACTTCCTCCAGTTTTCCTTTGATATTCAATCTCTGTCTGACCTTTTTTAGGAAGGGCTTATGAGGTAGCACTGTATGTTGTATTCTATTGTTGGACACATCCTGAAGTCTTAATCATCCACAGCGAGAGGAAGAGGAAAGTGCACCAAAGTCTGGCAGGCTTCAAGAACATGAGGCCGCTGTGTCGTCTCTTTCTGCAGAAAGCTCCGCCCACCGGGAGAGCGCTGAAACGGGTATGAAATGTCATTATCTTTTAATATGTTTTATTTAATACAACTGGATTTGGTCCAGAGGAAATCACCAAGACATGGTGGTTTCAGCCAACATTTTAGCACATAACTTAATAGAAGACATGATGGTTTCAGCTAACATTTTAGCACATAACTTAATGGAAGACATGATGGTTTCAGCTAACATTTTAGCACATAAGTTAATGGAAGACATGATGGTTTCAGCTAACATTTTAGCACATAACTTAATGGAAGACATGATGGTTTCAGCTAACATTTTAGCACATAACTTAATGGAAGACATGATGGTTTCAGCTAACATTTTAGCACATAACTTAATAGAAAATAAGCTAACATTTTAGCACATAACTTAATGGAAGACGTGATGGTTTCAGCTAACATTTTAGCACATAACTTAATGTAAAAATCAGCTAACATTTTAGCACATAACCTAATGGAAGACATGATGTTCTCAGCTAACATTTTAGCACATAACTTAACGGAAGACGTGATGGTTTCAGCTAACATTTTAGCACATAACTTAATGGAAAATCAGCTAACATTTAGCACATAACTTAATGGAAGATGTGATGGTTTCAGCTAACATTTTAGCACATAACTTAATGGAAAATCAGCTAACATTTTAGCACATAACTTAATAGAAGACATGATGGTTTCAGCTAACATTTTAGCACATAACTTAATGGAAGACATGATGGTTTTCAGCTAACATTTTAGCACATAACTTAATGGAAGACGTGATGGTTTCGGCTAACATTTTAGCACATAACCTAATAGAAGACATGATGGTTTCAGCTAACATTTTAGCACATAACTTAATGGAAGACATGATGGTTTCAGCTAACATTTTAGCACATAACTTAATGGAAGATGTGATGGTTTCGGCTAACATTTTAGCACATAACTTAATGGAAAATCAGCTAACATTTTAGCACATAACTTAATGGAAGACATGATGGTTTTCAGCTAACATTTTAGCACATAACTTAATGGAAGACGTGATGGTTTCGGCTAACATTTTAGCACATAACTTAATGGAAAATCAGCTAACATTTTAGCACATAACTTAATGGAAGACATGATGGTTTTCAGCTAACATTTTAGCACATAACTTAATGGAAGACGTGATGGTTTCGGCTAACATTTTAGCACATAACTTAATGGAAAATCAGCTAACATTTTAGCAGATAACTTAATGGAAGACATGGTGGTTCTCAGCTAACATTTTAGCACATAACTTAATGGAAGACATGATGGTTTCAGCTAACATTTTAGCACATAACTTAATGGAAAATCAGCTAACATTTTAGCACATAACTTAATGAAAGACATGATGGTTTTCAGCTAACATTTTAGCACATAACTTAATGGGAAATCAGCTAACATTTTAGCACATAACTTAATGGAAGACATGATGGTTTCAGCTAACATTTTAGCACATAACTTAATCGAAGACATGATGGTTTCAGCTAACATTTTAGCACATAACTTAATGGAAGACATGATGGTTTCAGCTAACATTTTAGCACATAACTTAATGGAAGACATGATGGTTTCAGCTAACATTTTAGCACATAACTTAATAGAAAATCAGCTAACATTTTAGCACATAACTTAATGGAAGACGTGATGGTTTCAGCTAACATTTTAGCACATAACTAAATGTAAAAATCAGCTAACATTTTAGCACATAACCTAATGGAAGACATGATGTTCTCAGCTAACATTTTAGCACATAACTTAACGGAAGACGTGATGGTTTCAGCTAACATTTTAGCACATAACTTAATGGAAAATCAGCTAACATTTAGCACATAACTTAATGGAAGATGTGATGGTTTCAGCTAACATTTTAGCACATAACTTAATGGAAAATCAGCTAACATTTTAGCACATAACTTAATGGAAGACATGATAGTTTTCAGCTAACATTTTAGCACATAACTTAATGGAAAATCAGCTAACATTTAGCACATAACTTAATGGAAGATGTGATGGTTTCAGCTAACATTTTAGCACATAACTTAATGGAAAATCAGCTAACATTTTAGCACATAACTTAATGGAAGACATGATAGTTTTCAGCTAACATTTTAGCACATAACTTAATGGAAGACGTGATGGTTTCGGCTAACATTTTAGCACATAACCTAATAGAAGACATGATGTTTCAGCTAACGTTTTAGCACATAACTTAATGGAAGACATGATGGTTTCAGCTAACATTTTAGCACATAACTTAATGGAAGATGTGATGGTTTCGGCTAACATTTTAGCACATAACTTAATGGAAAATCAGCTAACATTTTAGCACATAACTTAATGGAAGACATGACGGTTTTCAGCTAACATTTTAGCACATAACTTAATGGAAGACGTGATGGTTTCGGCTAACATTTTAGCACATAACTTAATGGAAAATCAGCTAACATTTTAGCAGATAACTTAATGGAAGACATGGTGGTTCTCAGCTAACATTTTAGCACATAACTTAATGGAAGACATGATGGTTTCAGCTAACATTTTAGCACATAACTTAATGGAAAATCAGCTAACATTTTAGCACATAACTTAATGAAAGACATGATGGTTTTCAGCTAACATTTTAGCACATAACTTAATGGAAGACATGATGGTTTCAGCTAACATTTTAGCACATAACTTAATCGAAGACATGATTGTTTCAGCTAACATTTTAGCACATAACTTAATCGAAGACATGATTGTTTCAGCTAACATTTTAGCATCTGATATATCAATAATAATTAATCAGGAATTATTTTTGGTTTATATATACCAAAAGGGACAAGCTGTAGAAAATGGATGGATGGATATACACCTTTAAAGTCACACAAAAATATTTGTGTGCCTTTTTTCCCGTTAATGATGTCACCACTGCTACAGAAGATGTGATGATAACCACAGAACCACACGTAGGAAACTGATGGCTGCTACGTACGTGACATGTGATTGGATGTCTCCTCATGTGTCCTCCTCCTTAGGTGAGCCGGCAGTCAAGAAGAGGAGGTTGGAGGACAGGCAAACATCTGTGGAGGTGAGAAACCCTACGATTGTCTCAAATCTTCCTTCTTGTTTTGTGACCATCCGTGACCAACGTTCAAATCCACAGGCACTGGAAGAGGAGCTGAACAAGGACACTAGCGAGGAGGCTTCTAAGGACACATATGAGGAGTTGATCAAGGACGCCAATAAGGAGGCTGGAAAGGACACAAGTGAAACGCTTCTTGAGGACACTAGTGAGGAGCCTATGGAGGAGACTAGTGAGGAGCCTATGAAGGAGACTAGTGAGGAGCCTATGAAGGAGACTAGTGAGGAGCCTATGAAGGACACTAGTGAGGAGCTCATAAAGCACTTGAGTGAGAAGGCCCCCACAGACGACACACTTATAAAGGAGACAAGTGAAGAGTGCTTAAAGGACGCAAGTGAGGAGCCCATGAAGGACACAAGTGAGTATGTAAAGGACGCAAGTAAGGATGGAAAGGACGCAAGTGAGGATGGAAAGGACGCAAGTAAGGATGCAAAGGAGACAAGTGCGGATGCAAAGGAGGCAAGTGCGGATGCAAAGGAGGCAAGTGCGGATGCAAAGGAGGCAAGTGCGGATGCAAAGGAGGCAAGTGCGGATGCAAAGGAGACAAGTGCGGGTGCAAAGGAGACAAGTGCGGGTGCAAAGGAGACAAGTGCGGGTGCAAAGGAGACAAGTGCGGGTGCAAAGGAGACAAGTGCGGATGCAAAGGACACAAGGGAGGAGCTTATAGAGGACACAAGTGAGGATGTAAAGGAGACAAGTGAGGATGTAAAGGAGACAAGTGAGGATGTAAAGGAGACAAGTGAGGATGTAAAGGAGACAAGTGAGGATGTAAAGGAGATAAGTGAGGATGCAAAGGAGACAAGTGAGGATGCAAAGGAGACAAGTGAGGATGCAAAGGAGACAAGTGAGGATGCAAAGGAGACAAGTGAGGATGCAAAGGAGACAAGTGAGGATGTAAAGGACACACAACGTGAGGATGCAAAGGGGACAAGTGAGGATGTAAAGGACACACAACGTGAGGATGCAACGGACGCGAGTGAGGATGCAAAGGACGCGAGTGAGGATGCAAAGGACGCGAGTGAGGATGCAAAGGACGCGAGTGAGGATGCAAAGGACGTGAGTGAGGATGCAAAGGATGCACAAAGTGAGGAGGCAAAGGACGCGAGTGAGGAGGCAAAGGACGCGAGTGAGGAGGCAAAGGACGCGAGTGAGGAGGCAAAGGACGCGAGTGAGGATGCAAAGGACGCACAAAGTGAGGAGGCAAAGGACACAAGTGAGGAGGCAAAGGACACAAGTGAGGAGGCAAAGGACACAAGTGAGGATGTAAAAGACACGAGTGAGGAGCTTATAGAGGACACAAGTGAGGATGTAAAGGACGCGAGTGAGGAGCTTATAGAGGACACAAGTGAGGATGAAAAGGAGACAAGTGAGAATGCAAAGGAGACAAGTGAGGATGTAAAGGACGCACAAAGTCAGGATGTAAAGGACGCACAAAGTCAGGATGTAAAGGACGCACAAAGTCAGGATGTAAAGGACGCACAAAGTGAGGATGTAAAGGACGCACAAAGTGAGGATGTAAAGGAGACAAGTGAGGATGTAAAGGAGGTACAAAGTGAGTATGCACAGGAAACAAGTGAGGTTGTAAAGGACACAAGTGGGGATGCAATGGACACAAGTGAGAATGCAAAGGACGCAAGTGAGGAGCTCACAGAGGACACAAGTGAGGATGTAAAGGAGGTACAATGTGAGGATGCAAAGGAGACAAGCGAGGAAGTAAAAGACACAAGTGATGATGCAAAGGAGACAAGTGAGGAGCTTATAGAGGAGACAAGTGAGGAGCTTATAGAGGAGACAAGTGAGGCTGCAAAGAACACAAGTGGGGATGCAAAAGAGACACGTGAGGATGTGAAGGAGACACGTGAGGATGTGAAGGAGACAAGTGAGGATGTGAAGGAAACAAGTGAAGATGTGAAGGAGACACGTGACGATGTGAATGAGACACGTGAGGATGTGAAGGAGACACGTGAGGATGTGAAGATGACAAGTGAGGATGTGAAGGAGACAAGTGAGGATGTGAAGGAGACAAGTGAGGATGTAAAGGAGACAAGTGAGGATGTAAAGGAGACAAGTGAGGATGTAAAGGATGAAAGTGAGCAGAAGACAGACGGTGAGGAAGGCAAAGAAACGGAGCAAACCTGACACGTTGGTGTTGTTTTGTGGTGCTTGTTGACTAATTAAAGTGGTCACATTTCTCTCAGCTCCTCCATCACTGAGTGCATGCGAAGGAAACGAGGAGATGGACGGGCAGCAACAAGGCTCCGCCCCCAAGAAGCTAGCTCGCAGGGGACGACCACCAAAGACAGCGGAGCTTGCAGACGACGCAGGTTTGAGATAACTCCCGTGATGCTTCTGATCCAACATATTGAGACACTTGTGATTTAGGGCTATATAAATAAACATTGATTGATTGATTGATATGAGAATATTATAGGAAAATATGTGGCGGGTCCTTCTCGCAGATAAAAAGGAGAAAACGCCAGGAGCCGAAAAGGAGCCGAATGAGGACGACGAAGAGGAGGAGGAGGAAGAGGAGGAAGAATGCGGTGAAAAGGACGAGGACGAGAATGAGATGGCGAGCAGAGCGACGACGCGATCGGCTTCTCGCCTGGAAGCTGAAAGGTGATCTTCTCATGACGTCTGTCTTTTGTGAAGATGGTCAAACATAAGCATCTTTGGAGTGCTGTCCCAATACCAATATTTTGGTTCTTTTCTAACTAAAGGGGACCACAAAAAATGGCATTATTGGCTTTATTTGAACAAAAAATCTTAGGGTACATTAAACATATGTTTCTTATTGCAAGTTTGTCCTTAAATAAAATAGTGAACTTACAAGACAACTTGTCTTTTATTAGTAAGTAAACAAACAAAGGCTCCTAATTTAGTCTGCTGACATATGCAGTAACATATTGTGTCATTTATCTACCTATTATTTTGTCAACATTATTAAGGACAAGTGGTAGAAAATGAATTCATTTACTGTTAATATCTGCTTACTTTCTCTTTTAACAAGCGAACCGGTACTTTTCAGAGGCGGTATAGTACCGAATATGATTCATTAGTGTCGCGGTACTATACTAATACCGGTATACCATACAACCCTACATCTTTCATACGCCGCACACATTTTGACCGTTTTGCGCTTTGCTGCTCGCCAGTTCCGCCTTTTGTTGATTTAATTTGAGTAGTTTAGTTCAGTGTAGGCGGCATGACTCTCCATGCTTGTTTCTAGGACTATAGGACATGTTATTCATGATCATTTTAACATTCAGTATTTTTCAGACCATAGTGAAGTGAAATGAAGTGAATTATATTTATATAGCGCTTTTCTCTAGTGACTCAAAGCGCTTTACATAGTGAAACCCAATATCTAAGTTACATTTAAAGCAGTGTGGGTGGCACTGGGAGCAGGTGGGTAAAGTGTCTTGCCCAGTCGACCATACTCTCCTTATACACCACTCTGGTATCTCTTATGTGTGACTGCCATCTACTGGTCACACTTATCATTACATCATGTACCAAATAAAATTGCTCCAAGGTCAGTAAGCACAAATAGAATTAATATGCACATAAGGCGCACTGCCCATTTTTGAGAAAACGAAAGGATTTTAAGTGCGCCTTACAGTCCAAAAAAATATTAAACCTGTTGTTGTTCTTTTCCAGAAATAAGCCGAGCAAGCCGTCCACGCGCGCCAATCGACAGAGCGAGAAAGAGGAGATGGCAGCAGCAGGAGCACGGTAAGTTGGACTCTTCTTTACATTATTTATACATTGATGTTTAAATATGCTAATATCAACACCTAATTAATCAACCATGAGTTGACCCTTGAATGATACTTCTTCACCCTTGCAGGAGAATCGTATACTTCCAATTTTCTAGGAACGCTTCTTTGCTTTCTCAGGTCGATGGCTACTAAGTTCGGTACTTCGATAAGAACCGACCAAATTCCGCTGGTACTAACGAGTACCAATTCACGTAAAATCCAACGGTGCCATATTTCTATACTTTTGTTGTACGCCACGTCAAGTCCGGTCGCACACTGGGCGCCGGCTTAAACACTCGGTAGGCAAACAAGCACTCAAGGACTCCTAGGTACCGTATCGGTTCAAATGTGAACAGTGCCCAATCCTTGGTGACCTCTGACTTAACAAATGTACCAAATGTATACATTTACATATCTTCAGAAGAATATACCATATTTTTCCGACCATTCCAAGTGATCATGTTATGATTTTTTTTTTTTTTCTACATGAAAAATACTCCAGCACCTTTAGGACCCCGAACGGGACAAGCGGTAGGAAATGGATGGGTGGATGGATATTAGTTATGTATCTAAGTTATGTATATAAGTTATATATATTAGTCATGTATATTAGTTATGTATATAAGTTATGTATGTTAGTCACGTATATTAGTTATGTATATTAGTCACGCATATGAGTTATGTATATTAGTCACGTATATTAGTTATGTATATTAGTTATGTATAATATACATAACTTATATTATGTATATAAGTTATGTGTATTAGTCACGTGTATGGGTTATGTATATTAGTTATGTATATTAGTCACTTATATTAGTCATGTATATAAGTTATGTATGTTAGTCACGTATATTAGTCATGTTTATTAGTCACGTATATTAGTTATGTATATAAGTTATGTATGTTAGTCACGTATATTGGCTATGTATATTAGTCACGTATATTAGTTATGTATAATATACATAACTTATATTATGTATATAAGTTATGTATATAAGTTATGTATATTAGTCACATATATGAGTTATGTATAATATACATAACTTATATTATGTATATAAGTTATGTACATAAGTTATGTATATTAGTCACATATATGAGTTATGTATAATATACATAACTTATATTATGTATATAAGTTTTGTACATAAGTTATGTATATTAGTCACATACATGGGTTATGTATATTAGTTATGTATATTAGTCACGTATATTAGTTATGTGTATTAGTTATGTATATTAGTCACATATATTAGTTATGTATATAAGTTATGTATATTAGTCACGTATATTAGTAGCCCTTTGAGACACTTGTGACTTAGGGCTATATAAATAAACATTGATTGATTGATTGATTGATTAGTTATGTATATAAGTTATGTATGTTAGTCGCGTATATTAGTTATGTATATTAGTCACGTATATTAGTTATGTATATTAGTCACATATATTAGTTATGTATATAAGTTATGTATGTTAGTCACATATATTAGTTATGTATATAAGTTATGTATATTAGTCACGTTTATTAGTTATGTATATTAGTAATGTATATTAGTCACATATATTAGTTATGTATCTTAGTCACATATATTAGTTATGTATCTTAGTCACATATATTAGTCACGTATATTAGTTATGTATATAAGTTATATATGTTAGTCACGTATATTAGTTATGTATATAAGTTATGTATATTAGTCACGTATATTAGTTATGTATAATATGCATAACTTATATTATGTATATAAGTTCTGTATATTAGTCACGTACATGAGTTATGTATATTATTTATGTATATTAGTCACTTATATTAGTTACCGTATTTTTCGGATTATAAATTGCTCCAGAGTATAAATCGCACTGGCCGAAAATGTATAATAAAGAAGGAAAAAAACATATATAAGTCGCCTTTTTTGGGGAAATTTATTTGATAAAACCCAACACCAAGAATAGACATTTAAAAGGCAATTTAAAATAAATAAAGAATAGTGAACAACTGGCTGAATAAGTGTACGTTATATGAGGCATAAATAACCAACTGGTATGTTAACGTAACATATTATGGTAAGAGTCATTCAAATAACTATAACATATAGAACATGCTATACGTTTACCAAACAATCTGTCACTCCTAATCGCTAAATCCCATGAAATCTTCTTCCTCGGTGTCACTTCTAAACAACTCTGCCAACTCCAAAGGCGTGTGTGTGTGACGATTGCTGATATACGCCTAGTCTCTTACGTGAATGAGATAAATAATATTATTACCGAAAAATACGGTATGTATATTAGTCACGTATATAAGTTATGTATATTAGTCACATATATTAGTTATGTATAATGAACATAACTTATATTATGTATATAAGTTATGTATATGAGTTATGTATATTAGTCACATATATGAGTTATGTATATTAGTTATGTATACAAGGATTCCTAGGTACCGTATCGGTTCAAATGTGAACGGTGCCCAATCCTTGGTGACCTCTGACTTAACAAATGCACCAAATTTATACATTTACATATCTTGAGAAGAATATACCATATTTTTCGGACCATTCAAGTGATCATATTATGATTTTTTTTCCTACAATGAAAACACTTCCTTGTGGTCTACATAACATGTAATGGTGTTTATTTGGTCAAAATGTTGCATAGATGATGTTTTACAGATCATCTTCAAGTCGCTTTCTGACCGTCGCTTCAGGATGCGCCGTTTTGTGGGCGGTCTTATGGGCAGCGTCTTCCCCCGTCATCTTTGTTGTCGTTTTGAGCGCTTCCACAGCGAAACTACTGACAAATATAAGTTAGAATTTTACGCTACTTTATATTAGAAATGGCAACAGCGGAGGATGAATGCCCCATAACAAGAAGGTAGAGGAAAAAGAAGGAGCTTATTGACTGCGACGTGGTCTACAATGGTGCACGTGCAAATTTTCAGGACTTATGCAGATCCCAAATACACATCGGCATGTACCAGTAGGTAAGAAAAGGTGGTTTTGCATAATATTGCGCAACAAAACGCCAGATAATGTCTTCTAATTGGTGCCATTTTAGGACAAACCATAATAATGCAGTATGTTGAAGCACAGTACGTGCACAGTACATGTTTTTAATGAATACTTAGGCATACTACGCTACTGTATGATAATGTTGCTCATTATTGTGGTTCTTGGAGAGCCAAGTGTTTTCTGAGGTGCTACTTGGTGGAAAAGTACACCTGAGATGAATGTTACTATCAAACAGCTGGTGTGTCATAGGCGCAATACTCACAGTAGAAACACTTTGTAGGGTGCAACATAACACATTCATCCATTTTCTACCAGCTTCCTGGAGAAAGCTACTTCCTCGTTCGACAATACCATAGGTAGCCTATGCAGTACTGCCATCTAATGTCTTGGAAGTGCAGCTGCACTGCGACTCAATAAACGCAACGGAGAGGGCCCTTGCACCGCCGTGCAACTCGGGGTTCACGTGAGTTGGCGTGCAAGCGTGACGCGTGCAGTCGAGTCATTCCCAATTCCCCGACCCACCATCAAAAACACAGGAAGATTGGAGCACGTGGAAGGAAGTTACGGCTGTTATCATTTTCCACCACAAGCGGTCGCTGTTAGCGTCTATGTTCAGTTTGGAAAGAGATCCGATCATCTCAAGTGAAGAAATGAAAGAAAACTGATGGTTTCGCCGCCCACTACGAATGATTACCAGTATGTACTGACCCATCCTGCACTTCAGGGTGTCCTCATCATCATTTCTACCAATTCGGATCAAGATCGGAGTTTGTGGAGCCAAGTTATAAATTACTAAAATGGTACATTCAAAATTCAAATCGTATTATCAACAAATTTATTAACACACAAACATACCAAAAATTGGTACCGTTGAGTACCGGTACCGATTCCAAGGTACCAGGATCTGGTACCGTATCGGTTCAAATGTGAGCAGTACCCATCCCTAATTATAGTTATGCATTACTTACACTTACAAGGTGGCCAAGCTGCAGAGTATTTGGAAATATCCAGTAACAAACGTGTCCGCATCGTTCTTGCATCATGAGCGTCGTATCATGACAACAAGCAAATCACCACTCCACTTAGAAAAGCATGAATCTGCCATAGAGTTTGTGACGATACGTGACTCTGGTATGTGAAAATGTCCAGTAACAAACGTGTCCGCATCGTTCAAAATTCCTGCATCACGAGCTTGGTTGCATGACAACAAGCAAGTCACCACTCCACTTCGAAAAAAGCATGGATCTGCCATAAAGTTTGTGACGATACGTGACTCTGGTATTTGAAAATATCCAGTAACAAACGTGTGCATCGTTCAAAATTCCTGCATCATGAGCTTGGTTGCATGACAACAAGCAAATCACCAGTCCACTTTGAAAAGCAGGAAACTGCCATAAAGTTTGTGACGATACGT
The DNA here is from genome assembly GCF_033978685.3 of Nerophis lumbriciformis. Taxonomy (NCBI): domain Eukaryota; kingdom Metazoa; phylum Chordata; class Actinopteri; order Syngnathiformes; family Syngnathidae; genus Nerophis; species Nerophis lumbriciformis. The sequence continues at coordinate 20,359,022 of NC_084563.2, read as the reverse complement.
GACTCTGGTATTTGAAAATATCCAGTAACAAACGTGTCCGCATCGTTCAAAATTCCTGCATCATGAGCTTGGCTGCATGACAACAAGCAAAACACCACACCACTTCGAAAAAAGAATGAATCTGCCATAAAGTTTGTGACGATACGTGACTCTGGTATTTGAAAATATCCAGTAACAAACGTGTCCGCGTCGTTCAAAATTCCTGCATCACGAGCTTGGTTGCATGACAACAAGCAAATCACCACTCCACTTCGAAAAGCATGAATCTGCCATAAAGTTTGTGACGACACGTGACTCTGGTATTTCAAAAGATCCAGTAACAAACGTGTCCGCATCGTTCAAAATTCCTGCATCCCGAGCTTGGTTGCATGACAACAAGCAAATCACCACTCCACTCCGAAAAGCATGAATCTGCCATAAAGTCTGTGTCTATACGTGACTCTGGTATTTGAAAATATCCAGTAACAAACGTGTCCGCATCGTTCAAAATGTTTGCATCATTTGAAGGCATGAATCTGCCATAAAGTTTGTGTTTTTTGTGGCCGCCGGGTATTTTCACTCCAACACAATTACCCTAATTCATGCCCAGGTTTTCTCCAATAAGAGTGTAGGACTCACACGGCTTGTTCCCCCCCCACGTAGTGGGACCAGAGGCCAGGCGGCTGCCGCCAAGGGACCCCGCAAGCGGGAGGCCAGCCCCCCCGCCGTGCGAACACGAGGAGGGCAGAAGTCCGAGGAGACGCCGTCCAAGCGAGGGAAACGCTGAGGTCCCAGAAAGACGGCGACGTGGACTCCAGCAGGTTCCTGCGGTCGACTCCGGACTTCCTCGGCGTGGCAAGTTGTTACATATTCATTCTGAGAATGACAATGGCAAAGTTTTTATATTTTTTATACTTTTTTTAAGACTCCAAAATTACTCATTTGTTGCGATCAACGGCGAAATAAACTCCACGTGGTCTTGTCCCATGTTCCTGTTTTTCCACACCTTGCACCACCCTACTATGTCGTCCTCTTGTGGCCAAATGTCCACATTGTCCTTCAGGTCACTTCATACTTGAACAGAAGTCAAAGCATAGCAGTACAGTATTTGTATTGCAGCACATTGTTTATTCACAAATACCTTGAGAGTATTTAGGCTTGAATACACAATTTGTGCATTTATTAATATTATCAAGGATGGTGTGTTAATAATATATATATATATATATATATATATATATATATATATATATATATATATATATATTAGTTATGTATATATATATATAAGTCATATATATCAGTCACGTATATTAGTTATGTATATGTTATGCATACTAGTTGTGTATATTAGTCACATATATTAGTTATGTATAACATATATTAGTTATGTATATCAATTATTATATATATTATATATTATATTATGTTATATATATTATATTACATTATATTATTATATTATGTATATCAATTAGTTATGTATACTAGTTGTGTATATGATGTATACTAGACACATATATTAGTTATGAATACTAGTTGTGTATATTAGCAGTGTTGGGACTAACGCGTTACAAAGTAACGAGTTACTGTAACGCCGTTAGTTTCGGCGGTAACTAGTAATCTAACGCGTTATTTTTCTATATTCAATAACTCAGTTACCGTTACTACATGATGCGTTACTGCGTTATTTTACGTTACTTTTTATGTAGTATCGGCTAGAAACTGAGGATCTGAGTGTGTTTTATTCCAGCGAAGCAGAGACGTGCTTCTGATTCTTCCTCTGCGCTCTCTGTGTGTGCGTGTGACTGTGTGTCTGAGTGTGGGAAGGGGAGGGGAGGGGAGGGGGGTGCGCAATACAACCGTTGGCCAACAAAAAAGTAACCACAGAACACTATACGCCTATACGGTATAGTGTTATGTGGTTACTTTTTGGTTGGCCAAGCGGACGTGACGACAGGCTGTCCCCACTCAGATCCGCACAGACCGGGAGGGGGCGTGCCTTAAGTCTGGCTGGAAATCGGCAGAAATTTGGAGAATGGTTGTCCCAGGGAGAGGCAGTGAAATTCGGGAGGGTTGGCAAGTATGAGATATTCTCACTTCTTTTCTTTTGTCGAGCACAAAGGAAAGAACATTTTAGTTAAATGCAAGTTGTGTCTTGGATCAAAGATCCCGTCTACTGCCCAAAACAACAATTCAAATCTGCCTGGTTAGGCTCTGTGTATGTCACGTGTGCCTTCCTTAGGTGAAGCCAGCTTTACAGCTATGTTGTTGATTGATTGATTGATTGATTAGAACTTTTATTAGTAGATTGCACAGTACAGTACATATTCCCTACAATTGACCACTAAATGGTAACACCCAAATAAGTTTTTTAACTTGTTTAAGTCGGGGTCCAGATACAGATATATACTATCAAATATATACTAACATCATAATACAGTCATCACACAAGATAATCATCAGGGTATATACATTGAATTATTTACATTATTTACAATCCGGGGTGTGGGATATGGAGGGGGGGGGTTAGGTTTGGTTGGTATCAACACTTCAGTCATCAATTGCATCATCAGAGAAATGGACATTGAAACAGTGTAGGACTGACTTGGTAGGATATGTACAGCAAGTAGTGGACACAGAGAGAGAGATCAGAAAGTATAAGAAAAAGTGTCTACATTTGATTATTTACAATCCGAAGAGGTATTATGTGGAAGGGAGGGTGTTAGTTTAGGGTTGTAGTTGCCTGGAGATGTTCTTTTAGTGCGGTTTTGAAGGAGGATAGAGATGCCCTTTCTTTTACACCTGTTGGGAGTGCATTCCATATTGAAGTGGCATAGAAAGAGAATGAGTTAAGACCTTTATTAGTTCGGAATCTGGGTTTAACGTGGTTAGTGTTAGTGTTAGTGTTAGTGTTATTATGCTGTTTGTTACTTATGTATGTTATGTTGCAGCTATTTAAAATAGTTTTGTCAATTTGTTGTGGCCTGAAATAAATTGGCCCTTTGAAACATATCTTTGTCTTTGTGTGTTGTATGTAGAGCACATTGCTTAGCAGAGTTCAGTGATGCAAATGTATGTCAAGTTGATCAACAGATTGTATTATTCTCCAGTGCAATAACAGTACTAAAATGAAGGCTAAAAGGGCATTAATGGGAGCTTTAAAAAAAAAAGAAGTAGAAGAAGTAACTAAATAGTTACTTTTCACAGTAACGCATTACTTTTTGGTGTAAGTAACTGAGTTAGTAACTGAGTTACTTTTGAAATAAAGTAACTAGTAACTGTAACTAGTTACTGTTTTTCAGTAACTAACCCAACACTGTATATTAGTCACATATATTAGTCCAAATATTAGTTGTGTATATTAGTCACGTATATTATGTATACGTTATGCATACTAGTTGTGTATATTAGTTATGAATACTAGTTATGTATTCTAGTTGTGTATATTAGTTATGTATATTAGTCACGTATTTGAGTTATGTATATTAGTCACGTATATTAGTCACCTATATTAGTTATGTATGTTAGTCATATATATTAGTCACGTATATTAGTTGTGTGTATTAGTCACGTATATTAGTTGTGTATATTAGTCACGTATATAAGTTATGTATATGTTATGCATACTAGTTGTGTATATTAGTTATGAATACTAGTTGTGTATATTAGTTATGTATATTAGTCACGTATATTAGTTATGTATATTAATGTATATGTTTTGAATATTAGTTATGTATACTAGTTGTGTATATGATGTATACTAGTCACATATATTAGTTATGAATACTAGTTGTGTATATTAGTCACATATATTAGTCACGTATATTAGTTGTGTATATTAGTCATGTATATTATGTATATGTTATGCATACTTGTTGTGTATATTAGTTATGAATACTAGTTATGTATTCTAGTTGTGTATATTATGTATATTAGTCACATATATTAGTCACGCATATTAGTTATGTATAGTAGTCATATATACTAGTCACGTATATTAGTTATGTATATTAGTCATATATATTAGTCACGTATATTAGTTCTGTATATTAGTCACGTATATTAGTTAAGTATATGTTATGCATACTAGTTGTGTATATTAGTTATGAATACTAGTTTTGTATATTAGTTATGTATACTAGTTGTGTATATGATGTATACTAGTCATATATATTATGAATACTAGTTGTGTATATTAGTCACATATATTAGTCACGTATATTAGTTGTGTATATTAGTCACGTATATTATGTATATGTTATACATACTAGTTGTGTATATTAGTTATGTATACTAGTTATGTATTCTAGTTGTGTATATTAGTTATGTATATTAGTCACGTATATTAGTTACAGTGGGGCAAAAAAGTATTTAGTCAGCCACAGATTGTACAAGTTCTCCCACTTAAAATGATGACAGAGGTCTGTAATTTTCGTCATAGGTACACTTCAACTGTGAGAGACAGAATGTGAAAAAAAATCCAGGAATTCACATTGTAGGAATTTTAAAGAATTTAATTGTAAAACATGGTGGAAAATAAGTATTTGGTCACTTCAAACAAGGAAGATCTCTGGCTCTCACAGACCTGTAATTTCTTCTTTAAGAAGCTCTTCTGTCCTCCACTTGTTACCTGTATTAATGGCACCTGTTTGAACTTGTTATCTGTATAAAAGACACCTGTCCACAGCTTCAAACAGTCAGACTCCAAACTCCACTATGGCCAAGACCAAAGAGCTGTCAAAGGACACTAGGAAAAGAATTGTAGACCTGCACCAGACTGTGAAGAGTGAATCTACAATAGGCAAGCAGCTTGGTGTGAAAAAATCAACTGTGGGAGCAATTATCAGAAAATGGAAGACCACTGATAATCTCCCTTGATCTGGGGCTCCACGCAAGATCTCATCCCGTGGGTTCAAAATGATCATGAGAACGGTGAGCAAAAATCCCAGAACCACACGGGGGGAACCTGGTGAATGACCTGCAGAGAGCTGGGACCAAAGTAACAAAGGTTACCATCAGTAACACACTACGCCGACAGGGAATCAAATCCTGCAGTGCCAGACGTGTCCCCCTGCTTAAGCCAGTGCATGTCCAGGCCCCTCTGAAGTTTGCCAGAGAGCACATGGATGATACAGCAGAGGATTGGGAGAATGTCATGTGGTCAGATGAAACCAAAATAGAACTTTTTGGTATAAACTCAACTCGTCGTGTTTGGAGGAAGAAGAATACTGAGTTGCATCCCAAGAACACCATACCTACTGTGAAGCATGGGGGTGGAAACATCATGCGTTGGGGCTGTTTTTCTGCTAAGGGGACAGGCCGACTGATCCGTGTTAAGGAAAGAATGAATGGGGCCATGTATCGTGAGATTTTGAGCCAAAACCTCCTTCCATCAGTGAGAGCTTTGAAGATGAAACGTGGCTGGGTCTTCCAGCATGACAATGATCCCAAACACAACCCGGGCAACGAAGGAGTGGCTCCGTAAGAAGCATTTGAAAGTCCTGGAGTGGCCTAGCCAGTCTCCAGACCTCAACCCCATAGAAAATCTGTGGAGGGAGTTGAAAGTCTGTGTTGCTCGGCGACAGCCCCAAAACATCACTGCTCTCGAAAAGATCTGCATGGAGGAATGGGCCAAAATACCAGCTACTGTGTGTGAAAACCTGGTAAAGACCTATAGTAATCGTTTGACCTCTGTAATATAACCTTTGTTGGCAGTAACAAAGTATTGAGTTGAATTTTTGTTATTGACCAAATACTTATTTTCCACCATAATTTACAAATAAATTCTTTAAAAATCCTACAATGTGAATTCCTGGATTTTTTTTTTTTCAAATTCTGTCTCTCACAGTTGAAGTGTACCTATGATGAAAATTACAGACCTCTGTCATCATTTTAAGTGGGAGAACTTGCACAATTGGTGGCTGACTAAATACTTTTTTGCCCCACTGTATGTATATTAGTCACATATATTAGTCACGTATATTAGTTATGTATATGTTATGCATACTAGTTGTGTATATTAGTTATGTATACTAGTTGTGTATATTAGTTATGAATACTAGTTCTGTATATTAGTCACATATTAGTTATGAATACTATTTATGTATTCTAGTTGTGTATATCAGTTATGTATATTAGTCACATATATTAGTTATGTGTATTAGTTATGTATATTAGTCACATATATTAGTTATGTACATTAATGTATATGTTATGTATACTAGTTGTGTATATTATGTATACTAGTCACATATATTACTTATGAATACCAGTTGTGTATATTAGTCACATATATTAGTTATGTTTATTAGTTATGTATATACGTAGTTATGTATATTAGTCAGACACAAATATATGTTCTGTATAATTAGTTACATATATGAGTTATGTATATTAGTTATGTATATAAGTAGTTATGTATATTAGTCAGACACAAATATTTGTTATGTATATTAGTTATGTATAATTAGTTACATATATGAGTTATGTATATGAGTTATGTATATAAGTAGTTATGTATATTAGTTAGACATAAATATTTGTTATGTATAATTAGTTGTGTATATTAGTTGCGTATATGAGTTATGTATATTAGTTATGTATATAAGTAGTTATGTATATTAGTCAGAGACAAATATTTGTTATGTATAATTAGTTATGTATATTAGTTACGTATAATTAGTTACATATATGAGTTATGTATATAAGTAGTTATGTATATTAGTCAGACACAAATTTTTGTTACGTATAATTAGTTACATATATGAGTTATGTATATTAGTTATGTATGTAAGTATGAATATTAGACACAAATATTTGTTATGTATAATTAGTTATGTATATTAGTTGCGTATATGAGTTATGTTAATTAGTTATGTATATAAGTATTTATGCATATTAGTCAGACACAAATGTGTGTTATGTATAATTAGTTACATATATGAGTTATGTATATTAGTTATGTATAGAAGTAGTTATGTATATTAGTCAGACACAAATATTTGTTATGTATAATTAGTTATATATATTAGTTACGTATAATTAGTTACATATATGAGTTATGTATATTAGTTATATAAGTATGTATATTAGACACAAATATTTGTTATGTATAATTAGTTATGTATATTAGTTACGTATAATTAGTTACATATAATTAGTTACATATATAAGATATGTATATTAGTTATGTATATAAGTAGTTATGTATATTAGTTAGACAAAAATATTTGTTATGTATAATTAGTTATGTATATTAGTTACATATATGAGTTATGTATATTAGTTATGTATATAAGTAGTTATGTATATTAGTCAGACACAAATATTTGTTATGTATAATTAGTTATGCATATTAGTTACGTATAATTAGTTACATATATGAGTTATGTATATTAGTTATGTATGTAAGTATGAATATTAGACACAAATATTTGTTATGTATAATTTGTTATGTATATTAGTTACATATAATTAGTTACATATATGAGTTATGTATATTAGTTATGTATATAAGTATTTAAGTATATTAGTTAGACAAAAATATTTTTATGTATAACTAGTTATGTATATTAGTTACGTATATGAGTTATGTTTGTTAGTTATGTAAATAAGTAGTTATGTATATTAGTCAGACACAAATATTTGTTATGTATATTAGTTATGTATATAAGTAGTTATGTATATTAGTCAGACACAAATATTTGTTATGTATAATTAGTTATGCATATTAGTTACGTATAATTAGTTACATATATGAGTTATGTATATTAGTTATGTATGTAAGTATGAATATTAGACACAAATATTTGTTATGTATAATTTGTTATGTATATTAGTTACATATAATTAGTTACATATATGAGTTATGTATATTAGTTATGTATATAAGTATTTATGTATATTAGTTAGACAAAAATATTTTTATGTATAACTAGTTATGTATATTAGTTACGTATATGAGTTATGTTTGTTAGTTATGTAAATAAGTAGTTATGTATATTAGTCAGACACAAATATTTGTTATGTATATTAGTTATGTATATAAGTAGTTATGTATATTAGTCAGACACAAATATTTGTTATGTATAATTAGTTATGCATACTAGTTACGTATAATTAGTTACATATATGAGTTATGTATATTAGTTATGTATGTAAGTATGAATATTAGACACAAATATTTGTTATGTATAATTTGTTATGTATTTTAGTTACATATAATTAGCTACATATATGAGTTATGTATATTAGTTATGTATATAAGTATTTATGTATATTAGTTAGACAAAAATATTTTTATGTATAACTAGTTATGTATATTAGTTACGTATATGAGTTATGTTTGTTAGTTATGTATATAAGTAGTTATGTATATTAGTCAGACACAAATATTTGTTATGTATATTAGTTATGTATATAAGTAGTTATGTATATTAGTTATGTATACGAGTTATATATGTGAGTTCTATTATGATAATGCATGTTTTGAAGGCTTCCAACTAAGTCTTCCTAGAACACTTCAAAGGTTGCTTCTCTTTTCCAACTTTGAGGGTGATTGACTTTGTCGCCCAAGTCGGGGGTCGGGGGGCATTTATCATTTACTGTAAATGAGTGTTGGCAGCGTCCATCTGAACACAATTTGGCAGCAATTCTCCTCAAAGATGGGGGGGGGGGGGGGGGGGGGGTGTTACCATGGCTACCGCTGCATCAGCACATATTCTTTGTAAAAACACCAACTTTACAAGATAAAGCTGGAGGCGCCTTTTAACGTCGATTTCCTTACTGTATGGCTGCTTGTTATTATTATGATTATTATGGGATATTAAGGCATCATGTCACTGCATAGCATAAAAAGTGTTTCCCGGCAGAGCCACGAAGTGCAAACGGATCATCTTTCCTGAACTTCTTTTTTTTCTACTCTTTATTTCCTCTCTTCTGAAGTTGTTTTTATTTTTCACCAGCAGAGGGAGCCCTTTGCAGTAATACTGCGCCTCACCTTAATCCCAAACTACGGGCCATACTTAGGTGTCAGTCTTCCAAAAATACTATAAAATGGTATAATTATAATAATATCATATTTTAAAACAAGAGAACTTTAGAGTTGGGAACATTTCTAGTCAACATAATAGTAATATGTGCTTGTAAAAAGTTGCACAAAACCTTTTTTTTTTTTTTCGTTTAAAAAGACACATTTTGTATATTTATATGTGGTGACCCAATCATATTTTTTTAATCAAAAAGTAATCTAGAATGACTTAATTAAGTTTTTGCATTTAAAAATAATAACAATAAATTTATCGTTTAAAAAGACACATTTTATATATTTTTATGTGGTGACCACATTATTATTTTTTTTTAATCAAAAACTAATCTAGAATGACTTAATTAAGTTGTTGCATTTAAAATAATTAAAATGAAATTTTCATTTAAAAAGCACATTTTATATAATTTTATGTGGTGACCACATATTTTTTTAATCAAAAACTAATCTAGAATGACTGAATTAAGTTGTTGCATTTAAAATAATAAAAATAAATGTAGCGTTTAAAAAAACACATTTTATATATTTTTATTTGGTGACCACATCATTATTTTTTTTAATCAAAAACTAATCTAGAATGACTTAATTAAGTTGTTGCATTGAAAATAATAAAAATAAATGTACTGTTTAAAAATACACATTTTATATATTTTTATGTGGTGACCACATCATTATTTTTTAATCAAAAACTAATCCAGAATGACTTAAGTTGTTGCATTTAAAATAATAAAAATTAATGTATCGTTTAAAAATACACATTTTTATATATTTTTATGTGGTGACATCATTATTTTTTTAAATCAAAAACTAATCTTGAATGACTTAATTAAGTTGTTGTATTTAAAAAATACAAAAAAAAATATTGTTTAAAAAGACACATTTTATATATTTTTATGTGGTGACCACATCATTATTTTTTTTTTATCAAAAACTAATCTAGAATGACTTAATTAAGTTGTTGCATTTAAAATAATAAAAAAAATACTTTTTTCGTTTAAAAAGACACTTTATATATTTTTATGTGGTGACCATATCATTATTTTTTAATCAAAAACTAATCTAGAATGACTTCATTAAGTTGTTGCATTTAAAATAATCCGTGTTAATATAAATACAATGTAAATTTTAACAATTGTTTAAAATGCAGATAGAGGCGATAGAAATATTAAAAAAAAAAAAAAAATTAATTCCATCCATCCATCCATTTTCTACCGCTTGATCTAGTTTAATTATTATCATTTAGCCTATATGAAATGGTTTGAAAATTCAAGCCAACTGGAATGATCAAACTGCATATTAATAATATTAAACATTGTTTAACAGTTACGTCATTTTCTAGAATTTTAAAGGGCTAAATGTCAACTTTACTGTATTTAAAGCAGCAAGGCCTGTTAGTATACGATTCGTAAATATAATTTATTGTTCAAAGCTTCTAGAGTTTATTAAAATGAAGAAAATCAATTAAATTTGTGTGTATTTGTCATAGTTGCTGTCATCACTTTATAACAACGGACACATGCTGACATGATGCCACTGGCCGCTGCGTATTTATTTACTTTTGCGGACACAAAGAAGTGTAATAAAACAAGTTGTGAAACTATCCAGACTCCTTTTTTCTTCTCTCTCTCTTTCGGATTTGTATTTTCTTTTTTTTCTTTTCTTTTTTTTTTTTTTTTGCAGACTTTTCATCCCCAAGGTTACATGATTGCACCCAGGAGGAGATGATTCAGTCTCAGAAGGTAAACAGAGGTCTGGATTATTACAGTGTTTTATTTATTTGAATCGTATCATTAAATGGGATTTGATCAATATATCTTTACTTTTATGTCCTCCAACATGTGCATGCAATTATAATAAATTCACCGTCAAATAAAAGTGCATGATTTGCAAATAATATTAGATAAATTACCGAAATAAAATGCAAGATATGTCTTTTTGAGTTGTTGCTTTTTAATTTGAATTTAAATGGTAAATTGGATCGAAATTCAATTAAATGAATGACTGTTGCATTGCATTGCAAAATATGTATTTAATTGTACACACACTGACGTTTTATTATCTATTTATTTTTTCAAACTTGCAGCTTTTTCTTGTTAATCAATCAGATAAAAAGATAATACTGGAAAATTCGAACTTTTATATATTCATTTATAAGGTTTTTATTTTTTATTTTTTTAGATAAAGAAACAATTTTTCTTGTCATTTTGTAGGCTAAATAATAATAATAATAATACCGTAACATGATTGAAATCATGTTTTTCATTTTATTATCCTCTTTCCAAAAACGAAATTACTTTTCTTACGTAATATTATTATTATTATCATTTTTCATCATTACATCATCATTTTGTATTTACGGCAATAGTACGTGGCAACCCCGAAAGGGACAAGCGGTAGAAAAAATGGATGAATGGAATATCGGTCTATTAAATAACGACGTTTAAAGGAAACATTTCGTCCGCAGGTGGTGAAAATGACTCCTTATAATTTATATTTGTAAATTAATATTTTGTTTTGTTTTGAACAATCATTCACATGGACGATGTGAGATTAAACGAAAAAAGATTAAAACAATAAAATCAAATACATGACAGATTTGTGATGAAAAATAATTATTATAAAACTTTTAAAAACAGAATTTCATACACTTTAAACGTCAATCGAAATATATTCCCCTTTGTATGTTTTCAAGTTGGTTTTTTTGTTGCTATTTTTTAAATTATGTATCATATGTGCAATATTAATAAAATATTCACATTTGTCCTTCAATAGCAGGATGAAATATGTCCAAAGTATTCCAAATTTCAAATAAAACAAGTGAGGACCAATTTTTTTAAATTTTATGCACCAAATTAACAATTTAAAAGCTGGAGTCACATGCTGCGTTCAAGCACCTGATTGAAAATGGGAAAGGATACTTTTTACGACGGTCGAGTCCGTTTAAAATAGTTTAAAAAAAAACTCCTTTCACATGCTAGTCATACCGGTGAATAGAATTGAAATATTTCCACATTTCAAATAAAACAGGTGAGGACAGAACATTTTTATTTTACGAACCAAATTCCTCCTAAGAGACACAATTTAAAAGCTGTAGTTACATGCCGCGTTCAAGCACCGGACTGAAAATGGGACAGGATACTTTTTACGACGGTCAAGTCCGTTTAAAAAAGTTAAAAAAAACTCCTTACACGTGTTAGTCATGCTGGTGAATCGAATTAAAATATTTCCAAATTTCAAATAAAACATGTAAAGACAGAAACATTTTATTTTACGCACTAAATTAACAATTTAAAAACTGGAGTCACATGCTGCGTTCAAGCACCGGACTGAAAATGGGAGAGGATATTTTTTACGACGGTCGTGTCCGTTTAAAATAGTTAAAAAAAAAAAAACTCATTTCACATGTTAGTCATGCTGGTGAATAGAATTGAAATATTTCCAAATTTCAAATAAAACAGGTGACGACAAAAAAAATTGTTTCACGCACCAAATTCCTCCTAAAAGACACAATTTTAAAAAGCTGGCGTTACATGCCGCGTTCACGCACCGGACTGAAATTGGGAGAGGATACTTTTTACGATGGTCGAATCAGTTTTAAAGAGTTAAAAAGCTCCTTTCGCGTGCTCTTCATGCTGGTGAATCGAATTGAAATATTTCCAAATTTCAAATAAAACAGGTGAGGACAGAAAAATGTTATTTTCCGCACCTAATTCCTCCTAAAAGACACAACTTAAAAGCTGGAGTGACATGCCGCGTTCACGTACCGGACTGAAAATGGGAGAGGATACTTTTTACGACGGTCGAATCCGTTTTAAAGAGTTAAAAAGCTCCTTTCACATGCTAGTTATGCTAGTGAATAGAAGTGAAATATAGATAATCGTGAGTGTCTGATGTGAAAGGAAAACAAGCGCGACAAAAGTCAACATCGCTTCCGTGTAGCGTTTTGTCCCTTTTCCTTGAAAGCTGTCTCCAACCCGGAAGTGGCTCGCCCCGCTCTGCTCTCGACCAATAGGAGGCGGCCTGGGGGGGGGAGGCTGTCAATCACAGGTGAGGCAGGACTGATGGAGGGCAGAAAAAGGGGAAGACGTCGGGCGGGAAGCAGCGCAGCCGGGAGTCACGTCGCCGCGGTCGATGGCACAACTATGCGGAGGACCAGCCACGCTCATGCGGACGTGAGAGCGACTTCGCACGGCGTCTTTCCCGCGGGGAGGCGGCACTCCGCAGCTCCAAGACAAACTTTTTTTATTGATAAACGTTAATAGTTTTATTTTTTAAAAAGGCCGAAAATGGCGGCGCCGTTCTCCATCCAGGCCATCCTGGACAAGAAGGACCGCGCCAGACCGCCTCTGCGCGACCTGGACGTCTGCTTCTCCAAGACCACTTGCTGGAGCATATTCGGCGCCGACTCCCGGAGAGGGGGCGGCGGCCTGGACGCGGACTCTCCGCCCGGGAAGAGCTACGACTCGGACTCCGGCCTGAGCGAGGACAACGACGCCAAAGCCCGCCCGGAGAAGGACGCCGGGGCCGCGGAGACCGACCAGGAGTCCGCGGCCGTGGAGCACATCAAGAGCGACTGCGAGGCCAACAATGCTGCAGGTGAGGAGGAGAATCCACTCTTAATGACATTTACAACCATTAAAATCACACTTTTAAAGCCTTTTACATATCCTTTTTTATTATTATTATTTACAAGCATCTTATAGACTTTTTTTTTTTTTTTTTAGACAGTCACTTTATTGGACTTTTATTTTCTTAATTCAGTGAGGGGAGGGAAAGCATGCAAAAAGCTAACAATATTTTTGATACATTTTGCTGTTTTATTAGATTAAATATTGAGTGTTTGAAATGTACATTTAAAAAAAAACATATTTAAAAAAAAAAAACATTTAGCCAAACCTGGAATATTTAAATAAATCCCACTTGGAACAGATTTTTTTTTTTTTTTACAATCATTTGATCATTTTCCAAAGAAAACCTGCATGCATTTTTACAAACGGCCTTTTTTTTGGGAAGTTTGAAGTTAATTATATTTATATAGCGCTTTTCTCTAGTGCTTTACATAGTGAAACACAATATCTAAGTTACATTTTTAAACCAGTGTGGGTGGCACTGGGAGAAGGTGGGTAAAGTGTCTTGCCCAAGGACACAACGGCAGATACTATTGGATGTCAGAAGCGGGGATCGAACCTGGAACCCGGCCGCTCTACCAACCGAGCTAATGTATTTTTCTTACTGTGCAAAATATAATTTGGTACAGCTAAAGCCAGTATTTAAAATATAAATCATCTATGATTTGTTATCATCAAAGTTGAAAATATAATATTTTTTATTTACAAGCATCTTATAGACTTTTTTTTTTTTAAAGTCACTTTATTGGACTTTTATTTTCTTAATTCAGTGAGAGGGGTGGGGGGGCATGCAAAAAGCTAACAATATTTTTGATACATTTTGCTTATTTTCAGTGTATTTGTTTAAATATTGAGTGTTTGAAATCTACATTTTTAAAGAAAAACACATTTAAAAACAAAAACATATTTAGCCAAACCTGGAATATTTAGATAAATCCCACTTGGAACAGATTTTTTTTCTTTTTTTTCTTTTTTTTTTTTTTTACAATCATTTGATCATTTTTCAAAGAAAATCTGCATGCATTTTTACAAACGGCCTTTTTTTGTGTGAAGTGAATTATATTTATATAGCGCTTTTCTCTAGTGACTCAAAGCGCTTTACATTGTGAAACCCAATATCTAAGTTACATTTTTACTGGGGGCAGGTGCGTAAAGTGTCTTGCCCAAGGACACAACGGCAGTGACTATTGGATGGCAGAAGCGGGGATCGAACCTGGAACCCGGTCACTTGATTAACCGAGTTAATGGGTTTTTCTTACTGTGCAAAATATCATTTGGTACAGCTAAAGCCAGTATTTAAAATATAAATCTATGATTTCTATCATCAAAGTAGAAAATATAATACACAAATCGAATTGTTTAATACAATTGTGTTTTAGAATCATTTAAGAACACAATAAATCTTTGTGCTCAATAACCAAAACTTACAACATTTAGTTCCTGATGATTTTCTGTGCATTTCTTTTTTAACAAGATCATTTCTAAAGCATGCAGTGTTTTTAATTCATAATTGACTTTTAAATAATAAAATACAAATATAAACAAATGTAAAAAAAATAAATGACAAATGTCCCCAAACTTTAAACACATTTGTGAAGTCAATTTATTTATTTATTTAAAATTTAAGAATATGTTTCATTTTCAACGAAAATCTACAATGGTAAAGATGATTTATGCATTTGGAAAATAAATATATCATTGTCAATCAGCAACAACTTTACACACATGAGACACCATTTCAGCTATTTAAAATTTTTTTTTTTTTTACCATGCAAGAATTAACTAAATTAAAGGTTTGTTATAAAATACATTTACATTATTGCTATAGAATAAATTTGCAGTATTGGTATAAAACATATTTGCAGTATCGTTATAAACACATTTACAGTATTGCTTCAGAATACATTTGCAGTATTGGTATAGAAAACGTTTACGGTATTGTTATAAAATACATTTACGGTATCGTTATAAATACAATTACAGTATTGTTAGAATACATTTATAGTATTGTTATAGAAAACATACAGTATCATACAGAAAACATTTACAATATTGTTATACAATACATTTACAGTATTGTTAGAAATGCATTTACGGTATCGTTATAGAATGCATACAGTATCGTTAAAGGAAACATGCAGTATCATTATAAAATACATTTACAGTGTCGTTATAGAAAACATACAATATCATTATAAAATACATTTACAGTATCGTTATAAAATATGTTTACAGTGTCGTTATAGAAAACATACAGTATCATTATAAAATACATTTGCAGTATCGTTATGAATACATTTACAGAATTGCTTTAGAATACATTTGCAGTATTGTTATAGAAAACAGTTTACGGTATCGTTTTAAAATAAATTTACGGTATCGTTATAAATACAATTACAGTATTGTTATAGAATACATTTATAGTATTGTTATAAAATACATTTACAGTATTGTTAAATATACATTTACAGTATCATTATAGAATGCATACAGTATTGTTATAGAAAACATGCAGTATCATTATAAAATACATTTACAGTATCGTTATAGAAAACATACGGTCTCATTATAAATACATTTACAGTATCGTTATAAAATATATTAACAGTGTCATTATAGAAAACATACAGTATCATTATGAAATATATTTACAGTATCGTTATAAAATACATTCACAGTATCGTTATAGAAAACATACAGTATCGTTATCAAATACATTTGCAGTATCGTTACAGAAAACATACAGTATCGTTATCAAATACATTTGCAGTGTCGTTATAGAAAACATTGACAGTATTGTTAGAAATACATTTACAGTATCGTTATAGAAAACATACAGTATCATTATAAATACATTTACAGTATCGTTCTAGAAAACGTTTACAGTATTGTTCTAGAAAACATACAGTATCGTTAAAAAATATATTTACAGTATCGTTATAAAATATATTTACAGTGTCGTTATAGAAAACATACAGTATCATTATCATATACATTTACAGTTTTGTTATAAAATACATTCACAGTATCGTTATCAAATACATTTGCAGTGTCGTTATAGAAAACATTTACAGTATCGTTATAGAAAACATTCAGTATCATTATAAAATGCATTTACAGTATCGTTAAAGAAAACAGTATCATTACAAAATACATTTACAGTAATGTTATAAAATACATTCACAGTGTCGTTACAGAAAACATTTACAGTATCATTATAGAAAACATACAGTATCGTTCTCAAATGCATTTACAGTATTGTTATAAAATACATTTACAGTAACATTATAAATACAATTACAGTATTGTTATGGAAAACATTTACAGTATTGTTATAAATACACTTACAGTATTAGAGACAACATTTACAGTATCATTATAGAAAACATACAGTATCGTTATCATATACATGAACAGTATATTAGTTATTGCATTTGTCCCACGCACATCAAAGAAACAATGATAATATTACACAACTTGGGAAATAAATGACAAATAAGTGGAAAGTGTGGCGAATTCAATAGATCAATTACGTTTAAAACAGACTTTTAAACATGAATATAGGAATAGAAAATAATGATAAAGTCTATGAAGCTCGGCTTCTTGGACTTGTGATCATTAGACATGATTGTTGATATTTCAATATGATCCAAACAAATTGATTGATGTTCAATCATAAATGGAGCATGCATTAATTTTCACTGTATGACTGTAGAGTTATTCATTATAATTAAAACATCAACCAAATAACTAGTTTGCTAGTTTTTGGTTATTTTCTGTATATTTTTAATACTCTTTTTGACTACACTTGCTGACCAAAATGAATATGAGGTATAGTGCATAGAAAAAATAATATTACAAAAATCCCTAAATTAACACGAATAGTTTATCATAATATATAACAGCAACCCCCGAGAGGGACACGCAGTAAAAAATGGATGGCTAACATAAATCATAATTAAAGATCACTGTACACACATGAAACTGCAACGTAAACAACTTTTTAAAAGGTGTTTTAATAGTATTTTGGTATAAGTGGGGAAAAAAGTGAAAAGCTGCTCCATCTTCTTACTTAAATAGTAAGTATAAAATATAATGATATCACATTTTGGAACATTTCCCAAAAACAAATATATCTTTACATTTTACATCCACTTTAAATAAAAAAATTGTGTGGTATGTCTTGTGGGGTCTGTGCTGATCATCAAGCTATGTATTTTTCTATTTATATCTAGATTTTCTGTAGAGTTTTGGTTGAAGTTTTGCTCTCTTTAACTTCAACTCACACTCTCCATGTTGCACACTAAAAACATGCTGGCTTATTTTGATAACCCAATTTAGGAGTTGCGAGTGTTGGGTTGAATTTTGCAGTTATTTTTATGAAGAGCCATCCATTTTTTGGGTTATAAGGGTATTATTTTAACTCAATTCCCGGGTTTTCAAAACTATGAACCATTTTTGGGTTGTTTTTCAATGAGTAACGCATTTTTGGGGTCGAGGCTTTTTTTTAAATGATAAAATAGGTACTTTTTTTCTTGAAGGGAATTTTATTATGGGTTAATCTCATTAAAATTATTTACAATCACACATCTTATGTGCATGAAAATATACAGTATGAGCATGCGGTATAGCAGTGGTCCCCAACCACAGGTCCGGGGACCGGTACCGGTCCGTGAAGCATTTGCTACCAGGCCAGAGAGAAACATTAAATAATTGATAAAGGACTGCATTTTCTCCGACTTAACTTTGGCCTGTCCCATCAGACCTGGGGTGTCACACTTATTTTCATTGAGGACCACACCGCAGTCATGGCTGCCAATAGAGGGCCACTTGTAACAGTAAATAATTAATTAACCTATGAATTTAAATATTTTACTTTTTTTTTTTTACGTAAAGAGTAAAAAAAAAAAATCTGTGGATTTTACCACTGTTTTCCATCCATCCATCCATTTCCTACCGCTTGTCCCTGTTTTTTTTACAGAAAAAAACTGGCAGCTTAGTTCCCAGACTTTTACTGTAAAATATATGGTGTTGTTTTATTATTATTCTTTTTACAACATATTACTGTAAATAGAAATACAGTACTGCTGTTTAATTTTATTTTGGCAACTCGGCTGCCAGTTTTTTTTACCATAATAAAATGTGGTACCTTAAAATCATCATTTAAATTTTTATTTATTTACATTTTTATTTATTTATTATTTATATATTTTATTTATATATATATATATATATATATATATATATATATATATATATATATATATATATATATATATATCTCCATCCATCCATTTTCTACCGCTTATTCCCTTTGGGGTTGCGGGGGGCGCTGGAGCCTATCTCAGCTACAATCGGGCGGAAGGCGGGGTACACCCTGGACAAGTCGCCACCTCATCGCAGGGCCAACACAGATAGACAGACAACATTCACACTCATATATATATATATGTATATATATATATATCTATATCCATCCATCCATCTTCTTCCGCTTATCCGAGGTCGGGTCGCGGGGGCAGCAGCCTAAGCAGGGAAGCCCAGACTTTCCTCTCCCCAGCCACTTTGTCCAGCTCTTCCCGGGGGATCCCGAGGCGTTCCCAGGCCAGCCGGGAGACATAGTCTTCCCAACGTGTCCTGGGTCTTCCCCGTGGCCTCCTACAGGTCGAACATGCCCTAAACACCTCCCTAGGGAGGCGTTCGGGTGGCATCCTGACTAGATGCCCGAACCACCTCATCTGGCTCCTCTCTATGTGGAGGAGCAGCGGCTTTACTTTGAGCTCCTCCCGGATGACAGAGCTTCTCACCCTATCTCCAAGGGAGAGCTCTGACACCCGGCGGAGGAAACTCATTTCGGCCGCTTGTACCCGTGATCTTGTCCTTTCGGTCATAACCCAAAGCTCATGACCATAGGTGAGGATGGGAACATAGATCGACCGGTAAATTGAGAGCTTTGCCTTCCGGCTCAGCTCCTTCTTCACCACAACGGATCGATACAGCGTCCGCATTACTGAAGACGCCGCACCGATCCGCCTGTCGATCTCACAATCCACTCTTCCCTCACTCGTGAACAAGACTCCGAGGTACCTGAACTCCTCCACTTGGGGCAAGGTCTCCTCCCCAACCTGGAGATGGCACTCCACCCTTTTCCGGGCGAGAACCATGGACTCGGACTTGGAGGTGCTGATTCTCATCCCAGTCGCTTCACACTCGGCTGCGAACCGATCCAGTGAGAGCTGAAGATCCTGGCCAGATGAAGCCATCAGGACCACATCATCTGCAAAAAGCAGAGACCTAATCCTGCAGCCACCAAACCGGATCCCCTCAATGCCCTGACTGCGCCTAGAAATTCAGTCCATAAAAGTTATGAACAGAATCGGTGACAAAGGGCAGCCTTAGCGGAGTCCAACCCTCACTGGAAACGTGTCCGACTTACTGCCGGCAATGCGGACCAAGCTCTGACACTGATCGTACAGGGAGCGGACCGCCACAATCAGACCGTCCGATACCCCATACTCTCTGAGCACTCCCCACAGGACTTCCCAGGGGACACGGTCGAATGCCTTCTCCAAGTCCACAAAGCACATGTAGACTGGTTGGGCAAACTCCCATGTACACTCAAGGACCCTGCCGAGAGTATAGAGCTGGTCCACAGTTCCACGACCAGGACGAAAACCACACTGTTCCTCTTGAATCCGAGGTTCGACTATCCGGCGTAGCCTCCTCTCCAGTACACCTGAATAAACCTTACCGGGAAGGCTGAGGAGTGTGATCCCACGATATATATATATATATATATATATATATATATATATATATACAATTTATTTATTAAAAAAAATAAAAACCAGACAGCTCAGTTGACAGAATTTTACTGTAAAAAAACCCAAACATTGTCCTTTTTATTTTTTCAACTTACAGTAATATGCTGTAGAAAAGAAAAAAAAAAACTCCCTAAATTTTACAGTAAAATCTATTGGTCATTTTTATAGTGTACAATTTGATGGATAACTTGCTTCAAAACCATAAGTTAAGCAGATATTTAAGTATTTATTTGGATTTTGACCAACAAAGTTGGATAATATAATATTTGTTGCAATATTGGACACTATTTTTTCCCCCCCTGTCAAACTAGAAAAAAACCATAATACCTTTAGTAAGAAAATAAGAAAGTAAATAAAGAAAATATAAGGTATTTTATTGACACATATTATTTCCAAGCTTTTGCGGGCCAGATCTGGCCTTGAGTTTGACACCTGTGCACTAGACACACCAATAAGCTTGTTTATAGCTTATTGGTGTATAATAAGCTATAAACATAGCTTATTATGTTTATAATAAGCTATGTTTATAGCTTATTATACAACATATTACTGTTGTATAAAAAGGAAGTTGCCATTTGTTATAACTTTGTGACATGATACAATGCACATTAATGAACATATCAGATATAAAAGTGACAGATTGTAGCCAAAGGCTAATTTCCATCTGCATCTCATTGCAAAGAAACACGCCCAGGGCTCCCACTAATTCAGTCTTATAGTGAGTTGTGTTTTTTACAAGTGGGAAGCCGGTCCCTGAAAATAGTGCCTACATTAAACCGGTCCCTGGTGGAAAAAAGGTTGGGGATAACTGCTGTATAGGACAACTATGACCATACACGGCAATTCTTGTAAAAAAAAACCCGTCACTCATATGTTGCTTTTGAGTATATTTGGTATACAAATATAACTTTTAACCAACTATTGGGTCAAGGAGCGCTAAATTGCGCAACCAAATTGATGGGTTATAGCTCTGCTTTTGTGTTAAATAAATTCAACCCAATGTGTTTAGTGTCTAGATGTGTATTACATGTATTAGTAAGTCTCTATAGATGTATAGTACATATTAGTGTCTATAGATGTATATTACATTTGTCAATAAGTCTCTATGGTTGTATATTATTTGTTAAGTGTCTATTACATGTTAATAGATGTGTATAGATGTATGTTACTTGTGTCTATAGATGTATATTACATGGGTCTATAGATGTATATTACTTGTGTCTATAGATGTATATTACACGTGTCTATAGATGTATATTACACGTGTCTATAGATGTATATTACATGGGTCTATAGATGTATATTACATGTGTCTATAGATGTATATTACTTGTGTCTATAGATATATATTGCATGTGTCTAAATGTATATTACATGTGTTAATAGGTGTATATAGATGTATATTACATATTAGTGTCTATAGATGTATATTACATTTGTTAATAAGTCTCTATGGTTGTATATTATGTGTTAAGTGTCTATTACATGTTAATAGGTGTGTACATTATTACATGTTTGTATGGATGAATGTTACATGTGTTATTAGGTCTATAGCTGTATATTACGTGTTAATAAGTGTTACATGTGTTATTTAGTGTCTATGACATGTTTATTACATGTTTTAAGTGTCTATGACATGTGTTAACTGTCTATTTCAAGTGTTAAGTGTCTGACATGTTTATTACATGTGTTATTAAGTAATTATGACATGTCTATTACATGTGTTATTAGGTGTCTATGACATGTCTATTACATGTGTAAATAGGTGTCTATGACATGTTTATTACATGTGCTATTAAGTGTCTAGAACATGTATTAAGTGTCCATTACATGTGTTAATAAGTGTCCATTACATGTGTTATTACGTTTCTATTAAATTATTATTAAGTGTCTATGACATGTTTATTACATGTGTTAAGTTTCTGACGTGTTAAGTGTCTATGACATGTCTATTACATGTGTTACGTGTCTATTAACATGTGTTGAGTGTCTATGATGTGTATTATGTGTTAAGAGTGTGACATGTTTACATGTGTCATTAAGTGTCTATGACATGTTTATTACATGTGTCATTAATTGTCTATGACTTGTTTATTATGTGTGTTAAGTGTCTATGACATGTTTATTACATGTGTTAAGTGTCTATGACATGTATTACATTTTTTATGACATGTTTGTTACATGTGTTAATAGGTGTCTATGACAAGTTTATTACATGTGTTGAGTGTCAATGACATGTTAAGTGTCTATTACTTGTGTTATTAAGTGTCTATGACATGTCTATTACATGTGTTAGTAGGTGTCTATGACATGTGTTAATAAGTGTCTATGACATGTGTATTACATGTGTTAAGTGTCTGACATTTTTATTACATGTCATTAATTGTCTATGACATGTTTACTACACGTGTCTGACATGTTTATTACATGTGTTAATAGGTGTCTATGACATGTTTATTACATGTGTTATTAAGTGTCTATGACATGTCTATGACATGTGTTAATAGGTGTCCATGACATGTTTATTACATGTGTTACGTCTCTGACGTGTTAATAAATGTCAATGACATATGTTATTATGTGTCTATGACATGTTTATTACATGTGTTAATAGGTGTCTGACATGTTTATTGCATGTGTTAAGTGTCTATGACATGTTTATTGCATGTGTTAAGTGTCTATGACATGTTTATTACATGTGTTAAGTGTCTATGACATGTTTATTACATGTGTTATTAAGTGTCTATGACATGTTTATTACATGTGTTAATAGGTGTCTATGACATGTTTATTACATGTGTTAATAGGTGTCTATGACATGTTTATTACATGTGTTAATAGGTGTCTATGACGTGTTTATTACATGTGTTAGTAGGTGTCTGACATGTTTATTGCATGTGTTATTAAGTGTCTATGACATTTTTATTACATGTTAAGTGTTTCTTACATGTGTTAATAGGTGTCTATGACATGTTTATTGCATGTGTTAAGTGTCTATGACATGTTTCTTACATGTGTTATTAAGTGTCTATGACACGTTTATTACATGTGTTAATAGGTGTCTGACATGTTTATTACATGTGTTAATAGGTGTCTATGACATGTTTATTACATGTGTTATTAAGTGTCTATGGCATGTCTATTACATGTGTTAATAGGTGTCTATGACATGTTTATTACATGTGTTAATAGGTGTCTATGACATGTTTATTACATGTCTTTTTAAGTGTCTATGACATGTTTATTACATGTGTTAATAGGTGTCTATGACATGTTTATTGCATGTGTTAATAGGTGTCCATGACATGTTTATTACATGTGTTGATAGGTGTCTATGACATGTTTATTACATGTGTTGATAGGTGTCTATGACATGTTTATTACATGTGTTAATAGGTGTCTATGACATGTTTATTACATGTGTTAATAGGTGTCTATGACATGTTTATTACATGTGTTAATAGGTGTCTATGACATGTTTATTGCATGTGTTAATAGGTGTCCATGACATGTTTATTACATGTGTTGATAGGTGTCTATGACATGTTTATTACATGTGTTGATAGGTGTCTATGACATGTTTATTACATGTGTTAATAGGTGTCTATGACATGTTTATTACATGTGTTAATAGGTGTCTATGACATGTTTATTACATGTGTTAATAGGTGTCTATGACATGTTTATTACATGTGTTAATAGGTGTGTATGACATGCGTTAATAAGCGTGTCCATTGCAGATTCGAGCACCCAGGAGGAGAAGAGCGGCGAGCAGCCCAAGCAGAGGAAGAAACGTTCCCGGGCGGCCTTCTCGCACGCCCAGGTCTTCGAGCTGGAGCGCCGCTTCAACCACCAGCGCTACTTGTCCGGGCCGGAGCGAGCCGACCTGGCCGCCTCCCTGAAGCTGACAGAGACTCAGGTGAAGATCTGGTTCCAGAACCGCCGCTACAAGACCAAGCGCCGGCAGATGGCGGCCGACCTGATGGCATCCACGCCGGCCGCCAAGAAGGTGGCGGTGAAGGTGCTGGTGCGGGACGACCAGAGACAGTACGGCCCGGGGGAGGTGCTGCGGCCCCCGCTGCTCTCCCTGCAGCCCTCCTACTACTACCCCTACGCCTACTGCCTGCCCGCCTGGACGCTGGCGTGTGCGGCCAACCAGTGACCACACCGGGGACTCTATTTATTGCAACACTCCCAAGCCGGGAAGTCACCTTTGAACCAAAGAAGAAGTCAATCAAGGAGCCCTGAGGCTGATTGGACACTTAATTGTGGCCCCTCCTCCTTTCTCATCACATCCTACCTCTGCAGTGATCTGGACTTTATTGTTGCAGGCGTTATTGTTGTGATCACTCTCTCTCTCTCTCTCTCTCTCTCTCTCTCTCTCTCTCTCTCTCTCTCTCTCTCTCTCTCTCTCTCTCTCTCTCTCTCTCTGTTGTGCAGTCAAGGTAGGCTCTTGGACCGCATGAAACACTCAACTTGTGGTGTTGTGGGCAAGGAGTGTGCCTCTTTAAAAGTGTGTGTGTGTGATTGTTTTGTGTGTGTGTGTGTTTGGATGCTTCAAATAATATTAAAACATACACTTCATATCATTTGGGGCTATTTTCATTAATCGGGGGACTTTTTACAGCGTGACGCGGCAATTTCATTCAAAAACAATGTCACAAGCGTGGATAGGCAGGGGCGTAACAGCACATTTTGGGACCCTGTACACAAGACTCCTGAAGGGCTACCCCCCCATCTCACCCCTTTGAATCTATCTACAACATATCTAGACAACCCCCCTAAATAATTTTGCATTTGTTAAAAAAAACAGGTTTCAAAATAAAGTGGACAGAATAGGAATATAACCCGTCATTAATGATCTAAATATAAAGAGAGAATAGCTAATACACCGATCATAATAATACATAATTATTAATATCATTACAATTTTGTTAGTTCATTTCCTGGGAGTTATGTCTAAACTGTCTTTAAAAAATGCAGACAACTCTGCTTTTAACGTCATTTTAGGATCCTTGAACGCATCACGCTTATGTGCAATGAGGTGCAAAAGTGCAACTTTCTCCTACGCTGCCACATAATAGATTTATTATATTTTTACCAATGTTGGCCCTGTGATGAGGTGGCGACTTGTCCAGGGTGCACCCCGCCTTACGCCCAAATGCAGCTGAGATAGGCTCCAGCGACCCCAAAAAGGGACAAGCGGTAGAAAATGGATGGATGAATGCTTAAAGGTGACCTTTGGCAACGTTATGTCGTCTGTGTTGAGTAAAGTATAATATATTTTTGATAAATATGTTTTAGATATTCTTAATTTGATTCAAGTAACATTATTATTATTAAACTTTTACAGATACTGTATATTTTTGTTTTAACATTTAGGATGTTTTTTTATTTATTTATAATTTACATATTTAGATGACAGGAATTTTATATCAAAAAGTAAAAAAATATATATTTAAAATTTTTGTGTGAATAGTTTTATTGAAGATTTAATTTTGAACGTTTAAAAATAAAAAGAAAATGCACAGCTATGCATTTATTAAAGTAACCTGCTCTAAATTAATGTAAAAGAGTGAAATAATTATAGTTTTGATTTTATTTTAAATACATTGATAAAAAAATAACTTCTCTGTCATTGTGATCCAATTTCAAATAAAAATGAAAGACTTCATTAATAATAAGGTAATTTTTATTTCTAATAGACAACTATGCATGTTAAACGATCTGCACGTACACATTTTACATTTAGATTATTTCCATATTTCATTTGAATTGTAGTCATCATGTCAACACTCATACTTTGTACTTTATTTAGTTTCTATTTTTAGAACCTGATGCCCCAACGTGAAAATGTAAATGTTGGGTTCGACTACATCAAATAAATGCACTCAAAAAAATGTCGAATGAGAATTCACATCCTCAAATCGTCTAATGAATACAATCTTTTGACAGGCGAGAATCCACATCCTCAAATTGTCTAATAAATAACATCTTTTGACAGGTGAGAATCCACATTCTCAAATCGCCTATTGATAAGAAGATATTTGACAGGTGAGAATCCACATCCCCAAATCGTCTAATAGAGAAAATCTTTTGAGAGGTGTGAATCCACATCCTCAAATCCTCTAATGAATAAGATCTTTTGAGAGGTCTGAATCCACATCCTCAAATCCTCTAATGAATAAGATTTTTGATTGGTGAGAATCCACATCCTCAAATCGTCTAATGAATAAGACCTTTTGACAGGTGAGAATCCACATCCTCAAATCGTCTAATAAATAAGATCTTTTGACGGATGAGAATCCACATCCTCAAATTGTCTAATAAATAAGATCTTTTGACGGATGAGAATCCACATCCTCAAATCGTCTAATAAATAAGATCTTTTGACAGGTGAGAATCCACATCCTCAAATTGTTTAATAAATATTTTTTTTTTGACAGTTGAGAATCCAAATCCTTAAATCGCGTAATAAATAAGATTTTTTGACAGTTGAGAATCCACATCCTTAAATCGCGTAATAAATAAGATTTTTTGACAGGTGATAATCCACATCCTCAAATCGTCTAATGAATAAGATCTTTTGATAGGTGAAAATCCACATCCTCAAATACTCTAATCAATAAGAAGATCTTTTGAGAGGCGAGAATCCACATCCTCAAATCGACTAATAAATAAGATCTTTTGACAGGCAAGAATCCACATCCACAAATCGTCTAATAAGATCTTTTGACAATTGAGAATCCACATCCTCAAATCGTCTAATAAGATCTTTTGACAATTGAGAATCCACATCCTCAAATCGACTAATAAATAAGATCTTTTGACAATTGAGAATCCACATCCTCAAATCGTCTAATGAATAAAATCTTTTGACAGTTGAGAATCCACATCCTCAAATCGTCTTATAAATAAGTTCTTTTGATAGGTGAGAATCCACATCCTCAAATCGCCTAATGAATAAGATTTTTTGACAGGTGAGAATCCACATCCTGAAATCGTCTAATGAATAAGATCTTTTGACAGGTGAGAATCCACATTCTCAAATCGCCTATTAAATAAGAAGATCTTTGATAGGTGAGAATCCACATCCTCAAATCGTCTAATAGAGAAGATCTTCTGAGAGGCGAGAATCCACATCCTCAAATCGTCTAATGAATAAGATCTTTGAATAGGTGAGAATCCACATCCTTAAATTGTCTAATAAATAAGATTATTCGACAGGTGAGAATCCACATCCACAAATCAACTAATAAATAAGATCTTTTGACAGTTGAGAATCCACATCCTTAAATCGTCTCATAATTAAGATCTTTTGACAGTTGAGAATCCACATCCTTGAATCATCTACTGAATAAGAAGGTCTTTTGACTGGTGAGAATCCACATCCTCAAATCTTCTAATGAATAAGATCTTTTGATAGGTGAAAATTTACATTATCGAATAGTCTAATGAATAAGGACTTTTGATAGGTGAGACTCTACATCCTCAAATCGTCTAATAAAGAAAATCTTTTGATAGGTGAGAATCCACATCCTTAAATCGTCTAATAAATAAGATCTTTTGACAGGCGAGAATCCACATCCTCAAATCGTCGAATGAATAAGAAAATCTTTTGACAAGCGAGAATCCACATTCTCAAATCGTCAAATGAATAAGAAGATCTTTTGATAGGTGAGAGTTTACTTTATCAAATAGTCTAATGAATAAGACGTTTTAATAGGTGAGAATCCACATCCTCAAATCGTCTAACAAATAAGACCTTTTGATAGGTGCGAATCCATATCCTCAAATTGTCTAATGAATAATATCTTTGACTAGGTGAGAATCCACATCCATAAATTGTCTAATGAATAATATCTTTGAATAGGTGAGAATCCACATCCACAATTTGTCTAATAAATAAAATCTTTTGATAGGTGAGAATCCACATCCTTAAATCGTCTAATAAATAAGATCTTTTGACAGGCGAGAATCCACATCCTCAAATCGTCGAATGAATAAGAAAATCTTTTGACAAGCGAGAATCCACATTCTCAAATCGTCAAATGAATAAGATGTTTTGACAGTTGAGAATCCACATCCTCAAATCGCCTATTGAATAAGAAGATCTTTGAGAGGCGAGAATCCACATCCTTAAATCATCTAATGAATAAGAAGATCTTTTGATAGGTGAGAGTTTACTTTATCAAATAGTCTAATGAATAAGACGTTTTGATAGGTGAGAATCCACATCCTCAAATCGTCGAATGAATAAGAAAATCTTTTGACAAGCGAGAATCCACATTCTCAAATCGTCAAATGAATAAGATGTTTTGACAGTTGAGAATCCACATCCTCAAATCGCCTATTGAATAAGAAGATCTTTGAGAGGCGAGAATCCACATCCTTAAATCATCTAATGAATAAGAAGATCTTTTGATAGGTGAGAGTTTACTTTATCAAATAGTCTAATGAATAAGACGTTTTGATAGGTGAGAATCCACATCCTCAAATCGTCTAACAAATAAGACCTTTTGATAGGTGCGAATCCATATCCTCAAATTGTCTAATGAATAATATCTTTGACTAGGTGAGAATCCACATCCATAAATTGTCTAATGAATAATATCTTTGAATAGGTGAGAATCCACATCCACAATTTGTCTAATAAATAAAATCTTTTGATAGGTGAGAATCCACATCCTCAATTTGTCTAATAAACAAAATCTTTTGATAGGTGAGAATCCACATCCTCAAATTGTCTAATAAATAAGATATTTTGATAGGTGAGAATCCACATCCTCAAATCGTCTAATGAATAAGATCTTTTGACAGGTGAGAATACACATTCTCAAATCGTCTAATAGAGAAGATCTTCTGAGAGGTGAGAATCCACATGCTCAAATTGTCTCATGAATAAGAAAATCTTTTGACAGGCAAGAATCCACATTCTCAATTCGTCAAATGAATAAGAAAATATTTTGACAGTTGAGAATCCACATACACAAATCGAATAATAAATAAGATCTATTGACAGTTGAGAATCCACATCCTTAAATCGTATCATAAATAAGATCTTTTGACAGGTGGGAATCTACATCCTCAAATCGTTTAATGAATAAGATCTTTTGACAGTTGAGAATCCACATCCTCAAATAGTCTAATCAACAAGAAGATCTTTTGGCAGGCGAGAATCCACATCCTTGAATCGGCTAAAAAATAAGATCTTTCGACAGGTGAGAATCCACATCCTCAAATCGACTAATAAATAAGATCTTTTGACAGTTGAGAATCCACATACACAAATCAACTAATAAATAATATCTTTTGACAGTTGAGAATCCACATCCTTAAATGGTCTAATAAATAAGATCTTTTGACAGGCAAGAATCCACATCCTCAAATCGACTAATAAATAAGATCTTTTGACAGTTGAGAATCCACATCCTTAAATGGTCTGATAAATAAGATCTTTTGACAGGTGAGAATCCAAATCCTCAAATTGTCTAATAAATAAGATCTTTTGACAGTTGAGAATCCACATACACAAATCGACTAATAAATAATATCTTTTGACAGTTGAGAATCCACATCCTTAAATCGTATCATAAATAAGATCTTTTGACAGGTGGGAATCTACATCCTCAAATCGTTTAATGAATAAGATCTTTTGACAGTTGAGAATCCACATCCTCAAATAGTCTAATCAACAAGAAGATCTTTTGGCAGGCGAGAATCCACATCCTTGAATCGGCTAAAAAATAAGATCTTTCGACAGGTGAGAATCCACATCCTCAAATCGACTAATAAATAAGATCTTTTGACAGTTGAGAATCCACATACACAAATCAACTAATAAATAATATCTTTTGACAGTTGAGAATCCACATCCTTAAATGGTCTAATAAATAAGATCTTTTGACAGGCAAGAATCCACATCCTCAAATCGACTAATAAATAAGATCTTTTGACAGTTGAGAATCCACATCCTTAAATGGTCTGATAAATAAGATCTTTTGACAGGTGAGAATCCAAATCCTCAAATTGTCTAATAAATAAGATCTTTTGACAGTTGAGAATCCACATACACAAATCGACTAATAAATAATATCTTTTGACAGTTGAGAAGCCACATCCTAAAATGGTCTAATAAATAAGATCTTTTGACAGTTGACAATCCACATACACAAATCGACTAATAAATAAGATCTTTTGACAGTTGACAATCCACATACACAAATCGACTAATAAATAAGATCTTTTGACAGTTGAGAATCCACATCCTCAAATCGACTAATAAATAAGATCTTTTGACAGTTGAGAATCCACATCCTTAAATCGTCTAATGGAGAAGATCTTCTGAGAGGCGAGAATCCACATTCTCAAATTGTCTAATGAATAAGAAGATCTTTTGATAAGTGAGAATTTACATCCTCAAATCGTCTAACGAATAAGATCTTTGAATAGTTGAGAATCCACATCCTCAAATCGTTTAATAAATCAAATCTTTTGATAGGTGAGAATCCACATCCTCAAATCGTCTAATAAATAAGATCTTTTGACAGTTGAGAATCGACATCCTTAAATTGGCTAATAAATAAGATCTTTCGACAGGTGAGAATTCACATCCTCAAATCGACTGATAAATAAGATTTTTTGACAGTTGAGAATCCACATCCTCAAATCGACTAATAAATAAGATATTTTGACAGTTGAGAATCCACATACACAAATCGAATAATAAATAAGATCTATTGACAGTTGAGAATCCACATCCTTAAATCGTCTCATAAATAAGATCTTTTGACAGGTGGGAATCTACATCCTCAAATCGTTTAATGAATAAGATCTTTTGACAGTTGAGAATCCACATCCTCAAATAGTCTAATCAACAAGAAGATCTTTTGGCAGGCGAGAATCCACATCCTCAAATCGTCTAATTAATTAGAAAATCTTTTGACAGGCAAGAATCCACATCCTTAAATCGGCTAAAAAAATAAGATCTTTCGACAGGTGAGAATCCACATCCTCAAATCGACTAATAAATAAGATCTTTTGACAGTTGAGAATCCACATACACAAATCAACTAATAAATAATATCTTTTGACAGTTGAGAATCCACATCCTTAAATGGTCTAATAAATAAGATGTTTTGACAGGCAAGAATCCACATCCTCAAATCGACTAATAAATAAGACCTTTTGACAGTTGAGAATCCACATCCTTAAATGGTCTGATAAATAAGATCTTTTGACAGTTGAGAATCCACATCCTTAAATGGTCTGATAAATAAGATCTTTTGACAGGTGAGAATCCACATACACAAATCGACTAATAAATAATATCTTTTGACAGTTGAGAAGCCACATCCTAAAATGGTCTAATAAATAAGATCTTTTGACAGTTGACAATCCACATACACAAATCGACTAATAAATAAGATCTTTTGACAGTTGAGAATCCACATCCTCAAATCGACTAATAAATAAGATCTTTTGACAGTTGACAATCCACATCCTTAAATCGTCTAATGGAGAAGATCTTCTGAGAGGCGAGAATCCACATTCTCAAATTGTCTAATGAATAAGAAGATCTTTTGATAAGTGAGAATTTACATCCTCAAATCGTCTAACGAATAAGATCTTTGAATAGTTGAGAATCCACATCCTCAAATCGTTTAATAAATCAAATCTTTTGATAGGTGAGAATCCACATCCTCAAATCGTCTAATAAATAAGATCTTTTGACAGTTGAGAGTCGACATCCTTAAATTGGATAATAAATAAGATCTTTCGACAGGTGAGAATTCACATCCTCAAATCGACTGATAAAGAAGATTTTTTGACAGTTGAGAATCCACATCCTCAAATCGACTAATAAATAAGATCTTTTGACAATTGAGAATCCACATCCTTAAATGGTCTAATAAGATATTTTGACAGGCAAGAATCCACATCCTCAAATCGACTAATAAATAAGATCTTTTGACAGTTGAGAATCCACATCCTTAAATTGTCTAATAAATAAGATCTTTTGACAGTTGAGAATCCACATACACAAATCGACTAATAAATAATATCTTTTGACAGTTGAGAATCCACATCCTAAAATGGTGTAATAAATAAGATCTTTTGACAGGTGAGAATCCAAATCCTCAAATTGTCCTCCCCTTTCAGCGTGTGACAGAATCAAGACAACAAAACCTATTTTGACATTCTTTTCTACAATATCAGATTTTTTGGCTTCCTGGATCTTCCCAATCTGGATGTCTTGTTGTGTCGTGACAAAAACACAGGCATAGGACAACACAACAAGACAGTTTGTCAGGTGTAACTTTATTAGTTGGAGCTATTTCTGTTAAAATTGAGACATGTCATGACCTGTATGTGACGCCATATTTAGTTGAAAGAGTTGAAGGTGGTAAAAATGTAGATAGTCAGTTGCAGTACAAAATTATTGGACCTCATGGTGTTGTGCAGGTGTACCTAGTGAAGTGTTCGTATTATATCAACTTGTTCTATTTCAACTTATTCTACACCAAATTGATTGGGTTTCAACATGAATATGCATTTGAAACTGAAGGAATACTGAAGCCTTCCCGGTAAGGTCTATTCAGGTGTACTGGAAAGGAGGCTACGCCGGATAGTCGAACCTCGGATTCAGAAGGAACAGTGTGGTTTTCGTCCTGGTCGTGGAACTGTGGACCAGCTCTATACTCTCGGCAGAGTCCTTGAGTGTACATGGGAGTTTGCCCAACCAGTCTACATGTGCTTTGTGGACTTGGAGAAGGCATTTGACCGTGTCCTCCTGTGGGGAGTGCTCAGAGAGTAGGGTATCGGACGGTCTGATTGTGGCGGTCCGCTCCCTGTATGATCAGTGTCAGAGCTTGGTCCGCATTGCCGGCAGTAAGTCGGACACGTTTCCAGTGAGGGTTGGACTCCGCCAAGGCTGCCCTTTGTTCATAACTTTTATGGACAGAATTTCTAGGCGCAGTCAAGGCGTTGAGGGGATCCAGTTTGGTGGCTGCAGGATTAGGTCTCTGCTTTTTTGCAGATGATGTGGTCCTGATGGCTTCATCTGGCCAGGATCTTCAGCTCTCACTGGATCGGTTCGCAGCCGAGTGTGAAGCGACTCGGATGGGATCAGCACCTCCAAGTCCCAGTCCATGGTTCTCGCCCGGAAAAGGGTGGAGTGCCATCTCCGGGTTGGGGAGGAGATCTTGCCCCAAGTGGAGGAGTTCAAGTACCTCGGAGTCTTGTTCACGCGTGAAGGAAGAGTGGATCGTGAGATCGACAGGCGGATCGGTACAGCGTCTTCAGTAATGCGGACGCTGTATCAATCCGTTGTGATAAAGAAGGAGCTGAGCCGGAAGGCAACGCTCTCAATTTACTGGTCGATCTACGTTCCCATCCTCACCTATGGTCATGAGCTTTGGGTTATGACCGAAAGGACAAGATCACGGGTGAGAAGCTCTGCCATCCAGGAGGAGCTCAAAGTAAAGCCACTGCTCCTCCACATCAAGAGGAGCCAGATGAGGTGCTTCGGGCATCTGGTCAGGATGCCACCCGAACGCCTCCCTCGGGAGGTGTTTAGGGCACGTTCGACCTGTAGGAGGCCACGGGGAAGACCCAGGACACGTTGGGAAGACCGGGAGGAGCTGGACAAAGTGGCTAGGGGGAGTGAAGTCTGGGGTTCTCTGCTTAGGCTGCTGCCCCCGCGACCCGACCTCAGAAAAGCGGAAGAAGATGGATGGATGGAAACTGACGGAAGCCAACTTCCTGCAAGGCCAACGGGGGAAGCTGTCAATCATAGAATAATACCCTCATCGTAAAACCGCTGCTTTGCACCTGCGTCAGGTAGACATTCCGTGAACGACAGTGTGGTAAAGAGACATAGGACACTACATTAGGTACACTTGCTGAGCAGCTGTGGAACAGTTTTGTGACCTGTTGCAGTCAACCTATCGCTACTGATTGTCAAATAAGCATATTTAATAATAAGCCATATTAATTTTAGGTAGCCAAACATATTGCCTGAAGAGTATACATTATAACATATGCCAGGAGCTGTTTTAGATGTTTTTTTTTGTGTAAAGGAAGATAAAATGAGTGTACTAGAGAGTATTGCCTCTTTGTGTGGTCACATTGCATCACCGCAGCACCTTCATTGTTATTTTAGTACATTTTCCACACACTTTATGCACGCAAAATGCTATATTTTATTGTTTGTGGCCCAGTGAACCGTGACTTGATTAGATTTAGAATGAAATACTGAGAGGATAGTGGATGTTGAGGATAGGCTGCAGCCCACCTGTGGTCAAATATGCTGACTTCCTCATTTTGATTAAAAAAATAAAAAATAAAAAAATTGCACAAATTGTTTTATTCCTTTTTGTTTTTTATATTGGATTTGTGCGTTAATGTTGCTGATCAATTAGAGTTGATGATTAATTATTGACTTTATTTAACTGTATTTTTCCGTATCAAATGCTTTAAATCGTTTTTTGTTTTTTTCAGGCAAATTGATGCACTTTAAATCGTTTCTGTTACAGACTAAGACAATGTTAATAAAATGATTATTTGTTTTAGGTTTATTAATATTTTCTTTTGTGTTTCATTTAGTGTTGATAAGGATATAATGTTATGTAACATTACTGCCAAAAAGGTAGAATATTACTGCTAAAAGAGAAGAAAATAGTTTTTTTTACTTGCAAATTGTTTTTTTTATAAAAAAAATGTTTTTCATAGATTTTTTTTTTTTTTGCAGAAAATGTTTTTATTTGCATTTTTTCTTGGGAATTGTTTTTTTAATTGAAGAAAATTGTTTTTATACTTGCGAATCTATTTTTTAATTGAAGAAACATGTTTTATACTTGTAAATACATGTTTATTTGCACGAATGTGCTTTTTTAAAACTTTTAAAACTTTTTTATTAAAGAAAATTGTTTTTCTTAAATTTGTGAATCTTTTTTTTACCTGCAGAACATTGTGTTTTTACTTATCAATAATTGTTTTTTGAAATGAAGAAATTTTTTTTACTTGCGAATCGTTCTTTTACTTGCAGAATTTTTTTTCTACATGCAAACCGTTTTATTAATTGAAGAAAATAGTTTTTATACTTGAGAATCGTTTTTTTTAATTTGCAGATTTAAAAAAAAAATGCTTTAATTGGTAATCGTTTTTTTAATTGTAGAAAATTGTTGTTATACTTGCAAATGTTTTTTTTAATTGAAGACACATTTATACTTGTAAATACATGTTTTATTTGCAGAATTTTTTTTTAACTTGTGAAACTTTTTTTTATTAAAGAAAATTGTTGTTTGAAATTTGCGAATCTTTTTTTTAACCTGCAGAACATTTTGTTTTTACTTGCGATTAATTGTTTTTTGAAATGAAGAAAATGTTTTTTTACTTGCAAATCGTTCTTTTAAGTACAGAAAATTGTTTTTTTCTACATGCGAACCGTTTTATAAATTGAAAAAAAATTGTTTTTATACTTAAGAATGTTTTTTTGATTTGCAGAATTTTTTCCATTTATTTTTTAATTGGTAATCGTTTTTTTTAATTGAAGAACATTTTTTTTATACTTGCAAATCGTTTTTTTAATTGCAGAAACATTTTTATACTTGTAAATACATGTTTTATTTGCAGAAATGTGTTTTTTTAACTTGTGAAACTTTTTTATTAAAGAAAATATATACATGCTGTATATATATTTTTGCAAACAATTTTTTACCTGCAGAACATTGTGTTTTTACTTGGGAATAGTTGTTTCTTTAATTGAAGGAAAAGTGTTTTTTTTTTACTTGCGAATAAAGTTTTTTTAAATGAAGAAAATGCTGTTTTTTACTTGCGAATCGTTCTTTTACTTGCATAATTTTTCTTCTTCTTTTTTCTACATGCTAACCGTTTTATTAATTGAAGAAATGTGTTTTTATACTTGAGGATCGTTTTTTTAATTTGCAGAATTATTTCTTTTTTACTTTAAAATAATGTTCTGATTTGAAGGAAATTGTTTTTTAGTTGCGATTTGTTGGGCCTGAGTAAAAACATTTTTGTGATTATGACAAGGTGGCGACTTGTCGAAGGTGTACACCGCCTTC
Source organism: Nerophis lumbriciformis (assembly GCF_033978685.3). Classification (NCBI taxonomy): domain Eukaryota; kingdom Metazoa; phylum Chordata; class Actinopteri; order Syngnathiformes; family Syngnathidae; genus Nerophis; species Nerophis lumbriciformis. The sequence goes on along the minus strand of NC_084563.2, from coordinate 20,322,457 downwards.
CGCCCAAGTGCTGCTGGGACCCCCGTGAACCTGAAAGGGACAAGCAGTAGAAAATAGATGGATGGATGAATGTGGAGTTTTAGCTGTGATTTCACTCAATTCTAATTTTGCAGTGACACACAAAGTAAGTGGAAAAATAGTTAGTTAGTTTTGTATGATGGATACAAAAAAAAACATCACAAAATGTGCCACGCTTGGGTAAATATATATATTTTTTATTTTAGTAACCTTGATTTGCTGCGTTCTACTCGCGCTTCCGGGTTGACCTCGTTGCCATGGCAACGAGGCACGCGTCACAACGGACGCAACCATTTGGCCGATTGTGAGTCTGCTTATCGAGTGCTTCCGTGCGGTTGTGACGATATTTAGAGACACGCCTGTCCTCATGAAGGCTCTTATGTGTGTTTTATTATTGTATTATCTTCCTGTTACGACACGTAAAACTTTGTAAAAGACGGCGTTAGTGTTTGGCGGACAGAACAACACATGGGTGGAGTTGGTACATTCAAAATGGCGCCCGCTTTCTTACCCGACGCTCTGCTAATCCATCTGTGATTATTAGCCGGCTAGCTTGGTATTAATCCTCCGCTTTTCGCTCGGAGAGAAGGGCTCTGGGGCAGACACACGCAGCGGTGTCATGTCGGACTCGGAGGAGGAGAGCCAGGACCGACAACTGAAGATTGTAGTCATCGGCGACGGCGCTTGCGGAAAGGTAAAAAAGTAGCACGCACACACAAACACGAAGCTTCCAATTCCCACACTTAATAATGCTGCACGTCACGTGTAAAAGTCTCCACACATCGCCAACATGACACTTCCATAGTCTCCTTTAAACATTCCACTTTGTATTTAGCTCCTTGTGCTGCTGTTTCTGAAGCTGTAGCGAACCTTCTCGTCACCATGGCGACGGACGATGCTAAATTAGCCAGGAGCTAACTAGCCTCGAGAAGTGACGATGCTGTCGTTTACAGACGGCAAGTAAACGCATCACGTTGGAGTCACGTGATTAACATCTGACAAGTAAAATTAGTGAGGTTTATTGTGTGTGTTATTTAAAGCAGTGTTTTTCAACCACTGTGCCGCGGCACACTAGTGTGCCGTTAGATATTGTCTGGTGTGCTGTGGGAAATTATGCAACTTCACCCAATTGGTCCAAAAAATATTTTTTGCAAATCAATAATTATAATTAGGGATGTCCGATAATGGCTTTTTGCCGATATCCGATATTCCGATATTGTCCAACTCTTAATGACCGATACCGATATCAACCGATACTAAAATATATACAGTCGTGGAATTAACACATTAGTATGCCTAATTTGGACAACCAGGTATGGTGAAGATAAAGTCCTTTTTAAAAAAAATTAATATAATAAAATAAGATAAATAAATTAAAAACATTTTCTTGAATAAAAAAGAAAGTAAAATAATATAAAAACAGTTATATAGAAACTAGTAATGAATGAAAATGAGTCAAATTAACTGTTAAAGGTTAGTACTATTAGTGGACCAGCAGCACGCACAATCATGTGTGCTTACAGACTGTATCCCTTGCAGACTGTATTGATATATATTGATATATAATGTAGGAACCAGAATATTAATAACAGAAAGAAACAACCCTTTTGTGTGAATTAGTGTAAATGGGGGAGGGAGTTTTTTTGGGTTGGTGTACTAATTGTAAGTGTATCTTGTGTTTTTTATGTTGATTTAATTAAAAAACAAAAAAAACCTGATACCGATAATAAAAAAAACGATACTGATCATTTCCAATATTACATTTTAAAGCATTTATCGGCCGATAATATCGGCAGGCCGATATTATCGGACATCTCTAATTATAATCTGCAAATACTGTGCCGTTCCTTAGTGTCCGTGCTGTGTAGAACTCGACTGTAGAACTGTGATCCCAATATGCAGAGCACAGCGTGCAGGTAAAAAGGTATGTAACGCTTAAACCAAAAATTAACAAAAGGGAAAGGAAAAGGCAATGAAGCAGAGGGATGACTATGTAAAACGACAGTAAAACTGAACTGGCTACAAAGTAAACAGAAACAGAATGCTGGACGACAGCAAAAACTTGCAGCGTGTGGAGCAGAGACGGCATCCACAAAGTACATCCATACATGACTTGGCAAGCAACAATGTCCACACAAAGAAGAATAGCAACAACTTAAATAGCCTTGCGTGCTAACACAAAGCAGGTGCGGGGAATAGCGCTCAAAGGAAGACATGAAACTGCGACAGGAAAACACCAAAATAACAGCACAAGACAAGAACTAAAGCACTACACACAGGAAAACACCAACAAACTCAAAACAAGGCACGAGGAGGACCTGGTGGAGTTTCATTTTTTAACGTTTTCTGCTGGTGGTGTGCCTCCGTATTTTTAAATGAAAAATATGTGCCTTGCCTCAAAAAAGGTTGAAAAACACTGATTTAAAGGTTGGGTAATAATGACCCCTAATAAATATATATATATATATATATATATATATATACTGTGTGTGTGTATATATATATATATAATCCGTTCATGAATGAGTATATCCGTTCGGCCACCGTGTTCAATGGAGAAGTCTGATCTACAAAATGTGCAGGCAGCATACCCCTTCCCCTTCCAGCTGTCCTGGATGAACTGAAATTAGTTTTTCCAATCATTTTGGAACTTGCAAGCGTACTTCTTCTTCTTACTCGTCGTTGCCATGTCTCTTCTTCGTTCTTCTGCTTCGTCTCTGTTATGTTTTGAGACATTACTACTTGCCGTAGTTTTGAAGCAATGCATTATGGGAATCCGGATGTTGTGTGTCAGTGTATTAACGTGCCGGCTGCAATAAACACACGCTGAGAAATAGCTACGTGCCTGCCTACTTTATGGGTTATAGATAAACCTATGGATAACGGAGACATATATAATAGTCTCCTTTTCAGGTGAGAGAGGACGCTAAAGGTAGTGCCTTTAAGGCACGCCCCCAATATTGTTGTCCGGGTGGAAATTCGGGAGAATGGTTGCCCCGGGCAATTGGTGTTAATTTTCAATCTATTAAGATAAAAAAATAATATCAAAATTAAAATACAAGATGTTATTTATGTAGTTTGCTCATTTTCCTTGACTGGTGTACTAACATCATGTGGTTTATTTTGAAAAAAGAAAGTGTGACTCAAACAGAAATCTATGTTCCTAGGCATGGATGATGGCGCCTTCCTGGTTAGGGTGAAGGCCGTCTCTCATCAGCAAGCCTGGTTTTCCCCAGAAAGAGGGCCAATTATCAATAAACATTAGTCCCTGGATTCTACAGAAGCTAGCCAGCCACTCGTTAAGCGAGAATAGTCTGCTGTATCTCTCATCATTGCCTCTCGCAGGCAGGGGGCCAGAGACAATCACTCGATGCCTGGACATCTTTCTAGCGAGATCACAAGTCCTGGCTATGTTTCTCTTTGTAATCTCTGACTGTCTCATCCTAGTGTCATTGGAGCCAACGTGTACAACTATCTTCGCATAACTAGTGGTGCGATTGGCCTGCTTGTTTAAGTGGACTCCGACTTAAACAAGTTGAAAAACTTATTGAGATGTTAGCATTTAGTGGTCAATTGTACGGAATATGTACTGTACTGTGCAATCTACTAATAAAAGTCTCAATCAATCAGTCAATCAATCAATCAATGGCCCCACTATGGACTGGACTCGTGGCCTAGTGGTTAGAGTGTCCGCCCTGAGATCGGTAGGTTGTGAGTTCAAACCCCGGCCGAATAATACCAAAGACTCTAAAAATGGGACCCTCCCTGCTTGGCACTCACCATCAAGGGTTGGAATTAGGGATTAAATCACCAAAAATGATTCCCGGGCGCGGCACCGCTGCTGCCCACTGCTCCCCTCACCTCCCAGGGGGTGATCAAGGGGATGGGTCAAATGCAGAGGACACATTTTGCCACACCTAGTGTGTGTGTGACAATCATTGGTACTTTATTATGTTAGATCCACTATGGACTGGACTTTCACAATATTATGCTAGACCTACTCGACGTTCATTGCATCCGGTCTCCCCTAGAGGGGGGGTCACCCACATCTGCGGTCCTCTCCAAGGTTTCTCATAGTCATTCACATTGACATCCCACTGGGTTGTGAGTTTTTCCTTGCCCTTATGTGGGTTCTGAACCGAGGATGTCCTTGTGGCTTGTGCAGCCCTTCGAGACACTTGTGATTTAGGGCTACATAAATAAACATTGATTGATTGATTTGTTTTGTACATATGTAGCATAATCTACAAAGATACAAACAATTGCTATTGTGACATCTAGTGGACACATTTAGAACAGCAGTTTCTGTCATTCAAAAAATTTGGCTCATTTTTATACTTGGCAAACTCATTCCGCGGGCCGGATCAAACCTGTTTGCGGGCCTGATCCGGCCCCCGGGCCGTACTTTTGACACTCCTGATTTAGATGCTTTTCTGAAGCCTCGCATAGCGCCACGTCCCAGCTTACGTTGTGTTTTTTTCCCCCCGGCAAACGTGTGTTGGTCTTTGTTTCGCAGTTTCACCTTTAACAAAATAAAAGGTTTGACCTGATTGTCTTTCTGCACATTGCTCAACAAGTCTCACACTTCTCTTGAAGCCGTATAAATCGGTGACCCGAAGAGAAAATTGAATGTTCTCATTGTAAATAGTTGATATTTGTTTTGGTTTTGTTCCTGCGTTTGAGTGGCGGAGGAAGGTAGCTATGTGGCATTGAAAACACACACCATTACAGTTTTTCCCAGCAGATACGCTGTATTAATGACACACATACACTGGTGCCAAGTGTCATCATTGACTTACCTGCTTGTGTGTTGGACATAAAAAACATCATACAGCCCTGGTCTGAAGTCCACGCTGTTGACTGACAACTTGTACCCCCCCCCCACAACCCTTCCCTTATTAATGTCAATTTGCCTCTGAAAATTGCAACGGGATCGGTTTATTTTGGACGCTATTTCCCGGCGGTATATTTTTCCTCGTACCATTCAGAAAAATAGCAGAGATGTGTGACTGCTTGTCCAACTGAGCGAGATGTTTTTGAAAATAGTTTACACACAAGCGTATTTTTCCACCAGAGAACACGAGTTTTCCCTAAATATTTGCTGTTCTAAAGCAAATGTTAATACTAACACCAGGGTGTTTTAGCAGTACATTATCTGACATTTCAGCTAAAAGTTCATTCTGTTTTCTGAAAAGACTACCTGAGAACATCTCTACTTTACAATGTCTCGGCACATGTTTCACTTCAATGAACCACAGCTTCCCAGTGCCGGTAGCATTCATGGAGACCAAGACCGCGATGCTACCACTGCTATGCTTAACTGTCGGCAAGACATAATTGTGTTGCCAGCTATTCAAACAATAATGCCTCAGTGATGCTTTATTTTCAGCGTGTAGCGGTTTTCGTTAATACTGTAATCCATCTCAATAGGTCAGACGAAGGCCAAATTAAATAAAAAAACTACAGAGTAAACAAGTACCGAATTCAGTACTTTTATAGGTACTGATCAAAGTCCGGAGGCACTACTGGGTATCGATTTACGTAAAATCAAACTTTCGATAACTTTGTTGCATGTGACATCACTTCCGGTAGCGAACTCGGCACCGGCTAAAACACTTTTCGGTAAACAAGCAGTCAAGCACTCGGAGCAGACCCAACCCAGCCTTACATTTTTCAATTTCTACAAAGCAAGAAGAAGGCGCTCCAAAGTACAGTCAGGCTCCACTCCTTAAAATACGCTAGCTGGATGCTAATTTACATTTGATTTGCCAAGGACATGTTAAAGATTAGCATTAGCGATTTTACATGGCGATTTAAACTCCTACACATTTGGTAATGAAAACTATAACTAAGATGCAGGTTCCAATCAAGCAGCTGTTGGGTAATACAAAACCTAAAACCAGTGGCATGTTGTGTAAATGGTAAATAAAAACAGAATACAATGATTTGCAAATCCTTTTCAACTTATATTCAATTGAATAGACTGCAAAGACAAGATATTTAACGTTCGAACTGGAAAACTTAATTTTTTGCAAATTTAAGCTCATTTGGAATTTGATGCCTGCAACATGTTTAAAAAAGCTGGGACAAGTGGCTAAAAAACAAACAAACAGAAAGTTGAGGAATGCTCATCAAACACTTATTTGGAACATCCCACAGGTGAACAGGCTAATTGGGAACAGGTGGGTGCCATGATTGGGTATAAAAGCAGCTTCCACGAATTGCTCAGTCATTCACAAACAAGGATGGGGCGAGGGTTACCACTTTGTGAACAAATACTTGATTGTTTAAGAACAACATTTTTCAACCAGCTATTGCAAAAAATTTTGGGATTTCACCATCTACGGTCCGTAATATCATCAAAAGGTTCAGAGAATCTGGAGAAATCACTGCACATAAGCAGCAAGGCTGAAAACCGACATTGAATGCCCGTGACCTTCGATCCCTCAGGCGGTACTGCATCAAAAAGCGGCATCAGTGTGTAAAGGATATCACCACATGGGCTCAGGAACACTTCACAAAACCCCTGTCAGTAACTACAGTTTGTCGCTACATCTGTAAGTTCAAGTTAAAACTTTACAATGCAAAGCGAAAACCATTTATCAACAACACCCAGAAACGCCGCCGGCTTTGCTGGGCCCGAGCTCATCTAAGATGGACTGATGCAAAGTGAAAAAGTGTTCTGTGTTCTGAGGAGTCCATACTTCAAATTTTTTTGGAAACTGTGGACGTCGTGTCCCCTGAAAACATAGAGGAAGAACCATCCGGATTGTTATAGGCGCATAGCTCAAAAGCCAGCATCTGTGATGGTATGGGGGTGTATTAATGCCCAAGACATGGGTATCTTACACATCTGTGAAGGCACCATTAATGCTGAAAGGTACATACAGGTTTTGGAGCAACATATGTTGCCATCCAAGCAACGTTATCATGGACGCCCCTGCTTATTTCAGCAAGACAATGCCAAGCCACGTGTTTACTTCATAGTAAAAGAGTGTGGGTACTAGACTGACCTGCCTGTAGTCCAGACCTGTCTCCCATTGAAAATGTGTGGCACATTATGAAGCCTAAAATACCACGGACTGTTGAACAACTTAAGCTGTACATCAAGCAAGATTGGGAAAGAATTCCACCTGAAAAGCTTCAAAAATTGGTCTCCTCAGTTCCCAAACATTTACTGACTGTTGTTAAAAGAAAAGACCATGTAACACAGTGGTAAAAATGCCCCTGTGCCAACTTTTTTGCAGTGTCTTGCTGTCATTAAATTCTAAGTTAAAGATTATTTGCAAAAAAAAAAAAAAGTGTCAGTCCAAACATTAAATATATTGTCTTTGCAGTCTATTCAATTGAATATAAGTTGAAAAGGATTTGCAAATTATTGTATTCTGTTTTTATTTACAAATTAGACAACGTGCCAACTTCACTGGTTTTTGGGTTTTGTAAATACAATACTTACAGTTTAAACACTTTGTAGGGCTCATCAATAGAAAAGAGGGGCACATTCAACTTAATGGCAAAGAATTGCAACTGCATCCGAACAACGCAGTACAGTACTTACAAATGAGACACAAGTGTAAGATAACAAGATAAAAACTGGACAGCACAGCTCCGTGTTAAATAAAAATGAGTTAAAAAAAACAAAAAACAATAAACATTTATTGCACATTTGAACACACACAAAAGTAGAGAAAATTAGTACCGTTGAGTACCGGTGGAATCGGTATCCTATTGATTCAAATATTAAAGGTACCTGTCCGCAGCTAACACAGGCACGTTTATTAAAGACTCACCTTGTGTATTAAATATCACGACAAGACTGAGTCACCAACATTTGTGCGTAAAAATGCTCAACAATAACCAAGATCTCCATTTTTGGTGAGCATTTACAGTACAGTTGTACCTCAACTTAAGACTGTTTAAAATAAATACAACCAACTTTTCGTACCTATCGGTACCTGCCGTTGTTTATTTTGAACCTGCACAAGTCCCAAAAATGTGAAAACAAACCACGCAGGCATGGCGGAGATGTCCTTCAAACGAGCCGTTTGGAATTTGCACAACTTCTGACGTGTGACATCAGCGGATATCTCCATATATGGTAAACATTTACAAATGTACAAATGTCAGAGCTGCCCAAAGCATTTGGTCTTACTCGCTAGCATTAGCTCGTAGCTATAGATTGACTTAACTTTGTTTTACAACCATGCAAAGGAAGTAAGTGGGTGTGAAGAAATGTGTGGATGAAATGTATTTAATTAAAAAAAGAAATCATCAAAAACATGGCTGAGCGTGTCACCGACTTAGCGAAGCAATTCGAGCTACTCTGCGCCATACTGAAGGAGAATGAATCTTAACGTCAGCCAATAATGTTGAAGCAATATCTAAACGGCAGACATTTATCCATGAAAATATAGAGGCAGACATTTATCCATGAAAATATAGAAAAGCTGCTGATCGGAAATACAGTAGAAGTCCACTCTCCAAAGTAGTACTGTATGTTATTACATTGCATCATAAAATTACTGTAGTTGTTATTATACCATCGTATTGTAAGACTGTTTTCATACAATATTTTCTATCCAAAAGTTAGTTTGTCTTTTTAAAAGGCATGTTACAGGTTAAAAATGTGCTGTTTCGGGTAGGCCAAGCACCAAATACATTCATTTCATTTCAATGGGAATTTATGATTTGAGATGCAAGTAGGGTTGTACGGTATACCGGTATTATTATAGTACCGAGATACTAATTAATCATTTTTGGTACTATACCGCCTCTGAAAAGTCAATATTTTTTGGCATCACAACATCTTTCGTTTTTTAAGATATATATGATGTTTATAAAGTCAGGAAATATGTCCCTGGACACATGAGGACTTTGAATATGACCAATGTATGATCCTGTAACTACTTGGTATCGGATTGATACCCAAATTTGTGGTATCATCCAAAAGTAATGTGAAGCATCAAACAACAGAAGAATAAGTGATTATTACATTTGAACAGAAGTGTAGATAGAACATGTTAAAAGAGAAAGTAAGCAGATATTAACTGTTAATGAACAAGTACATTAATAATTAATTTCCTACCACTTGTCCTTAATAATGTTGACAAAATAATAAAATGGAAAATAACACAATATGTTACTGCATATGTCAGCAGAGTAAATTAGGAGCCTTTGTTTGTTTACTTACTACTAAAAGAAAAGTTGTCTAGTATGTTCACTATTTTATTTAGGGACTAAATTGCAATAATAAACATATGTTTAATGTACCCTAAGATTTTTAGTTCAAATAAAGCCAATAATGCAATTTTTTGTGGTCCCTTTTATTTAGAAAAGTACCGGAATAATTTTAGTACCGGTACCAAAATATTGGTATCGTTACAACACTACCCAGGACACGTGAGGACTTTGAATATGACCAATGTATGATCCTGTAACGACACCCAAATTAGTGGTATCATCCAAAACTAATGTAAAGTATCAAACAGAAGAATAAGTGATTATTACATTTTAACAGAAGTGTAGATAGAACATGTTAAAAGAGAAAGTAAGCAAATATTAACAGTAAATGAACAAGTAGATTAATAATTCATTTTTTACCACTTGTCCTTAATAATGTTGACAAAATAATAGAATGATAAATGACACAATATGTTACTGCATATGTCAGCAGACTAAATTAGGAGCCTTTGTTTGTTTACTTACTACTAAAAGTAAGGCTGCAGCTAACGATTATTTTTCTATCGATTAATCTATAGATTATTTTTTCGATTAATCGGTTAATCTTTAGATTATTTTTTCGATTAATCTATAGATTATTTTTCCTTTTACCGATTATTTTTTTAATTTAAAATGAAGATGAAAAAATAAATGTTGGCCAGTTTTTTCAAAAGGCATGACTTTTATTTACAAAAAAAAAGTATGGCCACTCAGTCAACATTGACAACAACATGACAAAATATTCTGTAACAATGTAAACATTTAAAACTTTTAACATTTAACAAAATTAAAAGTAGCTTATTTGCTTTTTAATGTGCAAATATAAAAGTAAACATCCAGTGCAAATCTTAATATTCTGCAATAGTATAAGCATTTCAAAAGTAAAAGTATTGCTTATTTTGCTTTAAAATGTGCAAAAATAAAGATAAACATCCAATACAAAAAAGTGCAAAAGGAAATATTCTGTAACAGTGTAAACATTTCAACAAAAGTAAAAGTATTGCTTATTTTGCTAAATAACGCAACAATGATAGTATGATTAAAGTGAAAGTTAATTGTTGGTTTGTACATAGTATATGTAACTGTTAATGTTGTAAAAGGTATTTGCACAACTAGTTAACGTTAGCGTTAAAGAGGAGCGCGTCATTGTAAACACTGAACAGGCACGCCAAACGCGCCTCTCAGAGCGAAACAGTGTTTTAGTTTATGAATTTACAACGCAGATACAAATGACACATTCATGTTTTTGTGTAATGATGACAACGTATACTCACGCGGACGATTGACTAGTTGATGGTGATGGCAAGAACGCTGTCGGGTGTTTTCTTTTCAAATGTTCCTTCATAGCCGTTGTGCTGCTATGATAGGCCATTTCCGCTCGACACAGTGTGCATACAACAACTGTCAAGTGTTTTGCTTTTTTCGCTGTGCTTATCCCACACTTGAAGGGATGTACCAATGCTGAATGTGGCTTCTGGATTTCACTCAAAAAACCAGACCGTAGTTACTTATTCCTTTTATTTTCCTTTAGTTTGCAACAGTTTTTCCAACGAAGAAACAGCTTCTTTTTTCTTCTTTAGTCTTTTTAGCAGTCTTTAGCAGTGTTAGTAGACTTTAGTTTCTTTAGCTGTCATTAGCTGTCTTTAGTAGCCTTTAGTAGCCTTTAGCTTCTTTAGTAGGTGAAAAACCTTTAAGGACAAAACACCACAAGATAAACATGCTGTAAAAAATCAATCAATTATCAATCCCATAATTTACAACTATTAATTAGGCTATCAAACTCTTAACCATTAAACAAGTGCAAGAAAATGGACACATCTTTTCCCTTTAAGTTAAAACAGATTTTAAATAAATTGTCTCAACATAAATGCACCAAGATACATATAAAATACATTTAAACCCAGAAACACAATAGATAAATGCAGCAGAAAACCCAATATGCAAATACATAAATACCTAACCAATTAACCACCTATTTAGATACATATTTAAAATCCATATTCAATATAAATATATTATTAATTTAGCAGTGAAACACTCAATCTTAAACGCTGTCTACTGGTAGAAAAATGCCCCTTTTTCTATACCCTCACCAGCAGCCAATGATCCAACACAGTTAAATCCAACACTTGAAGTTGAGTGACTTCACCCTCCTGATGAAGCAAACTGCTACAACATTTATCAAACTAAGCAAAGAATATCAACACTAAACAACAGTTACATAACACACTGTGTGTATTTAGCCTCCAGACTAAGCACGCTACATGCACACAACCCCCCACCCCCATCTCACCAGCGCAACAAGTGCGCCACACCCACGAAGAGAAATATTAAATCTTACATACTTTTGGCACAACTCTTGGTTATCTGTAATGAACTAAACTTTTTTCCACTCTGCGCTGGCGTCTTTTGTACTCCTTGATTTGACACAGCGGTCTAATTACTGGGCTCGTGCCCCAACAGATGAGACGGGAGCGCCCCGCGTTATACCTGCGCGTGAACGTAAACTGATCGGCTCTGATCATATAAGCCGACTGGCCGAAATAATGCCGAATTATATACATTTCCTGGGGTTGCCTAGGTGAATAGGGATGCGGATGTGCTCTAAGATAAAATATAATTTTATTAAGTGGGGTTTGGCTGGTTGCTAAACAGCCACGGTTGCGAGCTCGCGCGTCAGCTGACGAGACAGCTGTTCGCCGCTACAACATTATAAGGCCGTTTATTGAAATACTCCCACACTTTTGACGACTTTTGGCGTGCTTTTTTCCCCTCGCTCGCACCGCTCGCTTCGTCTGCTTTGCGCTCCGCCATGACGGCAGTGTGACGTAAATATGCGACGCGCCGACGCATAAAAACGACGTCGACGTATTTACGTAACCGATGACGTCGACTATGTCGACGCGTCGTTTCAGCCTTAACTAAAAGACAAGTTGTCTTGTATGTTCACTATTTTATTTAAGGACAAACTTGCAATAAGAAACATATGTTTGATGTACTCTAAGATTTTTTGTTAAAATAAAGCCAATAATGCAATTTTTTGTGGTCCCTTTTTATTTAGAAAAGTACCGAAATAATTTTAGTACCGGTACCAAAATTTTGGTATCGTTACAACACTACCCTGGACACGTGAAGACTTTCAATATGACCAATGTATGATCCTGTAACGACACCCAAATACAAACCCTGTTTCCATATGAGTTGGGAAATTGTGTTAGATGTAAATATAAACGGAATACAATGATTTGCAAATCATTTTCAACCCATATTCAGTTGAATATGCTACAAAGACAACATATTTGATGTTGAAACTGATAAACTTTTTTTTTTTTTTTTGCAAATAATAATTAACTTTAGAATTTGATGCCAGCAACATGTGACAAAGAAGTTGGGAAAGGTGGCAATAAATACTGATAAAGTTGAGGAATGCTCATCAAACACTTTTTTGGAACATCCCACAGGTGTGCAGGCTAATTGGGAACAGGTGGGTGCCATGATTGGGTATAAAAACAGCTTCCCAAAAAAATGCTGAGTCTTTCACAAGAAAGGATGGGGCGAGGTACACCCCTTTGTCCACAACTGCGTGAGCAAATAGTCAAACAGTTTAAGAACAACGTTTCTTAAAGTGCAATTGCAAGAAATATAGGGATTTCAACATCTACGGTCCATAATATCATCAAAAGGTTCAGAGAATCTGGAGAAATCACTCCACGTAAGCGGCATGGCCGGAAACCAACATTGAATGACCATGACCTTCGATCCCTCAGACGGCACTGTATCAAAAACCGACATCAATCTCTAAAGGACATGGGCTCAGGAACACTTCAGAAAACCACTGTCACTAAATACAGTTTGTCGCTACATCTGTTGATGCAAAAAAAAAAAGTTTATCAGTTTGAACATCAAATATGTTGTCTTTGTAGCATATTCAACTGAATATGGGTTGAACATGATTTGCAAATCATTGTATTCCGTTTATATTTACATCTAACACAATTTCCCAACTCATATGGAAACGGGGTTTGTATTTATAAAAGTACCGAAAAGTATCTAGATAATTTTGTTACCGGTACCAAAATATTGGTATCGGGACAACAATAGATGCAAGTGATTTGAGTTAAAGGGGAACATTATCACAATTTCAGAAGGGTTAAAACCATTAAAAATCAGTTCCCAGTGGCTTATTTTATTTTTCGAAGTTTTTTTCAAAATTGTACCCATCACGCAATATCCCTAAAAAAAGCTTCAAAGTGCCTGATTTTAACCATCGTTATATACACCCGTCCATTTTCCTGTGACGTCACATAGTGATGCCAGTACAAACAAACATGGCGGATAGAACAGCAAGGTATAGCGACATTAGCTCGGATTCAGACTTGGATTTCAGCGGCTTAAGCGAAATTGAAGAAGAAACTGAAGCTATTGAGCCATATCGGTTTGAACCGTATGCAAGCGAAACCGACAAAAACGACACGACAGCCAGCGACACGGGAGAAAGCGAGGACGAATTCGGCGATCGCCTTCTAACCAACGATTGGTATGTGTTTGTTTTTAAGTGTTGTAATGTTTTTAAGCTAAATTTTTGGTAAACACAGTTTATGTATAATAATTTACGTGAAACCGCGAGTAATGAATAAAGTTTTCATCAATTAATATATTCTGTAGATATACCCTCATCCGCTCTCTTTTCCTGAAAGCTGATCTGTCCAGTTTTGGAGGCCAGGGAAGCTGGGGTCGATATTCTTCTCTTGATCATCTTCGGTGGCATAAGGGACGGTAGAAGCGGTGTGAGTCAAGACATCCAGGGGGTTTAGCTCGCTCGTCTGCGGGAACAAACTGCCGCCATTGCTTGCCGTGCTACCGAGGACAAAGGTGTCCCTGAATAACTCACACACTCCGGCAGATTCAATGGGGGTCTGGCGGCAGATTTCTTTGACTTTATCGTTGGAAATGCATCTGCTTTGAGTGTCGCAGGATATCCACACATTCTTGCCATCTCTGTCGTAGCATAGCTTTCGTCAGTAAAGTGTGCGGAACAAACTACTGACCATTTTCGTCGGCTTTCCCCACACCCTCGTATTTTGAACACATTTCGTCCAATTTCTTGCCACTTTGGCATCTTTGGGCCACTGGTGCAACTTGAATCCGTCCCTGTTCGTGTTGTTACATCCTCCGACAACACACCGACGAGGCATGATGTCTCCAAGGTACGGAAAACAGTCGGAAAAAACGGAAAATAACAGAGCTGATTTGATTCGGTGTTTGTAATGTGTTTGAGAAAATGGCGGATTGCTTCCCGATGTGACGTCACGTTGTGACGTCATCGCTCCGAGAGCGAATAATAGAAGGGCGTTTAATTCGCCGAAATTCACCATTTAGAGTTCGGAAATCGGTTAAAAAAATATTTGGTCTTTTTTCTGCAACATCAAGGTATACATTGACGCTTACATAGGTCTAGTGATAATGTTCCCTTTTAAGAGCTCGCTATTTGAGGCACTACTGTACGTCAAAAACTGAGGTAAAGCCATACTTGCCAACCTTGAGACCTCCGATTTCGGGGGGTGGGGGGCGTGGTCGGGGGTGGGACGGGGGCGTGGTTGAGGGTGGGGGCGTGGTTAAGAGGGGAGGAGTATATTGACAGCTAGAATTCACCAAGTCAAGTATTTCAAACACATATATATATATATATATATATATATATATATATATATATATATATATATATATACATACATATATATATATATATATATATATATATATATGTCTTAATAAGGTTATCCAAAAAATAGTGCTCGATACCGTAGTAGAGCGCAATATATGTATGTGTGGGAAAAAAAATCACAAGACTATTTCATCTCTACAGGCCTGTTTCATGAGGGGGGGTACCCTCAATCATCAGGAATGTCCGTCTGTGAATCATCATCTCCTGATGATTGAGGGTACCCCCCCTCATGAAACAGGCCTGTAGAGATGAAATAGTCTTGTGATTTTTTTTCCCACACATACATATATATATATATATATATATATATATATATATATATATATATATATATATATATATATATATATCCTGAAAATATGCAAACAAAACTGTGTTTAGATAATTGATACTTCAAACTTGCATAAATAAATCTTAAGGAATATAACATAACTTGGCTTCTGAGAGCTTCAAAATGTAATGAATAAAATGCTAAAGTTGTTGATAAACAAACAATTATTTTAATAATTAAATATGGTCATTTTAAATTAATTATTATGATCATTTAAAATTAATTATTTCCAATATGTTTATTTTAATGTATAATTCTATGGCTGGATGTAATAAGGAGTCAGAAAAAATACAAATAAAAATACAATTAATTTTTATGATTTTAGCAAAATATAGTAAAAATGTATTTAGTTTTTTTTTAAATTAATAAATATAATTATTTATAGGTAAGATAAACATAATAATACAATTTATCTCTAGTCTAGATGATTTAGTTTTTGTCACCCTGTGGTCCTCACTCAGGTCCGCATGGAGCTGGAGGGGGCGTGGCCTCCAGCTCCGGCTGAAAATCGGGAGATTTTCGGGAGAATATTTGTCCCGGGAGGATTTCGGGAGAGGCGCTGAATTTCGGGAGTCTCCCGGAAGATTCGGGAGGGTTGGCAAGTATGGGTAAAGCTGTGTGGAACCTTCATACTGCTCTACAAGCTGTACACTGACTACTCTAAAGTATAACTTACTATACTTAACTACAACTCTTTGGTATGTTATCCCCATGGCAAGATACGTTGTAGCATAAATGTATACTTTGTAGGCTTCTGCACACAAAATGTTCACTATCATCCATCTTTACATGAAAGCGACCATAGTTGCATCCCCTTCCCTCTAAAAGTTTCTTGTTTCAACAGAACGCCCCCCCTGACCGCCCCCTTGATTTCCCGGCATCGCTATCACTGGTGACCCTGTACTGTTCTCCTTATTATACACCATTCAATGTTCCATTTGTGCACTCTAGAAAAACAACACAAAAGGGACGACCGCGCGAAAACCAAAGAGCCAAGTTAGCGGGAACGCCAAGACAAATGTCAAGTGTCGTAGCAGGCCAGCGCCAGCATGTGGGATTCATTTTTGCTGTCCGAGCTCGTTATTCCCGTGTTGCCGCTGATTGTTTGGGCTACCTAAACGAGCCCATTTTCTCCTCCTCGCTGCGACGAGCCGGGATTGCGAAAGTCTGGAGGCCAGTAAGATGAATTAAAGAAAAAAGTCCAGTGTGCCGTAAAAGCATACAAGATGTATGTAATGGTATCTCTCGCTAAATATAAGAACGCCTCTGCCACGCGAGTCCTCAGGTGTTGTGGCGCTGACGTTGAGGCCGGCTAATAGACATTCAATGCTTCCTGTTTTCCCACCGCCGCACATCCATCAAGACGAATTCAAGTTGGCGCGTCAACGGCCAGTCGCCTCTCTCCCTCTCCCCGCAGACGCGCTATTTTCTTCCTCCTCTCTACGGTGACAGTGATGGAGGCTTCCTAATTTGCGGCAATTACTGGGTCTGGAGACGTGACACACGCATGCACCCCCCACACCTGTTTTTGTCGTTCGAGTTCCACCGGTCCCCGTTTTTTTTTTTGGTCTGTGAAATGGATTTGTAATAATAAAGTGCATGTCACGCTTGTGGCTTTCTTACGGACGCACGGTCGATAGAAGAAACACTGAGAAAGACGACCTGATGTGAAAAGTTACACCAGACTGATGGTTTTTTTAGGGAAAATATTAGCGAATGAAATAGTACCCCCGAAAAGGACGGCAAATAGAGCGTGCCGCTGACATCACTTTTGTAGGAAAATCACTAGATATGTTTGAATGTTTGTTTTGAAGACATTTTCGATTTAATTACATGACTTTTCTGGGTACATGGACTGTCACAGCTAAGCAAACTAAGTAGTCACGGAAGAGTGCAACCTTGAAAATGAACACAATCCGCTCCATGGCGGTGGTTGACTTCCACATTGTTCTTATTTCCAAACATTTCCCGGACAAAAAAGTTTTTTTTTAAAGGAATTAATTGCAGACAATCGACGGCCTTGTGATGTCAAAAGGACGGTAAATGACCCACTTTTTCTGTAAGCCATACACAAATTTAACTTTTTTTTTTAAACAATATAATTTTGATAAAGAGACACACACAATATGCTCTCTCAGCAGAAGAAGCATTTATTTATTTATGTACAGACAATTTTATATGACATTATAGTTTCTTTTGTCCGTTTGTTCTGCAAAATACAAACAAAATACATACAAACCCGTTATTCACA
This sequence comes from Nerophis lumbriciformis, assembly GCF_033978685.3. Classification (NCBI taxonomy): domain Eukaryota; kingdom Metazoa; phylum Chordata; class Actinopteri; order Syngnathiformes; family Syngnathidae; genus Nerophis; species Nerophis lumbriciformis. Next base: position 20,304,913 of record NC_084563.2, on the reverse strand, counting down.
CTGCAAAAAGTTAGTTTTCAAAAACAAGGGAAAAAAAAAATACAAAAATTAGGGGTATTTTACTTGAACTAAGCAAAATTATCTGCCAATAGAACAAGAAAATGTGGCTTGTCAAGAATTTCCAAAACAAGTAAAATTAGCTAACCTCAATGAACCCAGAAATACCTTAAAATAAGTATATTCCCACTAATAACAAGTGTACTTTTCTTGGTAGAAAAAAAACATATGAGACCTTTTTGCTCAATATGTTGAAAAATATTCTTAAATGAAGTAAATGATAGTGTCATTATCTTGACATAATGATATGCGCTCAGCATTACATTTCTTGAAACCAGCAGACTTATACTAAAAACTAATTTATTGTTCTTAATGGAAAGGCAACCGCTTGTTACTCTCGGGGTCTCCTAGCCGCTCAGGCAAATCATATGGTCTAAAAATGCATTTTTCCATCGATAACATGACATAATCGCGCCAAGTGCGTGCTCTTTCAGTCAATTAGTGCGCATATATAAAGCCCGGCCCCCAGCCAAATGTCTTTTAATTGTAATTTTGAAGAATTCATCTGAATGTGCATGAACTATTTCTGTTCAAAATAGTTAGAAATGTCCCATGTTAAATGTTTAAATATTAACTGTCAGTATTTTCTATTGTTTCATTGAAAATAAAACAGCAAAGTCCATTTGGCTGTCATCTGTTGTAATTATGAGATACATTTGTGTCAAAGTCATGATTTTTTATTTCATGCTTGAAATAAAAAAACATTACCGGTACTTTAAAAAAGTAGTTTTATACTCGTGAGTGTTGATGACACAGCTTTGCAACAGTTGATTTTCTAGTTTCAAGCATGTTTTACTCAATATAGGTCATAAAATCTCAGCAACAAGCTGTAATATCTTACTGAGATCATTTAGGACCAAAACCCTTAAAACAAGTAAAACACTCTAACATAAAATCTGCTTCGTGAGAAGAATTATCTTATCAGACAGAAAATAAGCAAATATCACCCTTATTTGAGATATTTAATCTTACTTAAATTTCAGTTTTTGCATTGCATTGAATCAAAAATACCGAAATTCCACGACAAAGTGAATTTGCCCACAGCAAAAATTAAACACAAAGCAAACTATAACCTGCTACCCAAGAATATACAACAATTCTTCTCAACAAAAGAGGAGAAATATAATCTTAGAGAAAAAATTAATTTAAAACATTTGTACGCACGTACAACACTTAAGACTTTCAGTATGTCAGTATGTGGAATTAAATCATAGAACGGATTAAGCAATGTACTAATTTAATCCACTTCAAGAAACTCTTCAAACTTAAAGTGTTTACAAAGTACAAAGAAGAAGAACCATGATAAACATTCTGAATGTATTTCATCCATCCATTCATTGTCAAGATAATCTTACTCATCTCACCATATGAAATATAACTAACTCCACCAATTATTATTGATTTATTTTTATTGTTATTACTTATGCAGTATATTGTGAATAAATTGAGAACAGGAAGTGAACAAAAGTTTTAGCAACTGCTATGTAAAGGAAAAGGGGTAGGATTAAATAAGATCTGCTTCTTCCTACTCCTTTTCGAACATGTTGAATAGAGAAACTGGAAATTGTAATGTATCATGTTGTATGCATGCATGTTCCAAATAAACTCCAACTCAAAAGGGTAATCCCTAGAAGCATACATCTTATGGACAGGGAGGGACCCACAGTTAAAATATACATCATCATATAATATCCAGAGGTGATCATGTATTTTCTGCTGTGGCTCCAAAACTTTGGAACAATATCCCTCTTGCTATTCAAACGGCTCCCTCTTTTAATGAGTTTTAAATCACGTCTTAAAACATATTTTTACTCTTCGGCTTTTAAACCAGCATGAGAGTTGTGTGATTTTAGCCTATTTTATTTTCTCTGATGTATTGTATGTATTTTTTTTTTTTTTATATAGTTAAATGTTTTATATTATTGACTCTCCTAGTGTGTATGTCTCAACTTCTGTGCAGCACTTTGTGAAACTTCTATTGTTTTTTGAAATGTATATACATAAAGTGGATTGGATTGGATAATATACAAAATTCAGTAGAATACAAATAGTTTCAAAATCTACCCATTTACAATTCCATACCAACCTTACCAACACGTTGACATTTATAAAGAAGGAATCTTTAAATCCACCAAATTAGTCTCGATATCCCGTTATTCTAATTTGATTAAAAGTTGCATCTTGAAGATTTGCGATAATCTTAACATACATACAGAGATCAAGACCAAAATTATGCGACTAATGTGAACTCCTCAGCCATAAATATTGTTCTACATTCTTAAAATACATTTTTAGTTGAGTGTTTTAATTTTTTAAATTTTTTTCCCATTTATTTGCAAACATTTTTAAATGTTTATTTTTAATTGATAAAGACAAATGAAGTGTTCACTTGGCTACACGTCCGGTTTATGTGATGTCACGCGAGTTCAGGTTCTGTTGAGAAAACCTCAGCCAGTAGGTTCAATGTTGAATATCTTAGTTGCTCAGACAGTAATGTGTTTAATTTAGCTTGTGGTATGTCGTTTTTTTTTTTTTGTCCTGTCCAACTACTCAGGCAAATCATATAGTTGATGTAGATGCCCATATCGGCTGTACACATTTACTTTACAAAAGAAAAGTGTTGGATACTGTTGCCTTATTTGTATTTGACTTTATTAAATGGATTTATATTAATGTTTGGTGCAGCCGGGCCGGTGCAGGAGGGGATCGAAAGAGAAAAAAAGGAAGACAGAGGGGGAAATTGCGGGGACAAGAGGGAGATAAGACAAAGAGACAACAACAACAGCAAACACAACAACAACAACAACAACAATAGAACAACATCAGCAAATAGGATATGTACATATATGATGGTAAAAGTGATAGCAAAGAAGCAGTTAGTATAATAAATATTAATAATACAGAAATGACAATGAGCATTATTACACTACAAATGGAGCAATACAAATACCAAAAGAAATGGCACTAATGATAATGAATAATAACAATCATTTATTCTATTATCAACAATACAGTTGTTCAAATGCAAGAATACATATATGTAATGATAACTTGAAATACAAAAGAAAGCAGATAAATGGAGGGGAAGAAAGAGAAGCCAACTATATTAACCTTGTAGATTGTTATAGTAACAATAGGTTAAGCTTTGTCAGTGGGCCATGTGCTACCCAGTTTCCCCTCGGGCAAGGGTGTCGCCCGCGGGCCGGATTAGGCCCGCAAACAGGTTTTTATCTGGCCCGCGGGATGAGTTTGCTAAGTATAAAAAGGAGCCAACATTTTTGAATGAAATAAACCGCTGTTCTATATGTGTCCACTAGAGCTCACAATAGCAATTTTTTGTATCTTTGTAGATTATGCTACAAATGTAAAAAAAAATAAACCACATGATGTTAGTGCACCAGTCGAGGAAAATGAGCAAACTACTTAAATAACATCCTGTAATTTGATTTTGATATAATTTTTTTTTATCTTGATAGATTGAAAATTAACACCAATTAGTTGACTGATGAACATTATCATATCATTTATTCAGAAAGTATAAATAACGACAACGAAAGGTAGAATACTATTAACCGCAACATGTAAGTATAAAAAAACCCCAACAACATTATGATTTGTACATTTCCAGAATGTGTTTGTTGTATTTTAAAAAAAAGAAAACATTCTGAAGTTGTCTTTATTTTTAAGTTTTCGTGCCGGGATTTTACCAGTCCGGTCCGGAGTAGATTTTTCTCCATGTGGCCCCCCATCTAAAATTAGTTTGACTCCACTGCCCTAGGGTAACAACATTAATATATGTTTGATAATATATGCTAGATGAAGTGTGATTATATGCATGAGTGTATGTATGCATATGTACTTGTATATGTACAGTATGTGTATATGTATGCTTGTACATTGAATGTATATGTACAGTATGTATATATATATATATATATATATATATATATATATATATATATATATATATATATATATATATATATATATATATATATATATATGTTTGTACAGTGAATGTATATGTACAGTATGTATATATGTATGTTTGTACAGTGAATGTATATGTACAGTATGTATATATATATATGTTTGTACAGTGAATATATATGTTTGTACAGTGAATGTATATGTACAGTATGTATATATATGTATGTTTGTACAGTGAATGTATATGTACAGTATATATATATATATATGTTTGTATAGTGAATGTATATGTACAGTATGTGTATATGTATGTTTGTACTTATAATACCTTAGCTTTTATCTAATTTCTCTGCCTTCTTGTTTTTTAAATGCACTGCTTGCCCATCTGTTTTATCCAGTGCTTTCATGTTTTTATTTCTATTTGATCTGTTTTTATGTTTTATCTAGTGTTTATCTAGTGGTTTTCATGTTTTTATTTCTATTTCAATGTTTTATTTTATATTCTAACTTTGTATTTAAATTTTTTACCTTTTAAAAAAATATGTTTTTATAGTTTGTAGCACTTTGAGATTTTAACAAATTCATTATTATTATTATTATTGTACAGTGAATGTATATGTACAGTATGTGTATATGTATGTATGTATAGTGAATGTGCGTGTGGATGTACGAACTTTGAGTGTGTAGGTATGTACTGCATTTGTGTATGTATGTGGGAGCGTAGGTACCTATGTGTGCGCGTATGTATGTGTGTGTATATATATATATATATATATATAAATATTTATATATATATGAATAATTGTGTGTATGTGAGTATATATATGTATTTGTATGTACAATACATTTGGACTGGTATGTCGTTTTTTAATGTGGAAAGACGTGTGTCTTGCAATTATCAAAGTTTTTTTTCCATAATTTCAATTTAAAACGGTAATACTAACCGTGAGAAGTTTTACCACAGTTAACGTTTATCGTTACATCCCTAGTCGTTGACAAAGAAGTAGTTAAATTGTAGTGTGGATCCAGATAAAGGTGCACATTTCGTTAGAATTTGCATGTTTTATAGACAAAATGCATGCATATAATGGAGGAGGGTATCTATGAACCACTTAGTGAATGCTGTTTCAATTTGTGCGACTAAAAATCTGCCTTTATGGCACTGAGACAGAAAAGAAAAGAAGTGAAAGTCTTCCAGTGACATGCCGGCGCTCCCGACTGACTCCCTGCGGTGTCTCTCCCCTTTTGCCCCTGTTGTTCCAGACGTCACTCGCCACCAGGTTCGCTCAGGAGGCCTTTGGGAAGCAGTACAAACAAACCATCGGCCTGGATTTCTTCCTGAAGAGAATAAGCCTTCCAGGTGAGACACCTAACAACAATCATGAGGGCGTGCTCGCTCCCTTCCTCTCCGTCTCCCGGGACCGAGCGGGCACACGTGCTGCAAAAAAGCAAAAGTTTGGTAGACTTCACACTTGGTATTTCATTTGTGTGCTTAGACAAGATTGGGGTTTTTTGTGAGTGCCGGGAAAATATGCCTTCACGTTTCGGGTCATTGTTTGTATGGATCTGCAAGCATCAAATTTCCTTTCTCTTTTTGTGGCTTTTTTTAATCACCACTTATTCCAAAAATGATGGGACACATATTCAGGAAGTTAAGCAAACAATAGACTTCCTTTGCAAAAACGACTCTTTTGCATTGTCACTTGTTGTTAAAGGTAAACAAATGTTTATACACGGTTCCTATGGCGATGAATAACATTAATCGCTGCCTTGTTGCACTTTTGTCATTTCAACTAGAGATGTCCGATAATATCGGACTGTCGATATTATCAGCCGATAAATGCTTAAAAATGTAATATCAGAAATGATCGGTATCGGTTTCAAAAAGTAAAATTTATGACTTTTTAAAACGCTGCTGTCTACACGGACGTAGAGAGAAGTACAGAGCGCCAATAAACCTTAAAGGCACTGCCTTTGCGTGCCGGCCCACTCACATAATATCTATGGCTTTTCACACACACACATGTGAATGCAAAGTATACTTGGTCAACAGCCATACAGGTCACACAGAGGGTGGCTGTATAAACAACTTTAACACTGTTACAAATATGCGCCCCACTGTGAACCTACACCAAACAAGAATGACAAACACATTTCGGGAGAACATGTGAACATAAACACAACGGAAGAAATACCCAGAACCCCTTGCAGCACTAACTCTTCCGGGATGCTACAATATACACTCCCCGCAACCCTGTACCGCCCCACCTCAACCCTGCCCACCTCAACCTCCTCATGCTCTCTCAGGGAGAGCATGTCCCAAATTCCAAGCTGCTGTTTTGAGGCATGTTAAAAAAAATAATGCACTTTGTGAATTCATTAATAAATATGGCAGTGCCATGTTGGCATTTTTTTTCCATAACTTGAGTTGATTTATTTTGGAAAACCTTGTTACATTGTTTAATGCATCCAGCGGGGCATCACAACAAAATTAGGGATAATAATGTGTTCATTCCACGACTGTATATATCGGTATCGGTTGATATCGGAATCGGTGACTAAGAGTTGGACAATATCGGAATATCGGATATCAGCAAAAAAGCCATTTTGGACATCTCTTTTAAAGGCAACTATCGGTGGCAGCAACTCCATTACGTGTCCGTCAGATGAGTAGTTTTACTTTGTTTTTGTCGAAACTGCCTTACCTTGTTTTATAAGGGCGGACGTGAGTTCAAACCCCGGGCCGAGTCATACCAAAGACTATAAAAATGGGACCCATTACCTCCCTGCTTGGCACTCAGCATCAAGGGTTGGAATTGGTGGTTAAATCACCAAAATGATTCCCGGGCGCAGCCACCGCTGCTGCTCACTGCTCCCCTCACCTCCCAGGGGGGTGAACAAGGGGATGGGTCAAATGCAGGGGTTAATTTCACCACACCTAGTGTGTGTGTGACTATATTGGTACTTTAACTTTAACTTAAATGTGATTTTCACAGTTAGTCAAGGTTTTATGATGGCCTTGAAACGGTATTCCTTTTATTTATTTGATAAAACATGTTTAAAAGCTAAACAAATTGGAACAACGTTGATTGACCTTAGAGGCTCCACTGTCCACTGAACAAGGGGATGGGTCAAATGCAGAGGTTAATTTCACCACACCTAGTGTGTGTGTGACAATCATTGGTACTTAAACTTTAACTTAAATGTGATTTTCACAGTTAGTCAAGGTTTTATGATGGCCCTGAAACGTTATTCCTTTTATTTATTTTATTTCTAATGGGAAAACACGTTTAAAAGCCAAACAAATTGGGATTTTGGAACAACGTTGATTGACCTTAGAGGCTCCACTGTCCTTCATATTTATATATCTTATAATTTTTTTGGCGCCCCTGCGTATTTTCTCGTCCCAGCGTTTCTCGCCAGAGGTTGGGGTTTAATTCTTCCCATCAAGCGCTGGGAGCTGAATGTGTCTTTTCTGGTGGCGCCTCATTGTAGCGCGTCTGCCACTTCTCAGCCTTATTCAGTGTGAAGGCTACTCTCTCCAGAGCAAACAGTCCACAAGGCCGGGGCGGACGGCTCTCCCGTCCACGCCGGGGCCCACGGGCCAGCCTCGCTCGTAATCCTCTGGGCACGGTAAATACGTGAACACTTTTTTTTTTTTTAATCTTCCGTTCGCGAATCCCCCGAAAAATTCATCTGATCTTTGCCCCACGCCACATAAAAGATGAATGTTGCTGTTTGTTTATGCGGCGGCCTGCAGAAATACAGCCACGCTCTGTAGGCCCATTAGATCTTTAAAATTAAATGTTTATTGACTGGGGCTATATTTAGACATTCAAAAAATTCACGCTCGCAGCCATGTGAAGTACATTTTCTTCATTTTTTTGCCGACAAAAATGACACTTCTTCATTCTCTGCTCAGGCCCGAGCAGCACAAGTCTGCAAAGTGTCTCTATTCTTTCATTACTCGTAAAACGACATTAGGCAAAAGCACAGTTGTGTGCACAAAGTCGAGCTTATGCTGATTTGCAAGTTGGACTAAGGGTTGTGTTTTGATTGTGTGTCAGTTTGGGGCTTATGAGACTTAGGAGAACTAAAGCCCCAAAAATGTTGCGGTGGAGTCCAAAAGAAAAGAGCCTGCCGTAAGCACAAGCCGGGCTCAGCTGGACTTAATATGAACTCCGACTTAATCCGCCGATTGGCCTTGTTGTGCGTTTCTTGCACATCTATCTGTATTCATGGAGCGGGACTTAACACCTGACTTGCTAAAGGGCCCATTTTCTGGGGAATTGGGTGTTGATGAGCTGATGAAGAGGAGGGTGACTCGACTAGCTGGGTGGTCCCTAACTCTGTTAGGACCTTCACCCAGCGTTTCGCTGGAGCACTATGTCCTGGTCTCAGTGGAGCTGTAACCATCTTTTAGAGTTCTCTGTGTGTGTGTGTGTGTGTGTGTGTTCGGTAGGGGGGAAGCGGTGGTTGGCTTCTCACCATGAAGGCCCAGCTTGTCAAATTTCATGTACATTTTCCAAGGCAAGTAGAGGTGAGACGAGGCTGACTGGCAGATCACAGTGTCCTCTGTGAGAGGCTTTTAGAACAATAACGACCAGAGCCCTACTGTAAGAGTGAAGCCTGCACGTTTAAGAAAACAAAAACAGTTTATAGCTGTTGTTTTGGCCATTTCTTTTTACATGACAACCGCAATTCAGAATATGAACATGCAAATGTTTATAAACTGAAGTGAGAATTGTTTCTACAGTCGTGGTCAAAAGTTTACATACACTTGTGAAGGACATAATGTCATGGCTGTCTTGAGTTTCCAATCATTTCTACAACTCTTATTTTTTTGTAATAGAGTGATTGGAGCACATACCGTATTTTTCGGACTATAAGTCGTAGTTTTTTTCATAGTTTGGCCGGGGGTGCGACTTATACTCAGGAGCGACTTATGTGTGAAATTATTAACACATTACCGTAAAATATCAAATAATATATGTCTATCTGTGTAGGCCCTGCGATGAGGTGGCGACTTGTCCAGGGTGTATCCCGTCTACCGCCTGAATGCAGCTGAGATAGGCTCCAGCGACCCCAAAAGGGACAAGCGGTAGAAAATGGATGGATGGATGGATGGATGGATTATTTATCTCATTCACGTAAGAGACTAGACGTATAAGATTTAATCGGATTTAGCGATTAGGAGTGTAGATTGTTTGGTAAACGTATAGCATGTTCTATATGTTATAGTTATTTGAATGACTCTTACCATAATATGTTACGTTAAAGTTAAAGTCAAGTTAAAGTCCCAATGATTGTCACACACACACTAGGTGTGGTGAAATTTGTCCTCTGCATTTGACCCATCCCCTTGATCACCCCCTGGGAGGTGAGGGGAGCAGTGGGCAGCAGCGGTGCCGCGCCCGGGAATCATTTTTGGTGATTTAACCCCCAATTCCAGCCTTAACATACCAGGCACGTTCTCAGTTGGTTATTTATGCCTCATATAACGTACACTTATTCAGCCTGTTCACTATTCTTTATTTATTTTAAATTGCCTTTCAAATGTCTATTCTTGGTGTTGGGTTTTATCAAATACATTTCCCCCAAAAATGCGACTTATATATGTTTTTTCCCTTCTTTATTATGCATTTTCGGCCGGAGCGATTTATACTCCGAAAAATACGGTACTTGTTGGTCACAAAAAACATTCATGAAGTTTGGTTCTTATGAATTTATTTTGGGTCTACTGAAAATGTGAGCAAATGTGCTGGGTCAAAAGTATACATACAGCAATGTTAATATTTGCTTACATGTCCCTTGGCAAGTTTCACTGCAATAAGGCGCTTTTGGTAGCCATCCACAAGCTTCTGGCAAGTTTCTGGTTGAATTTCTGACCACTCCTCTTGACAAAATTGGTGCAGTTCAGCTAAATTTGTTGCTTTTCTGACATGGACTTGTTTCTTCAGCATAGTCCACACGTTTAAGTCAGGACTTTGGGAAGGCCATTCTAAAACCTTAATCCGGGGTGTATCGCTCGCCTGTGCATTGGTTGGGGACATCTCTGCGCCGCTGACCCGTCTCCGCTTCGGATGGTCTCCTGCTGGCCCCACTATGGACTGGACTTTCACAACATTATGTCAGACCCACTCGACGTTCATTGCACCCGGTCTCCCCTAGAGGGGGGGGTCACCCACATTTGCGGTCCTCTCCAAGGTTTCTCATAGTCATTCTCATCAACAAGTATGTGCTCCAATCACTCTATTACAAAAAAATAAGAGTTGTAGAAATTATTGGAAACTCAAGACAGCCATGACTTATGTCCTTCACAAGTGTATGCAAACCTTTGACCACGACTGTATGTCTTGTCAGAAGCACCTAATGTCAGGCAAAGACTGGTAGATTTTTTTTCCGGGGCTTAAACTGATGCCATCATAAAACCTTGATTAACTGTACAAATAACGCCCTCAGGGACATCTTAACATTGTTAAAGGGGAAACACACTTTTTTGGGAATGTTACCTATCATTCACAATCCTTAGGTAAGACAAGCACACATTTTTCTGTTTTTTTTATGCATTCTAACTAGTAAATAAACGTTAGCAAATGTCAGCTAACAATGGAGCCAGTCAGAGTCGCTCTATTCCGCCTATAAAACCCTCTAAGAATCTAGAAAACCTCCATCAAGGTTGTATATACATGCTGTAAGTATATATGTAATGTAGCAACATTCATAATATGAAATACAGTGTTCCCTCAAAATACCTGCTTTAAGTGAAATCCGTGATTTTTTTTTGTTTTTTAGGTGTTTTCATTCATTATATATATTTTTTCGTTTACATTAAATGTTTTCTCATTTACAGGATGTTTTTTTTCATTTACTGTGCATGTTTTTTGTTTACAGGTTTTACAAAATGTATCATATAAAAGTTAAAGTTAAAGTACCAATGATTGTCACACACACACTAGGTGTGGCGAGATTATTCTCTGCATTTGACCCATCACCCTTGATCACCCCCTGGGAGGTGAGGGGAGCAGTGGGCAGCAGCGGTGGCCGCGCCCGGGAATCATATGTTTTTTTGTTCACAGTACTGTACAGTATATGTACGATCGCATCAAACAATTTTGTAAATTAGGCAAGCTGGACGCATTCTGTACTGGACAGCAGTGGTCTCCAACCACCGGGCTGCGGTTTTATTTTATTAAATCAACATAAAAAACACAAGATACACTTACAATTAGTGCACCAACCCAAAAAAACCTCCCTTCTCCATTTACACTCATTCGCACAAAAGGGTTGTTTCTTTCTGTTATTAATATTCTGTTTCCTACATTATATATCAATATAGATCAATACAGTCTGCAGGGATACAGTCCATAAGCACACGATTGTATTTTTTTATGACATAAAATAAAAAAATAACATACCAAATTTTCAAGCATGGCATGAAAAAGATTGATTGATATTGGTCTACAGTCCCTTAGCAAATCAGAATGCAGAACACAATGCGCATTCATGCGCTGTAAAAAAAGAAAGAAAGCATGAAACTGTAAAAAATTACACACACACACAATATCTGTGTAACAGCGAGGCCGTGTTAAGTGAACCGTGTTGTAGCGAGGGAACACTGTATTTACATATTTTGATCATTTTAAACAAACGGCGTCGTATTATTTCTCAGACGCATCACAACGTTCACTTTCCTTTCAACAACAGCACTACTAATCATGAGAGACAACAATGACTACTTTGGGACAAACTATGCTCCAGAAACTTCTATTTTTGATTCTAAATACAAGGAGGATGATCTACAAGTTTTAGAAGCTGCGTGTTAAACAGATGCAGCTTGAGTGAAACACTAAGCACGCTGAATAAGAAATATAAACTACCAACATAATAAAACAATCACTTACTGTACAATGTCTGCTCTCGCTGGAATAAAGACTGATGGGATGTTTATATCTTCCCCTTTACATGAACAATCATCATAATCCACTCGGAAGGAAAAAAGGTGGCTGCAAACGAGCGTTTTTTCATTTGTTTCTCGCCATCTCCGGGTTGAGGTTGGATGTCAAAGTTGACCAACTTGTCGGTTTATGTCCACAACCTTCTACAATCCAGGCGAGAGGCATGATTTGTAATCTAGAATGAACTTTTACCAACTCAAATGAGGTGATGCAGCAGCTCACCGGCTCAGTAGGTCAATACTGTAGCTCTCTGATCAATGGGCCACTAAAAGTAGTTCCTCTGTGTTAGCGCTTATAATAACAACATCGCTAATACTCGGTTAATATTCAGGGCACAAGATGTAAATGGAGTATCGTTGGCTTTTTTTGGATGTTTTTTTAGGGGGCTTTATGAGCGTAATATAGTACTCATTGCTAGCCACCTCTTACTTGCTGTGCATTACAAGTTAAAATGCATAAAAAATGTGTTCTTGTCTTACAGAGAGATTCAAATGATAGGCAATATTAAAAAAAAAGAAGAGGGGAAATAATGTTCATATTCATTATTCCTACATTGTTGATACAAATTATTGTTACAGTGTAATAATTATTGTTACCTGTGGAAATGCAACTATGATACAACATTTGTATTATAATCCTTGAACAAAGTACCGTATTTTTCAGATTATAAATCGCAGTTTTTTTCATAGTTTGCGACTTTTCCTCTGGAGCGACTTATGTGTGAAATTATTAACACATTACCGTAAAATATCAAATAATATTATTTATCTCATTCACGTAAGAGACTAGGCGTATATCAGCAATCGTCACACGCATTAGGAGTGACAGATTGTTTGGTAAACGTATAGCATGTTCTATATGTTATAGTTATTTGAATGACTCTTACCATAATATGTTACGTTAACATACCAGGCACGTTCTCAGTTGGTTATTTATGCCTCATATAACGTACACTTATTCAGCCTGTTGTTCACTATTCTTTATTTATTTTAAATTGCCTTTCAGATGTCTATTCTTGGTGTTGGATTTTATCAAATCAATTTCCACAAAAAATGCGACTTATACTCTAGTGCGACTTATATGTGTTTTTTTCCTTCTTTATTATGCATTTTCAGCCGGTGCGATTTATACTCCGGAGCGATTTATAATCCGAAAAATACGGTAACAGTGAATAATCACTGAATGGAGGACTGGGGATCGGATTAAATAAGTTATCTTCTTCCCACTCCCTTTCAGGCAAAACTGGACAATCATGCATTACATACTATACATTACCTTTTGCACTATATTAATTTATATTATTATGTGTTGTCAACTTTGTACTTTTTTTTTTTAATTATTATTTTTTTTTGTCATTGCCTGAAATAAATAAATAAATGAAAATGAAAAAATGTATGTTAACTCACTGTTTAATTAATCTAAAATAAATCAAAACGACTCACCTTTTGAAGACACCTGAGAGAGGTGGCTGTCGAGCAAACATTTCGCCTTATAGACCAATCCCTGATTCATTTTTTTTTTAAATGACAGCTTTCAACAATAGAATCTAAAATACAGTAGAAAATCTCAACCCTCGAAGACACCTGAATGAGGACGTTGCAGAGCTACCGATTCTTTTGCTGAGTGCATAGATCTTTACTGCTATTTAGGACTTAAAGTAAGGTCAACCTCTAAAATAAAGCAAAGCTACTCACTCTTTGAGTTTGGGAGCTGTACGCTGACCTAAATGACCATTGTTTCCCCTCCTTTGTCAACACAATGGACTTAAATAAAATAAAAGCACTCAAACTTTAAAGAGCTATGCTGTCTCTTAATGCAATTTTATACATTTGATCATGTAATTGATTTGTTTGCCCTTTTCCACTCAGCCAGCACTGTTTTGATTCATTTTGTGTTGCAGGTATTAGTTTGACAACTTTTGAAATAATAATATTACGATAATATTAGTCTTCTAAAGGTAAATATACCCGAAGTTTCTGCGTTAACTTGACTAGATGATCTCATCCACGTGCGTTTTTGTTTGACCTTTTCCGAGGTTTATCTGTCAGCCTGGAAGGTTCCCCTCCCAAGGCATAAGCAAAGGAATGCCAGTGGCGTTGAGTCAGTGTGAACCTTTTAACACAAATAAAGCGAGTGTCCGAGCATGGTTAGATGGGCGGGGATGGCGCTCGCCGCCACCAAAGAGCAGTTATTCATCGCGCTCTTCAATGTAGCTTTACATTGACACTGTATAGTCTAGATGTAGTGACTGTGAACCTCAACGTTTCCTCTCCTCGCGCTCAAAATAAGAGGGGGGACGTCGTCCAGCCGTGTCCACAGCAGCTCAACTCGGACCCAGCACGAGTATAAACTCTTCGCTGTCTGGTCCTCCCGCCTTTTTTGACCACCCCTTTCATTTTCCAGGGGAAGAAAATATTTATTTGGATTTGGGTTTTTCTTGTGCCCGTCATTCTCTCTCTCATTCAGCCTGTCTCTCACTTTCCACTGACATGAGGACAAGAGTCCTCTTTTCCTCCTATTTTCTGCTTTAATTATTGCCATTTTCCTTAACAGCACATAATTCTCCTCACTTTCCTGCTTATGACACAGATGGCACAATGCAAACACCTTTTTTGCAGGAATCCTGGGATGTGTTAGCGAGAATGCCAAATCACCGATTTATTTTTTTTTATCATTAAAATAAACAGTGTGGACATTTAGCACTCATCTGGAGCCCAACCAGCTATTTTGAGCTTTACTAACCAAATAAATCTCATAAATCCCTCCAACATTTCACCAAAATTGTTACAAATGATCTGTTTTTTTCCACATCAACTTGTCTTACAGGTAATCTGAACGTGACCCTGCAAGTGTGGGACATTGGAGGACAGACCTTAGGAGGGAAAATGCTGGATAAATACGTGTACGGAGCTAACGTAAGTCACCGTAACATTCTCGGCTCATCTAGAAAACATATCTTCATTTTAGCTTAAAACGGCACTCTTTAGCTGGATTGCATTTCGGTAAGAAAAAGGGGAAGCGCTCGTCACCGCGGTGGAGCAGCAATAGGAAGCACAGGAAGGATTAGTTTAGAGTCTTGTCGCTGAGTCCGCTTGGGCTTATTATTACAGTCTGGTCAGACCTCCCCCCGACTCCCTGCGACTGGAGCCGTATGATAATAAACTCAAGCGATCGACTGACATCCAAACTGACGGTGAATGTAGCAGGTCGGCAGAAGCTCACAATTTGTGTCAAAATGATGGCCACATCTGCAAGAGGTTCTCCTCTGTCGCAATTCTCCACTAATATTCTTGTCTTTCAGGGATTATTATTCTATGGAAGAATAATAACACCAAATACATTTAAAGGGTATCTTAACAAAAATGACGGATGTAGCTCATGTCGGACCCGTTTAAGTCGCCAATGAGGGATGGGTGATATGGCCTGAAATCTTTATCGCGTTAAATAGTGCAGTCATCCTGTGATAATGATATAATTCACAATATATTAATTGGTGTGTAAATGATAATACAATTATTTCAAAACAAGTACCGTACTTTCCGGACCATAGTGGACCACCAGATTATAAGGCGCACTGCGGATGAATGGTCTATTTTTTTATCTTTTTTCATATGTAAATCGCACCGGATTATAGGGCACATTAAAGGAGTCATATTATTATTGTTTTTTTTTTATAAATGTAAAACACCTTCTTGTGGTCTACATAACATGTAATGGTGGTTCTTTGGTCAAAATGTTGCATAGATTACCATATTTTTCGGACTATAAGTCGCAGTTTTTTTTCATAGTTTGGCCGGGGGTGCGACTTATACTCGGGAGCGACTTATGTGTGAAATTATTAACACATTACCGTAAAATATCAAATAATATTATTTAGCTCATTCACGTAAGAGACTAGACGTATAAGATTTCATGGGATTTAGCGACTAGGAGTGACCGATTGTTTGGTAAACGTATAGCATGTTCTATATGTTATAGTTATTTGAATGACTCTTACCATAAAATGTTACGTTAACATACCAGGCACGTTCTCAGTTGGTTATTTATGCCTCATAACGTACACTTATTCAGCCTGTTGTTCACTTTTCTTTTCTTTTTTTTAAATTGCCTTTCAAATGTCTATTCTTGGTGTTGGCTTTTATCAAATAAATTTCCCCAAAAAATGCGACTTATACTCCAGTGCGACTTATATATGTTTTTTTCCTTCTTTATTATGCATTTTCCGCCGGTGCGACTTATACTCCGAAAAATACGGTATGTTTTACAGATCATCTTCAAGCCGTTTTGTGACAGTCGTTTCAGGATGCGCCGTTTTGTGGGCGGTCTTATTTACGTGGCTCACCTTCGGCAGCGTCTTCTCCCCGTCATCTTTGTTGTAGCGGTGTAGCGTGCAAGGACGGGAGTGGAAGAAGTGTCAAAAGATGGAGCTAACTGTTTTAACGACATTCAGACTTTACGTCAATCAATAACGGAGCAGCATCTCCTCATCCGGAAACAACAACACCGGAAATGTGTCATGTGAAAAAACGTTTGACCGGAACTCTCTAATAACTAAAGTTCCTTGGGTGAATAATGTAAACTCACTACACCGGTATGTTTTAGCGCTTTCATGGCAAGTTTACTGACAGATATAAGTAAGAACTTTTCACTACTTTATATTAGAAATGGCAACAGCGGAGGATGAATATCCCATAACAAGAAGATAGAGAAAAAGAAGAAGCTTATCGACGACTGTGTCGGCACGGACTACAAAGACGGAAGCGCGCAATTTATCAGGATTTATGCAGATCCCAAATACAGATCAGCAGGTACCAGAAGGTAAGAAAAGTCTCTTTTGCATAATATTGCGAAACAAAACGCCAGATATGTAATACGACTTACCTTATACACACACCATAATAATACTGTCTATGTTGAAGCACATCAAGCGGTGCGGTTTCATAGCTTACCAAAGTTGTACTAAAACATTTTGATAGATTTTTGAGCGCCGTGTGTAATGTTCTATATTTTCAATTGAACATATAAAATGTTGGTGTTGTTTATGTGAGTCATATTGCCATCATAGTGCAGTCTACATGTATCTCTTATGTTTGACTGCCATCTACTGGTCACACTTATCATTACACCAGGTACCAAATAAAATTGCTTCGAGGTCGGTAAGCAAAGCCAGAATTATTCCTTACATTAGGCGCACCGGGTTATAAGGCGCACTGTCGAGTTTTGAGAAAGGAAAAAAAAAGATTTTAAGTGCGCCTTATAGTCTGAAAAATACGGTAACAAAGGTTCCTAATTTGGCTGCTGTCATATGCAATAAGATATCGCATCATTTCCGATGGTATTATTTTCTTTAAACTCTTATTAATCCACTTGCTAATTTACTGTTAATATCTGGTTACTTTCTGTTGTGATGTTTCCACCTAAACTTTTTTTTTATTTTATTTTTTTTTTAATTTTTTTTTTTTAACATTTGTTTATTGAATTTTTGACATACAGTCCAGTCCCCAAACAAGTGATTTACAAAAAAAATATATAAAATAAAATAAAAAAATTAAATGCTTCAGTCAATCCAGTACAGGCAAATATTGACATGAAGCAAAAGACAACTGCACTCCCCAACATGGTGCAGTTATCAATTATTATCAATCATCTACCTTTCTATTACGTTTCAGTTGGGATTAAATTTGAGATCAGTCTCTTTTACATATTTTAGGAAACCACCTCATACTTCCTGAAACTTCATAGAAGAACTGTTCAATGTCAGCCTAATTTCCCCCAATTTAAGGAAATAAAGAATATCTTTAATCCAGCGGGTGTGGCAAGGAATTGCTGCAGCTTCCAATTTAGCACAATATGTCTTCTAGCCAACAAAGTAGTAAATGCTACCAAGTTCTTTTTGGATTTGCTAAGAGAGGATGACGAGGGGCCACCCCAAATAGTACGGACAAAATATGACTTTAATTATATTTATATATATATATATATATGATATAAAAATATAATATAATGTAATAATATAATATATCAGTATATATTATATACTGTACATGTAATATGTATATATTACATATATGTTATATTTAATATTGCGACAATGGTACATTTTTAGTCTACTTTATACATGCATTGTCCTTTCTACCCTTTGTAACTGAGCTACTGTGTGGAACAATTTCCCTTGTGGATCAATAAAGTTTGTCGAAGTCTAATTGCAATTAAAACTTAAATTTGACATCCTTAAGTGTAATCCTATTAAGTGATGGTTTGGCCCACTCCATCATGACAACACAGAGTATTGGAGAAATTGATAAAGAAGCGGAAGCTAGTTAACAAAACAAATTGAAACCTCTATTTTTCTTAGTCATTTGTTCCAAAAAGTCTGCTGAAAACCAAATCGTGCAAAAACCGAAGCCGTTTTTTCTCATTAAAAAAAACTATAAATCTATTCCAGACATTCAAGAGTGTGAACTAAACTTACATTTTATAGAGATTTTTTTAATTCAGATAACCATAAAGAAATCATATAAATGACAAATGTATAAATAAGCATTGAACATCACTTTTAACTTTATTGAAGACTCTTGTTGGCAAAGAAGGTGAGACTTGTGTTGATACTTGCAACTTTCTTTGGGCCCGATGGTTGGTTATTTAGCAATCGTACAAAATCAAAAACAAAGCACAGAGACTGATGGCCCAAACATATTGGAGCAGAACGAATGTGGAACGGAGTCTACAGAGGCCCGCGCGTGGTCAAAGCGGACGTCCTGCACCCGTGTCACACAAAACGCTGATAGGCGTGTATTTTTCACATTGACCCGCATTACACAGCTGATGTGCCTATTCGATAAGTTTGCTGTGACTTATATAACCAATACAAACGTGAGAGATTCTTGGTTTAGGTCAGGGGTCGGCATGCCAAAATGTTGAAAGAGCCATATTGGACCAAAAATACAATAAAATTGTCTGTCTGGAGCCGCAAAAGATCAAAAGCCTTCTATAAGTGATACAATGAAGACAACACACGATATAAGTGTCTATATAAGCTATATTAGCCTACTATCAAAATCACTATATGTCGCAGGCTGACACAAATCTTCGTTGACAGAAATGTTGAAATGTAATATTTATTTTACCCATTTTTACAACACTGGAACACATAAGTAAAACACCAGCTTCTCAGGGGGTGAGATAACTCCTCTAAATTACTGGCTTTGAATGGCCAAAGGTATAGATGTGTGTGTCCAAGTTAAAGGAAATGGCAGGCTGTCTTCTTCGAATGGATTTATAACAATCTACGCGAGCTGGGTTACGTTTATTGTGGTCAAACCACTATCAGAAATGCAGCCAATATTACATACGGATCATGTGTAATGAGAAATGCATATAAATTAAATACACAGAGTCCATAGGAAATTAAATGAGCTCAAATATACCTGCAAGTGAGGCATAATGATGCATTATGTACATAGAGCTAGCCTAAATAGCATGTTAGCATCGATTAGCTTTGCACTGACAAAATATGCTTGATAAGCACACCACACACTTTGTGCATTCACGCACAGTATACAATGTTTGGTGGACAAAATGAGACAAAGAAGGAGTGGCATAAAATATGTCTTTCTCTGGCATCGTGGAGGAAAGTTATACACATAAACAAAGTACGGTGAGTTCAAGAACCGCTAAAATTAGTAGGACAAAACGGCTCTCGCCTAATACGCTCATCATAGAATCATGTTTAATATAAACAGAGGGATCTCTAACAATTAGGGAGGGTTGTGTCATGTTGTCCTACAGAAACCATATTAAAACAGCAATATATTTTTTCCCCCATCTTCTCTATTTTCATGCACTAGAGCCGCTGGTTGCAGACCCCCGGTTTAGGTACTCAATTCCATGAATGATAGAACAGATCAAATCGAAAAAGTGGTGAGGTTTGAGTGCATATCAATGCAGCACATGAATCAGTTTACTTTCTAGCTATTGTCTCTCCATTAAATGAGGTGTTTGCAAACAGCAACAAGTACCAGTGTGGTTGATGCCGCAAGGGAACGTTGCCAAAAATTGTGAAGTAGTTGTTTTGGTGCCTTCACAACTTTTAATGATGGCAAAGTACAGGATTGTATCCCTTATCAAAATGAACCTGTACCACGTTGTGATCATACCAGACAAATTAACGGTTACATAACCATATGTCAGTCCAAAAAGGACAGCCGCAGTCTGTCGGGAAACAAAAGCTTCTCAGGCAGTCGTCAAGTGCTTCATGTCGCCTGCAGAATGCCTCTTGTGTGATGAAGAGGCCTACTTTTAAGACCAGTGAAGGCCACATGTACACCAACGTGTTACATTAAAGGTCCCTTTTCTATGATGTTCTAGTGCAGGGCTGTCCAACTTTTGTCACTCTTAAAGCTACTTTGACATAAAGTAGAAAAGATGATGCGTTTGTGATTTATTTATATAATTGTCAACATTTCAATTAGACTGACCATACATCCTCTTTTCCCCGGACATGTCCTCTTTTGCGGGGCTGTCCGGGTGGGGTTTCTTAAATGCCTCAAATGTCCGGTATTTTGAGTTAGGGTTGCGTGTTTTTTCAATGTACGTCCAGGGTTAAGAAGGGGTTAAAAACAAAACAAATTGTGAAGGTGTGCGTACGTAGCAACATTCGTGCGGGAGGGGCAGAGACAGAGAGCCAGACTGTCGAGAGACAGACACAAGAGAGAAGCCAAAACGTAAATGCAACTTCACGGATGATTTGCGGGAAAAGTATCTGTGTTTTCGTCCTGGCCGTGACACATGGAAAGCAGAATGCACTGTGTGCAAAGCAGGAACGTATATATCTGTAGCAAATAAAGGGGCCAACGATCTACAAGCCCATATCGACACTACAAAGCACAAAACAGCTGTGCAGGGCGAGAGCTCGTCTGCTGTTTTTTGTTTAAATTTAAAGGGGAACATTATCACCAGACCTATGTAAGCGTTAATATATACCTTGATGTTGCAGAAAAAAGACCATATATTTTTTTAACCGATTTCCGAACTCTAAATGGGTGAATTTTGGCGAATTAAACGCCTTTCTAATATTCGCTCTCGGATGTGACGTCACATCGGGAAGCAATCCGCCATTTTCTCAAACACCGAGTCAAATCAGCTCTGTTATTTTCCGTTTTTTCGACTGTTTTCCGTACCTTGGAGACATCATGCCTCGTCGGTGTGTTGTCGGAGGGTGTAACAACACGAACAGGGACGAATTCAAGTTGCACCAGTGGCCCAAAGATGCGAAAGTGGCAAGAAATTGGACGTTTGTTCCGCACACTTTACAGACGAAAGCTATGCTACGACAGAGATGGGAAGAATGTGTGGATATCCTGCGACACTCAAAGCAGATGCATTTCCAACGATAAAGTCAAAGAAATCTGCCGCCAGACCCCCATTGAATCTGCCGGAGTGTGTGAGCAATTCAGGGACAAAGGACCTCGGTAGCACGGCAAGCAATGGCGGCAGTTTGTTCCCGCAGACGAGCGAGCTAAACCCCCTGGATGTCTTGGCTCACACCGTCCCTTATGCCACCGAAGATGATCAAGAGAAGAATATCGACCCTAGCTTCCCTGGCCTGCTGACATGAGGGTATGTCTACAGAATATATTAATTTATGAAAATTGGGCTGTCTGCACTCTCAAAGTGCATGTTGTTGCCAAATGTATTTCATATGCTGTAAACCTAGTCCATAGTTGTTAGTTTCCTTTAATGCCAAACAAACACATACCAATCGTTGGTTAGAAGGCGATCGCCGAATTCGTCCTCGCTTTCTCCCGTGTTGCTGGCTGTCGTGTCGTTTTCGTCGGTTTCGCTTGCATACGGTTCAAACCGATATGGCTCAATAGCTTCAGTTTCTTCTTCAATTTCATTTTCGCTACCTGCCTCCACACTACAACCATCCGTTTCAATACATGCGTAATCTTTTGAATCGCTTAAGCCGCTGAAATCCGAGTCTGAATCCGAGCTAATGTCGCTATAGCTTGCTGTTCTTTCCGCCATGTTTGTTTGTGTTGGCTTCACTATGTGACGTCACAGGAAAATGGACGGGTGTATATAACGATGGTTAAAATCAGGCACTTTGAAGCTTTTTTTAGGGATATTGCGTGATGGGTAAAATTTTGAAAAAAACTTCGAAAAATATAATAAGCCACTGGGAACTGATTTTTAATGGTTTTAACCATTCTGAAATTGTGATAATGTTCCCCTTTAATGAACTTGTTTTGAGGCATTATTTATGTTTACATTATTAGGTTATTTTGAATATTTCTACCTCTGCACTTTTTTCCAAAACTGTGAATGTTACAGAATATAAATGTGACTTATTTTGTTATACTGTCAACCAGTGTTGGCGTTAACACACTTTTTGTGTCTTTTTAACGCACTGAAATCAGAAGGGACGCAGATTTTATTTTTTTATATATTTTTTACCATTTGCGGCCCACAGCTAATGTTTTAAAGGCCCACGGAACATTCTAAAATACTATTAAAATAAACAAAAACATAACAAAAGTGAAATAAAAAAGCTCAAAGGTTAAATGTAATTTAGAAAAAGTTGCAATGTTGACTAATAAAACAAAGCTGTTTTTTTTTCTTTCAAACTGTCATTGCTCAAATCAAATCAAATCAAATCAACTTTATTTATAAAGAAAAACATAATATTGAATCAAAATCAATGTTATTATGAATTATTGAACTATCCAAGGTTCCGATTACTTCACATCAAATATTCCACTAAGAAAAATATTTTTGGTGGAAGATTTTGCAAATTTGGTAAATGAATAACCCAAAAATGTATATTTTGTTGTTTTCTTACTGTACCGAAAATGAACCGAACCGTGACCTCTAAACCGAGGTACGTACCGAACCGAAATTTTTGTGTACCGTTACACCCCTATGCGTTTGTGATTTATTTATGACTGTCAACATTTCAATTGACCTTTATCCAATGAGGAGCTCACCACTAAAACTGTCTTAATGCTGTTATCTACTACAGCTACCTGTTTATGTGCACCAAAATTGAGAAAAATCTGTCACCTCCATCGCTCTAAGTTTGATCATTTTCTTGTTCTTTAGTGACTAGGCTAACCTTGCACAATGCTGCTGTTAAAATGTGACTGTAATGTTAGCACTGTAGCTCACATGGCTATGTTAATGTTGTTTGTGTGCTCTTGCGCCACTTGTTAACATTGTTGTATGTGATATTCGACATCTATTACGTTGAAAAAGTGCAGAATTACAGTGTATATGTAAAAAATGGATGGAGTGCACAATAGCACACTCTGTTAGAGACAGGCGTGGACAAACATAGCTCATCAGCAATAAAACTACAGACACACAAAAGGGTTCCCACACACACTTCCAATACCCTACTGTGGGAATTCTGGGAATATTGAAAAATATTATGATAAAGGAGTCATATTACATTTGTTTCTGTACATTTAAAACACTTTCTTGTGGTCTACATAACAGGTATTGGTGATTCCCTGGTCAACATGTTGAAAAGACAGTTTTTACAGATCATTTTCAAGCCGATTTCTGACCGTCTCTTCAGGATGCGCCGTTTTGTGGGCAGTTTTATTAACGTGCCTACACTTTGACTGCATCCCCGTCAGCCATGTTGTCGTTAGTGTTTCCCTATGAAGTTTACTGACAGATACAGTCATGGCCAAAAATATTGGCACCCCAGCAATTCTGTCAGATAATGCACCACTTCTCCCAGAAAATTGTTGAAAATACAAATGCTTAGGTATTCACATGTTCATTTATTTTGTTTACATTGGAACAACATGAATTTATAATGAATTGATTAATAACGTGGACCCCGACTTAAACAAGTTGAAAAACTTACTCTGGTGTTACCATTTAGTGGTCAATTGTACGGAATATGTACTGTACTGTGTAAACTGTACTGTTTCATATAATGTATTCTCTTCCTTTGCAATCTACTAATAAAAGTTTCAATCAATCAATCAAAACACACAAAAAACCCCCTGGGTTTGTGTTTCAGTTGCCGTGACTGCAGGTTGGTTTCACCTGCCTCTGATTAGTGTTCAGGACGCTCACCTGCTCCTGGGCACTAATCAGAGAGCTATTTATTCCTGTTTCTCTCCACTATCAGTCAGGCTTCCTTGTTTGCATCACGCAACTGTTAGCGACGGCTATAGTTTTGATTCCTGTTTGATTCCTTAGCTTTTCCACCAGTGCTATCGGCAGGCTTTTGTTTTACTGTATTTCCTGGAGGATATATGCAAATAAATCAGATCCTACCTACACGCTTCGTCCGGAGTTTTTCGTCTGCATCTTGGGAGAACGACCTCCGCATAACCATGCAACCAAGTCGTTACATTACCAACTACAACGTTGGTCTACAATGGCGGACTCGCGCTAAGCTCTTTGAGTAAAACTTTACCATATATGGAGATATCCGCTGATGTCACCAATTGGAAAAAAGTCACAAGTTAGGCAAATTCCAAATAGGATTTAAATAAATTCAAACAAAAGTATGAAGGGAGGCAAGATTTGGTATAAATATCTCCATCGCCATGCCTCCATAGTTTGGTTTCACATTTTCTGCACTTATGCAGAGCCCACATACACAAAAACAGGTAACAATAGCTAAGAAAAGTTGGTTTTGCATAACAGGTCTACTTTAAGTTGAAATAGTCATGTATCACCGCCTCATCTCAAGTTGCTCTGCAGGTTTTAATGGCGGGCGCTGCGTGGAAGTTTTGCACCTATTGTTCCGCTCCTTGCATCCTGTAATCAATCATGTACTGTTTGGAGGGGACGGTTGGCTACTACTAGCGGCCCGAGCTGTCGGCAGCAACCACGCAGGTTGCGACAGTGCGTGTCTGCAGAACAAAAAGCAACAAATGCTCCTTTCAGTCATGCTGCACGGCGCAGTCATAGTGGAAACATTCACCTTGTCGGCCCAGACATGGACTGATGTGGAGATAACCTAACCTCTATTTCACCCCCATTACTAACCAATGTGTAAAGCTGTCGCCTATGGTAAATGAAATTCCACATACAGTACACTGTTCTTCTCCAATGAAGGGGGTTCTCCTCGTGTACGACATCACCAACTACCAGAGCTTTGAGAATCTGGAGGACTGGTTCAGCATGGTCAAGAAGGCCAACGAGGAATCTGACGTCCAACCTGTCATCTCGCTGGTAGGAAACAAAAGTGAGTGTCACACATACAAATCCACACAAAGCAAAAGCCTGGACACTACTGCTTGAGAACGTGTCGTAAAACAAGTAAGTAATAAAGTAGGCAAATGATCGTTCCACATGGGTCTGTGGATTCCTCCGCTTTCTTTACCCTCTCCCATATTTCATGTTCTGTGCCTGTGTTTGTCTGCGGAGGAGTGAGTGTTTGACGGGGTTTGTTGGAGCGCCAGAAAAACGATCTTGCTTAGGATAAGTCCGTCGATAAGGGGGAACCCCATGTTCAGAGCGATGGGAGTGCTGATGTTTGTGAACTCTGGGGGAGTCAACGGCGATGATTTAGGATCCGCGGACCATCAGAGACCGGGACACCCCTTATCTTTGCCCCCTGTCTCGCGGTCAGAGGCTCCTCTCATCAACAGCCTTCCCGTTCCCAAGTTGTGGGCTCCACCGACAAAGCAAGGTCGATGTTAACCAGACAGCTTAGGCCGTTATCAGCCCGCACCCGTCCCGCCATCTCCAAAATAATGAGTAATAATGATGACTCTTTTTTAAACATCCCATTTGACAGATGTGTTGTCCTGGTTGCTGCTGTGTTATGGTGAAGTGTCAGGGTGTGATTCTGCACCTTGATGGCCGATGATGAACAGCTAGCTAGAGTGCGGTCTGCACGTACACCAGCAGCCTGCGAATGTTAACTCAACAGGTCCACAGGTCACACTTGAAGTTTGTTCTGTCCAGAAACATTCTCTTGTCTTCACCTGAATCGCTGGCTTTGGAGTTGGGCGCCACTATTATTTAGGCTAGCAGTCCTGCACTGTAATTTTTAAGTAGCGTGCACACCCCCCCCTCCTTGTATAGCGCTATTTTCCAGACTACCCCATGTGTGTTTTGACAAAAATAGAAAATCCCACACAGATTGCCCCACTAGGAGCCATCAATCACCTTTTGATACTTTATTAATCTCTCAGCCCTCCTGTAGACAATTTTCTTAGACAACTTGAAGGCTTCGTCTTGTCTCCACATCTACACACACGCATTTAGCAATCTTCCAGTCGGCCCGTGTGTTTTTACGTTTCATGCTATATTTGTGTTTTTTCCCAACTGGGATTCTTGGTTTTGCAGCAACAACAATGAACATGTGATTTTGCAGCATTCTTTCGAAGTTGAGATCTCGTTTTATTTTTCCGAAGCGTTCCCATGATGCGGGACGAGTTGGGCAACATGTTTGCGACAAACCCGAAATAGACGCACAGACATAACAAGAAGGAGCTTGTAAAAACAACATTTATGTGTCTGTGAGTACCGGTCTCAGGGGGAGTTTTGACACTCGTGAACATTTCCATTTAAATCAACTTGAGGTGAAAGCCTAAGATAGTCATATACATTTTATGTCCGTATTGGGGTAGGTTTCTATTTAAAAAGGTGCTATACTGCCTTTGAAAAATACCAATACTTTATTTTTTTTTTTCATGGACATGACGGCGCGTTATGGTGACATTGCTGGTCATGCGAGCCGAGGCGCATCTCGCAAGTCAACACACACAGACCACTTGCAAGCAGAAACAGCTAGAGACCGAAGAGGGAGAATGGACGTATTTTGGCTTAAAGGGGAACATTATCACCAGACCTATGTAAGCGTCAATATATACCTTGATGTTGCAGAAAAAAGACCATACATTTTTTTAACCGATTTCCGAACTCTAAATGGGTGAATTTTGGCGAATTAAACGCCTTTCTATTATTCGCTCTCGGAGCGTTGTGACGTGCCAAAATCCGCCATTTTCTCAAACACATTACAAACACCGAGTCAAGTCAGCTCTGTTATTTTCCGTTTTTTCGACTGTTTTCCGTACCTTGGAGACATCATGCCTCGTCGGTGTGTTGTCGGAGGGTGTAACAACACGAACAGGGACGGATTCAAGTTGCACCAGTGGCCCAAAGATGCAAAAGTGGCAAGAAATTGGACGTTTGTTCCGCACACTTTACCAACGAAAGCTATGCTATGACAGAGATGGCAAAATGTGTGGATATCCTGCGACACTCAAAGCAGATGCATTTTCAACGATAAAGTCAAAGAAATCTGCCGCCAGACCCCCAGGAAAAGAGAGCGGATGAGGGTATATCTACAGAATATATTAATTGATGAAAACTGGGCTGTCTGCACTCTCAAAGTGCATGTTGTTGCCAAATGTATTTCATATGCTGTAAACCTAGTTCATAGTTGTTAGTTTCCTTTTAATGCCAAACAAACACATACCAATCGTTGGTTAGAAGGCGATCGCCGAATTCGTCCTCGCTTTCTCCCGTGTCGCTGGCTGTCGTGTCGGTTTCGCTTGCATACGGTTCAAACCAATATGGCTCAATAGCTTCAGTTTCTTCTTCAATTTCGTTTTCGCTACCTGCCTCCACACTACAACCATCCGTTTCAATACATGCGTAATCTGTTGAATCGCTTAAGCCGCTGAAATCCGAGTCTGAATCCGAGCTATTGTTGCTATAAACTTGCTGTTCTATCCGCCATGTTTGTTTGTATCGGCATTACTATGTGACGTCACAGGAAAATGGACGGGTGTATATAACGATGGTTAAAATCAGGCACTTTGAAGCTTTTTTTAGGGATATTGCGTAATGGGTAAAATTTTGAAAAAAACCTCGAAAAATAAAATAAGCCACTGGGAACTGATTTTTACCCTTCTGAAATTGTGATAATGTTCCCCTTTAAAAACTAACGATAAAGGCGGAGCTATAAACACTGAGGCTAATAGCCGTCCACAGTGTTTTAGCCAGTTCTAAATCACTAATCCTCACCTTCATGGCGACAAATAAAACATCCCTGCAGGACGAGAAATAGCTAAACATGCCTAACTACTAGGGATATCCGATAATGGCTTTTTTGCCGATATCTGATATTCCGATATTGTCCAACTCTTAATTACCGATTTCGATATCAACCGACACCGATATATACAGTCGTGGAATTAACACATTATTATGCCTAATTTGGTTGTGATGCCCCGCTGGATGCATTAAACAATGTAACTTTACCATGAATTGATTAGCATGGACCCGGACTTAAACAAGTTGAAAAACGTATTCGGGTGTTACCATTTAGTGGTCAATTGTACGAAATATGTACTGTACTGTGCAATCTACTAATACAAATTTCAATCAATCAATCAAAAACAAGGTTTTCCCAAAATAAGAGAACAACTTCAACTCCAGTTATGGAAAAAAGTGCCAACATGGCACTGCCATATTTATTATTGAAGTCACAAAGTGCATAATTTTTTTTAACAGGCCTCAAAACAGCGTGGCATTTGGGACATGCTCTCTCTGAGATAATCCTGATACCCACTACAACTATAGGAAATACTATACTTTGACTTTCACAAAGTGCATTATTATTATTTTTTTTTAAACATGCCTCAAAGCTACAGCTCTGAATATGACAAATGTATGATCCTGTAACTACTTGGTTATCGGATTGATACCCAAATTTGTGGTGTCATCCAAAACTAATGTTAAGTATCAAACAACAGAAGAATAAGTGATTATTACATTTTAACAGAAGTGTAGATAGAACATGTTAAAACAGAAAATAAGCAGATATTAACAGTAAATGAACAAGTAGATTAATAATTCATTTTCTACCACTTGTCCTTAATAATGTTGATAAAATAATAGAATGATAAATGACACAATATGTTACTGCATATGTCAGCAGCTAAATTAGGAGCCTTTGTTTGCTTACTTACTACTAAAAGACAAGTTGTCTTGTATGTTCAGTATTTTATTTAAGGACAAAATTGCAATAAGAAACATATGTTTAATGTACCATAAGATTTTTTGTTAAAATAATGCAATTTTTTGTGGTCCTCTTTATTTAGAAAAGTACCGAAAAGTATCGAAATACATTTTGTACTGGTACCAAAATATTGGTATTGGGACAACAGACACAACACTAATTGTGAGTAATGTGGCTAATACATGTTAAAACAGAAAATAAGCAGATATTAACAGTAAATTAACAAGTAGATTAATAATTAATTTTCTACCACTTATCCTTAATCATTTTGACAAAATAATACAATGGAAAATGACACAATATGTTACTTCATATGTCAGCAGCAAGTTGTCTTGTATGTTCACTATTTTATTTATAGACAAAATTGCAATAAGAAACATATGTTTAATGTACCGTAAGATTTTTTTGTTAAAATAATGCAATTTTTTGTGGTCCCCTTTATTTAGAAAAGTACCGAAAATGACTAAAAAGTATCAAAATACGTTTTGTACCGGTACCAAAATAATTGTGAGTAATGTGGCTATTACACGTCAAACATAGAGGGTTGGTCCATTACTGACTGCTGTAACACTTTCCACTTTTCAGGGAAGACTATGCAAGATTGTCTGAGCTGAGTATGTAGTTTTCTTTGTGACAATACGTGGGTTACGATGCGATTTAAAAACACTTTTTTTATTAAACAATGATTTGATGCGATTGAATTTAGTGTATTAACGATTCGATTCTATGATTAACATTTGTCGATGGACACATTCTTTTTTACAGGACAAAAGAACAAAATAATTCCTTCCTGCATATATATATCTTCATGTTTGAGGATAAACAGTTAGGACCTTGGCACCAAGCACTCAGACTAGATCTGTCCAAGCTAAGTCTAGGATCATGAACTGATGAAAACTACTCGGATGAGAGACCAAACGTCTTCTAAGACAACGAATCAGTTTAATGTCATGAGAATAACAATAACCTGATGAATGAGAACACCCACAGGCACATTCATCTTCAAATATATAAAAAAAAAAAGGTTGATTGAATGTTGCCGGTAAAGAGAGCATGACACGGAGATTGAACCCGTTGTGCGAGAAGGTTGCATTTTGTAAGTAAGTAAAGTACATTTTTATTTATAAAGCCCTTTTCAAGCACTGTACGAAAAATAGGTGAAGTAAAACAACAATTCAATTTAAAACAACAAGGGCAACATCATAAAAAGGATACAAAGTGGATTAAAAATGATAGGCAAAAGGTGCATTAACTAAAAGCTTTACTAAAAAGAGAAGTTTTCAAATGTTTCTTAAAAGTTTCAACACAGTCAAGATCACGGAGGGACTGGTGCAAATTGTTTCAGAGTCTGGGAACTATAGCCTGGAATGCCAGGTCTACACGGGTTTTAAAAAAGGGTTTTTGGGATCTTTAGAAGACCCTGGCCTGAAGACCGTAGGCTGCGCCCTGAAGAGTAGGGGCATAGCAAGTCAGTGATGTACTGAGGGGCCCCACCATGCAACGCACGGAATGTCAGGACTAAAATCTTAAACTCAAGGTGGAATTTAACTGGAAGCCAATGAAGACTGGATAAAACGGGGGTGATATGGGCTGTTCTGGGTGCACCGGTCAAAAGTCTGGCAGCCGCATTTTGTACAGTCTGAAGTCTCTTTGTTGAAAAGAGTCAAAAGAGAATTGCAATAGTCAATTGATCAGGGGGATCTTTTTATCGGGAGCCATTATCAGAGTTTCCGTTTTGTTTGAATTTATCTAGAGGAAATTTGAGGACATCCAGTTTAAATAAAGGATACACACTCCAAGAACTCAGATAAAAAGTAAAACTCTGGATCATGGAAGGAACATAACAGTTGAATATCATCTCATATCATTGTGAGTATCATTGTGAAGTAAAGAAAGACAAACTGCGATCTGTCTGAGCCGCCATTACTTGAGATGTTACAATATTCACAGACGGCACAACACAGAGATGGTCTGCTTGTTGACGTGCGGATAATTATTTGGCTGCCAGCCGTGACTTTCGCCTTGTTTGAAAGATAAACTGTCTACTGATTGCTAGTCTTGCGTGACGCCCGGTCCATGTGTCTACGTCTGTTCTCGTCTCCAGTTACGAAAGTAACGTAACAAGCACATACCGTATTTTCGGCACTATAAGGCACACCGGATTATAAGGCGCACCTTCAATGAATGGCCTATTTTAAAACTTTTTTCACATATAAGGCGCACCGCATTATAAGGCGCATAGAATAGATGCTACAGTAGAGGCTGGGGTTACGTTATGCATCCATTAGATGGAGCTGCGCTAAAGGGAATGTCAACAAAACAAATAGTGATTGTACTGCACTTCTACTTGCTGCGCTCTTCTGTTCAACAACCCACTGTTCGAGTTTGTCCTCCAACTGTAGCCGTCTCGCTTTGTTCCCTCGGAAACTCTGTTTAGACTTCTTTACTTGGCGCAGGTCATCATGTTGCTTCCTCCACTTCCGCACCATTGATTCGTTAATGTTGAATTCTCTCGCTGCTGCTCTATTCCCGTGTTCTACTGCGTGACTGATCGCCGACTTCATTTCCCCCCGTAGAAGAAGAAGGGTGCTTCGTCTTCTACGGGGGAAAATGAAGTCGACGGCTGCTTACCGTAGTTGCGAGACCTGTTGTGGCTCAATACTGGTCCATATATAAGGCGCACCGGATTATAAGGCGCACTGTCAGCTTTTGATAAAATCTGAGGTTTTTAGGTGCGCCTTATAGTGCGGAAAATACGGTAATTCTTTTCACGGACAACCCTGGCTCTCGTGTCCTTTCAAAGACAAAAACCCTCAACTGATTTCTACTTGGGCACAACCGGTTTATGTGTATACACTCGATTGAGGGGGCTTTAAGCCGAACCGGCCGCTTCTCGAAACGGAAATCTGGTCGCATCGGTTTATCGTTAACAACCCTAGTCTAAGGGGAATTTTCTTTGCCACAGACATCCACAAGATTATGTGAGACGTCAGAGGTCATCGACTCAAGTTGGATGACATTCTATTACAGATAACTCTTCCAACCATACATTTTATGGACATTGCATCGCGTTCTAAGGAATGGTTGTCCAAAACGAAATGTGAGGGGTGTTGTTTGTTGCATTCCAGAAGCTCAACCATGAGGCTGCATTGCAGTGAGAATGGTTGGCTTATCCTCTGTTTTAATTGGAACACTGTCCTCTCTCAAGGTAATTTGCGGTAATCAACCATTGGGTCAGACCACTTTCTCCATGATGATGTCCCCTCCTTTCCTTCCTTATACCTTGGCCCGACCGCTGCTTTGCATGGCAGTGCTAGTCCCAGGGAACAACCTCCCTTTTCTTCTTCACCTCAGCGTGGCCATCCATGTGCTCACCGAGGCACCACCGGCACGCTTCACGCTCTCGCCCCTGACGCGCTGCCCAGATGCTTGCGTTGAAGAATGGCACCACTTGTAACAATTCAGAGGGGAAGCCAGTGAAATATTTGGATGAGGCTGCCCGTGAACGCACTCTGCACACAATCCAAACATGCCTTTGGGCAAAGCGGCACACTTGTGCTGCTGCTGGGTACGTGAGGACTGAAGGAATGCTAAGTTCTGTCCAAACATACTATAAATGTATCTTAAGAGTGCGGTCCAGTGTGACACCATATGGAATTGTGTATAGAGGAATGTTGTAGTGATTCAAACTAAACTGGGACTCTGGTTGTTTAATTTCGTTTATGAAATGATAGAAATGTAATTACTCTAAAATGATTAAAATGGAATAAATCTGTTCCAGAGTCAAACTGTGACGGTCCCGTATCGTACAAATTTCCTGCAAGTTCAAATAAATCTCCAAAGCTTTACAAAAGTGCAATATAAGTCCAAAATGTAGCCTTGATGCTGGTGTTAAGGCAGTTAAAAGTGCTTTTACTAAGCCTTACTGGGAACATGCTGTTTAATGTGTAGCTTTAATGCTAATGAGCTATGTTATGTCTCCGGCAAAAAGTGTGTGGCTCCAAAAAACGCTACCTTGCACCTTATGCCCTTTTACGTAATTGATGCCATAAATGACATACAGCCGCATAAACATTGAGGACACAAACGTTAGCAATGCTAGATAGCTGTGCAAGGTAAAGCGCCAAAATTGTAGCCATATTTATCAGCATGATCATCTTATCGTCTTAGCAGCAGGTCTCCAGGTTTTATTTCAAGATGTGTAGTGAAGCCTGCAGCCTCCCCGCAACCCAAAGGTGTGTATACATGGGTTGGACTCATCTAGCTATGGGTGGATCGGAAGAAGGAGGCTTTTCCTTCGTAGCGTCATAAAAACGTCAAAAGCGAGCGTTTACATGCCTCCTCTCTCAAAAGTGGAGCAAACAAATAAGGGAGATGATAGATTTTTCTCACGTTTGGTGCTCTTAAACCGGCCTTAGTGACACAAATTACTCTCAGAACATAATTTAAAACTTCATAATAGGGGACATTTAGAGTCAATTCAAAAGGAAATCTTGCTTTATAGTTATTGGACCTAATTTTCCTATTGTCAGTTTCTGACATGTACATCAGCATTCAAATAATTAGGGTTCTTCTATAATTATAAAATGGATAATAAAGAAATTATAGATTAGACTTATTGCGCTTTTTTTTTACTGACTTAAAGCGTGTGACACTCACAACTCATATTTCATTCACTCCGCATTCACAAGGTGGTGGTAAGCTACATTTGTTTCCACTGCTGCCCTGGGACAGACTGACGGGAGCGTGGTTGCCAATTTAGGGCGAGGGCCTCCCCGACCGCCATCAAACATTCATACACCAGCGTGGTCTGCACTGGAGGCAAGGCGGGTGAAGTGTCTTGCTCAAGGACTTAACGGCAGTGAGTAGGATGGTGGAAGCCAGATTCGTACCAGGAACCCTCAAGTTTCTGGAAGGCCGTTCTACCATGTGAGCCCCGTCGCCCTTTTCCACATGATATATCGTTCATGGGACCTGATATAAATGTCCTTGTACTGCTTGTGTTAGTAGGTGCAACATTTATCAAGCCAATTTGTTTTTATTGAGCAGTGATCGCAAAGGTCCCTCCCATCTCCAGTGATCTCTCTCCCCCAGGAGCTCCGAGACCATCAATCACAGCCTCGCACAGCCCCTATTTGGGTGACTTAAATGGGTTCAGTACTCTTAACCCCTCCTCATCACTCACGGGGTCTTTGCTCACAGGGTCTTGGCGGCCGATTCGCTCGGTGTTCTCCATGAGAAACTCCTTACCGTTTCCCTGATATTTTACTGACTCGGCTTTTTGTGCCTTTTGATGCGCTCTCAGTGTCTCTATTGTGCACCTTCACAAACACTAACTCTTTCAGATAGACACTCAGCCTTATCTCTGGCTCATGTGTGGACGTTTGCTCTGGTCGCCCTCACTCACGGTCAAGTCTTTTAATTGGCTGTGTCGTTGTTGTATCAAACAGCATGGGCGCGTTTGCCTTGAATGCGGATCTCTCTGCGTGTCATTACCTTACATTACACTTTTTCCCTCCATGGGAGAGTCCAAGCAAAAACATGAATCTTGCCTTGAAGCAAGTTTGCCACCAACATTGTCCGGCTATGTCTACACCAGTGGTTCTTAACCTGGGTTCGATCGAACCCTAGGGGTTTGGTGAGTCGGCCTCAGGGGTTCGGCGGAGCCTCCGCCATGGAGGTAAAGACACATCCGACTTATCGGGTAAATAGAAACTTCTCCCAATCAGCGTATTATGGATACCCCCAAACAATGTTCCCTCTAATTTTCCATCTGATTTGCAGGTTGTTTGATTGATCGATTGAACCTTTTACTAGCAGATTGCAAAGGAAGAGAATACATTATATGAAACAGTACAGTGTACACAGTACAGTACATATTCCGTGCAATTGACCACTAAATGGTAACACCCGAATACGTTTTTCAACGTTAATCGATTCATGGTAATGTGTGTAAGGTGTGTAATTTGTTGTGAGTTCATGCACTGTGTTGGTTTTGGTCTTTGAACAAGGTGATGTTCATGCACGATTCATTTTGTGCATCAGTAAAAAAACATAACTTTTTCTTGAATTTGAACAAAAAAAACATTTTATTTTTCACAAAAGAAGGGTTCGGTGAATGCGCATATGAAACTGGTGAGGTTCGGTACCTCCAACAAGGTTAAGAACCACTGGTCTACACTAAGCCGGATAACCCCTTAAACGAATAATTATTTAGCCTAAGCCCCGTTTCAGCCACACTAAACCATCGTTTAAGGTTCCCCTCCTCGGACAATTTTTTACACGGGTAAGTGCGCCGTATATTTCTTGAATCTCCATTTCTTAGCTTTGTATGGACTCATTGATCGTTTACAAACTGAGTTCGGAGAGGAAGTGACGCCAGAAAGACCGCGGCCCACACAGGAAGCGACGTCAGAAAGAACGCGCCACAGCCAGCTTCATAATAAAGCGGTTTCGTAACTCTGAGGTAACCACCGGAAATATGGAGGCGAGACATGCCCGTGTTTCTCCTTCCGTCTGTACTGACGCTTGTGGAAATCACACATGAATACCTTAAGAGAAAGCGATTGCAGCTATTTCGGTTACAACACTTCTCAGACGGCAAGAGAACTTTTGAATGTCCAGGTCAGCTGTGATTCTACTTACCTAAAAAGTTTGTCCATTTGTCGAATGAGATTCAACGAGAATGCGGGCTCCCGTGGATGTGATAAAAAAGATAGCGCATTGTATTACCTGGCCGTCGAGGGAAGACTACGGAAAACATTGAATGCATTTGGACTGGCAAAGCAGACTGTATCAGTTATTGTCCGCTATGTATGACGCGGACTCAACGTCTAGGTCCAGAGTATATAAAGTCACCAAAACTGAATGGACAATGAAGGTGAAGGCAAAAGAGTGAGAAGTGTCCTGACCAGATGTCTAGATCTCGAGATTGATTGTTGTAAAATGTTGTTTGTCACATTGTGTACTTTCACGTGTCCAAAAAAGATTTGATTAATTTATGATGTCTCAGGTGTGATTCACTACAATAGGGCTCCACAGCACACTGGATTCCTGTTAATTGAAATACCACAAGACTGGATACTGTTCAGATAAGTTAAATTTAAGAACTTGCACACAAAGCAACACTGGAGGTGACTATGACGTGCACATTTTCCGCGCATGCGTATTAGGTCGCGTTGTGCCGGCGGACGGAGGGGGGAGAGGGTCTTAAATGACCATTGTGTGTGTGTGGACAAGGATAAGGTTAGGTGGGATTTACCCTGGATAACCTTAATGTAGAAGGGGACTCAGTCTTGACACTTCCTCAGCTGAATCGCCACCACCTGTCACCTGTGTGCCTCCCGTAAAGCTGCCCTAGTTCCTGTCTGTTCAGTGTAGGCCTGCACATTTCTCAATAGAGAGATGCTCATAAGGAGCTCAATGCGCTTCTGTTTTTGGTTTAGCTGAAAAATGTTTTTTCTGGCTCAACCCACTCGTACTTAGGTCCTCTTACAACAAACTAAAAGGTCCTAATTGCCCCCGAGGGAAAGGTTTAGCCACAATAGACATGTGGTGGGACAAAAGCCCAGTACTCTTGCACCCTCAACCCCTCCCCAGATTTGTCGGGATGAACACGTCAGCAGTGTCTGTTGCACGGTAGGTTGTGCAACCGCAGCTTTGACACTGTATATACAGTATATAGACCTAGTTAAGGCATGGTTTACGGCTGGATAAAAACCTGGAATGTCTACCATTTTGCAGCAAATCCAGCGTTTCCTTTTTCTCTTCACTTTTTTATTCGTCCTAAAAGGGTCGGCACAGACATATCGAGTTGTCCCAGTAAACTCCGCCGGCTGTCTTTTTTTTTTTTTAAGAAAGTCTGGACAGAGACGGAAAATGTAGACTCGGGTTACAGCTGGAATAAAGTGGGATGAGTGAAGAACTCCAGCTGTATTACATTGCGACAGATAAGTGGTGTAACGATCCCCGTGGCTGATGCTAAGCTGTGAGACCGGCACAAATACTTTCAGGAGTTTGTTTAAGCTCATTTGTGGCACTTCCAACGTAACACAAATTGAACTATGATTTAATTGTGACTTGCTGACTCTGCTGTGCTCCCCTCCCCAGTGCCTCTCATCTCTTTTGACTCTTGTGCCTGTTAAAACATGGAAAGTCCTCATTCATTCTAGCCATCCATAAAGCAAATATTGTTGCACATGCAGCCGATGATCAGTCTTCCAATACCGTCTTGTGTGGTCAGTCACGGGCCATTTGAGTTGCACAGCAAGGCTTAGCCACCTGACCTGCATGCATCCTGGAACCCTCCTGGAACCCCCATCTTTCTAAGGCTCCACTTTATTTCTTCACTTCTCCACAACATTGATATGGAGGAATTTGGGGGTACGAGGGGGGCATGCGTTGACACAAGGTTTTTGGTGTATTCGCAACTGACATGCATCCCCTGCTTTGGTCGTTGTTATTAAAACACAACTGGCAATTTGTAATTTGCCAAATCTCCAATTACATCACTGACTTCACGCACTGTTCTTGGATCAGCTCCTATTTGCACTGGGAGTCTAACGGCCTGCTTTCATAAGACAAAACAACTCTTTTTAACTTGGTTGATTACCACTGCTTCAGTGTTAATTTTGACAGCAGTTTTTAATTCAGTTTTGGTCATAGTCTCTTGAAGAAAATGTATTTCATTTTTAGTCACATTTTTGTCATCTAAATTGATTTAGTTTTAGTCAGGGGTGTCAAACTCATTTTAGATCGGAGTCCACATGGAGGAAAATCTACTCCCAAGTGGGCCGGACTGGTAAAATCACGGCACGATAACTTAAAAATAAAGACAACTTCAGATTGTTTTCTTTGTTTAAAGATAGAACAAGCACATTCTGAAAATGTACAAATCATAATGCTGTTGTTTTTTTTTTTTACACTTACATGTTGCGGTTAATATTATTCTATCTTTATTTGTCGTTATTTATATTTTCTGAATACATTATGTGATAATGTTCATCAGTCAACTCATTGGTGTTAATTTTCAATTGAATAAATTATGTGATAATGTTCATTAGTCAACTCATTGGTGTTATTTTTCAATCAATCAAGATAAAAAAATTATATCAAAATCAAATTACAGGATGTTATTTACCGGTATGTAGTTTGATAATTTTCCTCGACTGATGTACTTACATCATGTGTTTTATTTTGTACATATGTAGCATCATCTACAAAGATACAAATAATTGCTATTGTGTACTAACATCATATGGTTTATTTTGTACATATGTAGCATAATCTACAAAGATACAAAGAATTGCTATTGCGACATCCAGTGGACACATTTAGAACAGCTGTTTCTATCCTTAAAAAAAAACAGGTTCATTTTTATACTTAGCAAACTCATCCCGCGGGCCGGATACAACCTTTAGAAGACCAACATTTCTCAACATTCTCGTCGACTAAAACTACAGTTAATTTTGTCGACTAAAATATAAAGTATACAGGATAACGCATCTTGGAAGTTGTCTTAAACCACTATTTTTTAAGGTTATTCCAGCGCATCTTAAAAACTAAATTCACAACAAGACCGACATGCCATGAATATATCAATAAGTACATTTCTCACTAACCTTACTGTGTGGTATTATTTTGTCTGCAATGATGCATTTAAAAAAAATATTGAGTAATATATACAGTAACTAAAATGGTCATATGAAGAAACAAATGTTTTATTCTATATTGTGTATAACGACACTGAGTGTGCACAGTCCCATTTAAATACAGCAACCAATGTTATGGATCTAGAACAGTGATTCTCAAACTGTAATACAGGTACCACTAGTGGCACGCCGGCTCCATCTAGGGCAGGCGTGTCAAAGTCATTTTAGCTCAAGGGCCACGTGGAGGACAATCTATTCCCAAGTGGGCCGGACTGTTAAAATCATGGGATGATAACTTGAAAACAAAGACAACTTCAAATTGTTTTCTTTGTTTAGGAATAGATCAAGTACATTCCGAAAATGTACAAATCATACTGTTTTTTTGTTTGTTTGTTTTTTACACTTACATGTTGCGCTCAATAGTATTCTATCGTTATTTACACTTTCTAATGTGATAATGTCCATTAGTCAAATAGGTGGAATTAAGTCTGGCAGAATTTTAAAATGCTGCCATTAGCGGTCATTTTCACTCTTATCAGAAGATGAAATGAATAATAATATCAAAATCAAATTACAGGATGTTAATAATGCACTTTACTCATTTTCCTCAACAGATGTACTAACATCATGTGGTTTATTCTGTTCATATGGAGCACCGTCTCCAACACAACTTGTGAATTTGGGCTCATTTCTTAAATCACACATGCATATATATTATTTTAACATATCTATGTGCACTCAGAAAATGTGTCCCCATGCAGTCATTAGTACAACAGGAAATGTACAGATGATTAAAAGCATTGATATGGGTAGAAATATCACAGCTCACATTAGCAACAACATTTTTGACAATCAAGGCATGAACTTAACAATCCACATTTTGTACACTATCACTAATAAGCAGCGTAAGTAAGCACGTAGTGTCCAAACACGGAAGTGTTGCCTCCATCTTAACATGGCACATAGCTCCGCCTCCTCTGAATTAATGCATGCTCAAGCAGAAGGGGATACAACAAATTGTTATTGCGGCATCCAGTGGACACATTTAGAACAGCAGTTTCTTTCTTTCAAAAATGTCAGCTTTATTTTTTAATTGGCAAACTCATCTCGCGGGCCGCTTAAAACCTGCCCCTGCCGGATCTGGGCTGCGGGCCGTACGTTTGACACCCCTAATCTAGTGGTACGCCAAAGAATTCCCTAATTAAATTAAAGTGTTTTATTTTCATATTTAAACACAGTGTTATTGTTAAAAATGTGTGCAATGTTGGAGTGGACAAAAATATTAAATCTACTTCTTAAATAAAACCTCTGCCTTGTTTTTAATAAATACTTATTCCCGCTACTCGTTTTTTTTAGGTATCTTTTTGATAACATGGGCTGTACGTGCAGGTTCAGAACGAAAACGACCTATGTTGTTGTGCCAAGCCCTTAAGCCAGGGGTCGGCAACCCAAACGGTTGAAAAACAAATCTGTCTGGAGCCGCAAAAAATCAAAAACCTTATATAAGTGTTATAATGAAAGCAACACATGATGTAAGTGTCTATATTAGCTATATTAACCTATTATCAAAATGACTATGTGTCGCAGGCTGACACAAATCTTCATTGACAGAAATGTTGAAATGTAATATTTATTCTACACTTTTTTACAACATAGGAAAACATTAGTAATACTTCTCAAAGGGTGAGATAACTCCTGGAAATGACTGCCTTAGAATGGCCAAAGGTATAGATGTGTGTGTCCAAGTTATAGGAAACTTCTTCTAATGGATTTATTACAATCTTTGCAAGCTGGGTAATGTTTGCTGTGGTCTGGAACAACATGGCACACTAACACCTATCAGAAATGCAGCCAATATTACATACAGATAATGTGTCATGAGACATACAAATATAAACTAAATACACAGAGGAAATTAAATGAGTTCAATTATACAAAATATACAAATACCTTAAATTGTGTGTTAGCATCGATTAGCTCACAGTCATGCAGTGAACAACTATGCCTGATTAGCTCTCCAACAAGTCAATAAAATCAACAAAGCTCACCTTTGCACAGTATAAAACGTTTGGTGGACAAAACGAGACAAAGAAGGAGTGGCATAAAACACGTCTTTCTGTGGCAGCGTAGGAGAAAGTTGTACATGTAAACAAACTACGGTGAGTTCGAGGACCGCTGAATTTAGGAGGACAAAATGGCGCTCGCCAAATACTCTCATCAATGAAGCATGTTTAATATAAACAGTCTAACAATTAGGAAGGTTTGTGTCATGTTTGTCCTACAGAAACCATAGTAAAACTAAAATGTATTTTCCCCCCAAACTTTTTCCATTTCTGAAAAAGCTCCAAGGAGCCACTAGGCCAGCGCTAAAGAGCCGCGGGTTGCTGACCCCCGCCTTAAGCAGAACTCACTTTCCATGTTTTTAGGTATCTTTTTGATAAAATGGGCTGTGCGTGCCGGTTGAAATTCAGAACAAAAACGACCTATGTTGTTGTGCCAAGCCCTTAAGCAGAACTTACGTTCCATGTCAGGAGTCTCCGGTGTGACTAATATTTAACTCATACAAGATGCCTGTGGCCCTAATAATAATGAATAGACTCATAGGGATGTAACGCGTCCAATGATGAAGGCTCCCCTGTGCTCTGTAGAAATATTATATAGCGCATAGCTGTGCTTCGGCCTCACCGAGGCACGCATTACTGCTCGGCCATAAAAGTCCACTTAGTTTAACAGCGGCAGGAGAGCTCGGAGGACACGGCCAGTGAAACCCCAGGCAGCGTCTTGTGCGGTCAGCTCAGAACTGGGCCTTTTGTTCACTTTTCACAAGTCTTGAGGGCCAACTAACCCAAAGGCTCTTGGACCCAGGTTTTTACTGCAAGCAGAGCAGCTACCGCCAGACTTTTAGGAGCGGGGAAGACCACATTGTTGCGAGGCCACCATAGGAGAGAGTGTGATTGAGGTGTGAAAACGTGCGTGTGACGCCGCACGTGTGCTTTTCATGAAAAACGATCAAATGACAAGATGAGCTGTGATCAATGAGCTGTCGACAGAACACTTCTGACCTAGTGGAAAGCAAGTCCCCTGACGTTCCTGGCCGGTTTCAGGCCACCGGGACAGGGGGTGGGGGGTGCCGCCGCACAAAGAGCGCTCTGTCTCTGTCAGGATTCCCCCGAGGAGTCTCGCAAAAAGGCCCCGCTCACCTCCGACAACACCAGCCGGCTAACAGCACTTCATCTGTCCGTAGTCACTGGAAGCCCTCGTGATTATGTTATTACCGACGCTTTAATATGCTGATGATTGCTTCTCATTATTCTGTCACCGGCCATATTCGCGTTGATCCACGCGTACAAGGAATTAATTGATAGCACAGAATTGCTGCGTTGTTATGGAGGAACCAGGTTTTCCTAAATTGTAAAAGGTGGTTCAGCCCGCAAAAATATAAAGACTTCGTTTTATATGTCAGGCACTTTTCTAATAAAATGATACAAATGGTTTTAGTCTGAGTAAAGTAAACATCGAACAATGTTGTCGCTGTCTGGAGTGCCCTTACCTGCGAATAACGTCTTCTTGTCTTTATTAGTTAGAAAAATCTTTCTTAATGATTTGTTTTTGATTGGAAAAAAGTTCAAATGACCGCTGTGTATTATTTGAAGTCATAAAAGTATGTTGCACATATTGTAAATTACCAAGTCGAGTGTGACTTATATATGTTTTTTTCCTTCTTTGTTATGCATTTTCGGCCGGTGCGACTCATACTCCGGAGCGACTTATACTCCGAAAAATACGGTAAATTGAACGTCATTTCAATTAATTTTTATATATAACAGGCATTGATCATCTGCCAAAAGGCGTTGGTACTGAGAAAGCCGATAGAACAAATATCTTGGACCTTCATTTGACTTTGCAGTCGCAGAATTGACATTTCCTTTTTTCTTTGATTTATTATTATGTCCCTTTACAGGCCCTTAAATCTGTTGGTACACACTTCAGCTTTTCGTGGTAGGGGGCTTGGGTAGGGTTGCGTCAGGAATGGCATTCGGTGAAAAATCTAAGCCAAATCATCATGCGATAGTCTCGCTGTGGTGACATACAGAGCATCGGAAAAGTATCCACAGCGCTTAACTTTTTCCACATTCTATTATGTTGCAGAAAAAAATC
Source organism: Nerophis lumbriciformis (assembly GCF_033978685.3). NCBI lineage: Eukaryota > Metazoa > Chordata > Actinopteri > Syngnathiformes > Syngnathidae > Nerophis > Nerophis lumbriciformis. The sequence goes on along the minus strand of NC_084563.2, from coordinate 20,262,152 downwards.
ATTTTGTCATCGAAATTTTACAGCTGATAACCCAAAATGACAATGTGCAAAGTTTTTATTTTATTTTGCAAATGTATTAAAACTCTTTAAATCACATGTACTTATGTATTGACAGGCTCTGCTCAATACTTTGTTGATGCACCTTTGGCATCCATTACAGCCTCAAGTCTTTTTGAATATGATGCCACAATCTTGGCACACCTATCTTTGGGCAGTTTGGCCCATTTCTCTTTGCAGCACCCGTTTCATCCAGGATGTCTCTGTACATTGCTGCATTCATCTTTCTCTCTATCTGGACTAGTCTCCCAGTTCCTGCCACTGAAAACCATCCCCACAGCATGATGCTGCCACCACCATGCTTCAGTGTAGGGATGGTATTGGCCTGGTGATGAGCGGTGACTGGTTTCCTCCCAACATGATGCCTGGCGTTCACGCCAAAAACTGCAATCTTTGTCTCACCAGACCAGAGAATTTAGTTTCTCATGGTCCGAGAGTCTTTCAGGTGCATTTTGACAAACTTTTTACTAAGAAATGGCTTCCGTCTGGCCACACTACCTAAAGACCTGATTGGTGGTTTGCTTGCATAGATGGTTGTCCTTTTGGAAGGTTCTCCTCTCTCCACGGAGGAATGCTGTAGCTCTGACAGAGTGACCATCGGGTTTTTGGTCGCCTCCCTGACTAGACTAAGATGAATGCAGCAATGTACAGAGACATCCTGGATGAAAACCTTCCCATTCAACCTAATGGAGCTTGAGAGGTGCTGCAAAGAGGAGTGGTTGAAATTGCCCAAAAAAACTTGAGGCTGTAATTGCTGCCAAAGGTGCATCAAAAAAGTATTGAGCAAAGGCTCTAAATACTTAGAGGTACATCTAATTTTATTTTTATTTTTATTTTTATTTTAAAGCATTTGCAAAATGTTTCTCATTTTCAGATTGTAATTATGGGATATTGTGTGGTGAATTTTGAGAACAAAAATGAATTGGACTCTAATGTAACAAAATGTGGAATAGGTGAAGCGCTGTAAATGCTTTCCGGATGCACCGTATAACGCAGGGGTCGGCAACCAAAAACGTTGAAAGAGCCATATTGAACTAAAAATACAACAAAAAAATATGTCGGGAACCGCACAAAATGAAAAGCCGTATCTAAGTGTTATAATGAAAGCAACACTTGATGTATGTGTCTATATTAGCTAAATTAGCTTATCAAAATGACTGTGTCGCAGGCTGAAGCAAATCTTCGTTGACAGAAATTTTGTAATGTAACATTTATTCCACACATTTTTACAACATTGGAAAACATTAGTAAAACGCAGGCTTCGCAGGGGGGTGAGATAACTCCTGGAAATGACTGGCTTTTAATGGCCAAAAGTATAGATGTGCGTGTCCAAGTTAAAGGAAACGGCAGGCTGTCTTCCTTTAATAGATTTATTACAATCTTTGGCAAGCTAGGTAGTGTTTGCTGTGGTCTGAAACAAAATGGCACACAAACAACTATCTGAAATGCAGCTAATATTACATACAGATAATGTGTCATGAGACATGCAAAACTAAATTATATACAAAGAGGATACAAGTAAAGGATATTAAATGAGCTCAAATATACCTACAAATGAGGCATAATGATGCAATATGTACATACAGCGAGCCTAAATAGCATGTTAGCATTGATTAGCTTACAGTCATGCACTGACCAAATATGCTTGATTAGCACTCCAACAAGTCAATAACATCAACAAAGCTCACCTTTGTGGATTCACGCACAGTATACAACTTTTGGTGGACAAAATGAGACAAAGAAGGAGTGGAAGATTTTACATGTAAACAAACCGTTGCGTCACAGTCCGCACTATGGTGAGTTCAAGAACCGCCGAAATGAGTAGGACAAAATGATGTTCAGCAAATACTGTCATCAGTGAAGCATACACACAAACATATTTAACAGAAGGCTTTCTAACAATTGGGAATGTTTGTGTCATGTTTGTCCTCAAACAAAACACATACTAAAACAAAAAATTTATTGTCCCCCCCGATCTTTTTCCATATTTAATACTTTTTTTAAAATGCTCCAGGGAGCCACTAAAGAGCCGCAGGTTGCTGACCCCTGGTTTAACGGGAAAAAGTTGTACCTAAGTTTTCATAAATCCCGGTTTAAGTATGATTTGCATTCAGTAAAATGTTCACAAAAAAATATGTTTCAGGTTTAATATGATAGATGATACCCCCCCTCCCTCCCAGCTCATTGCCACCAATAATCTCCAATAATGGTAAAAGTGATGTTATATGGAGTCTTTGATTGTCAGGCATGGATTAATATCAGTTACATTATTTCTTTTTGGAAAGATTGTTTGTTTTTCATACAATCTCATTTTCAACAGACCCTTTGGAACCGATTAATACTGGAAAATGAAGCCCCACTGTACATTATGAAAATGTTTGTGTACACTACTATAACTTAACTGCTCCACATGCTACATGCAGCTCTTCTGTCTTACCTGTGCTATTATTTATCTGACAAAAGAGCTGTTCTCAAACCCCTAAAGCTTGGCCCCCATAAGACGGATGGACTGAAAATGTATCAAACAGCTTAACAAAACAGCTTGTGTAGCTTTAGTGTGTTTCACCAAATCTCCACTAAGTTTAGTACACACATTTAGGGGCCCGACAAGCACATATCTGTATAATTTTAGCAAGGTTGGTTGACAAGACACGGCAGCCATGAAGCAAAAAGTTTTTGCAGAAACACGGGCAGAGACTTAGCAATGCGTTAACCATAAGTCATTGACGATTTATCCAATGATTATAAAACTATGAGGAAAATATGACTGATAGCATATATGTCATATATGGCATATATAGAGAGTGCCGCAAATATAATTCACAGGGATTTTCTCATTTTCAACTGTTCATTCACGTTTTCTAGAAAACATCTTCCAAAAATTGCTAATTTTAACAATTTCCTCAAAAAGCTTTTACTGTAAAGGGCTTTGTGGATCACATCCAACCACCACATTACTTGTTTACCTTGTGTGTTTTCAATAATTCCTTTTTTAGCGTTGTGTTGTGTTGTGCCATCTACAGTCTGCGTTCTTAGGTAATGTTGGAAGTGATCGGCTCTCCCTTGGGGTTGATTCGTCCTGGCCCGTGTAACATTCTCTTAATAGGTTTTGACCCCGAGAGCCCCCCTGACAACAAGCGGCCCACCATTCCTGCCACATTCCACCTTCAGTTCTCAGACACGGCCTGTAGCTGCTGTTTAGCTTAAAACCAGGCTGCCAGCCATTAAATATGCTCTGGCCTTTGTATTTTCTGTAAAACGTGTCGCAATTGGTTCCCAGCAGCCTACTTGCAGGGCCAATAAGTAGGTGGCTCTTAAAAAAGCCTGCTGATGATTACACAATGCAATACAGAGACGATGGTTCTGTCTTGGAAGGTACACGGCAAAAATTCTTGGTTGTAGTTCCAATTTTAATTTCTTGGAAGTTACCAATAAAAAAAACGATGTTCCACATTTACCAATATGTGTACAAATCTCGGTGACTGATCGGTACAAGAACAAATAAATAATACGTTTTCATGATTGGGTACAGCAGAGTGTACATTAAATTTCCCCCTTGAGAATTAGTATAAAAATAGACACAAAATAACTTGTTTTCCATTTTGGATAGACAATCCTTAAAATAAATAAAAAGTAATTATTATTATTAATTTTTTTTTTTTTTACACACTGAGCTTTTTTCAATACTTTATTACACAACTTTAGAATTAGGGCAGCACGGTGAAACAGGGGTTAGTGCGTGTGCCTCACAATACGAAGGTCCTCAGTTCGATCCTGGGCTTGGAATCTTTCTGTGTGGAGTTTGCATGTTCTCCCCGGGTACTCCGGCTTCCTCCCACCTCCAAAGACATGCACCTGGGGATAGGTTGATTGGCAACACTAAATTGGCCCGAGTGTGTGAATGTGAGTGGGAATGTTGTCTGTCTATCTGTGTTGGTGAGTTGGCGACTTGTCCAGGGTGTACTCCGCCTTCCGCCCGAATGCAGCTGAGATAGGCTTTTTAACAAACTGAGCTTTTTTTTTTCACACTTTCTATTAACAACTTTAAAATACACAACAGTCAAAAATGCAATACTGGGGAAAAAAAATAATAAGAGTTTTTTGTATATGAGGCCCAATTTATACATCCATCCATCCATCCATTTCCTACCGCTTGTCCCTTTTGGGGTTGCGGGGGGTGCTGGAGCCTATCTCAGCTGCATTCGGGCGGAAGGCGGGGTACAATATATGTTAAATATTTGTCTGATTATTTATAAACATTTCACTGACTTTTTATTACTTTCTGCACATTCTGTACTGTATTTAATTACCGCATTTTCCGTACTATAAGGCGCACCGGACTATAAGGCGCACCTTCATTGAATGGCATATTTCAAAACTTTGTTCATATATAAGGCGCACCGGATTGCATCCAATAGATGAAGCTGCCTGAAAGGGAATGTCAACAAAACAGTCAGATAGGTCAGTCAAACTTTATTAATAGATTACAAACCAGCGTTCTGACAACTCTGTTCACTCCCAAAATGAATAAACAGCTGTTTTATTATTTTCCCCGAGGTAAAGTCAGTGACGTGGTGTTTTGTTTATCTTTTAACAACAGCAAGGTATAACATGTACTGCAACATTTATATCACATAGTGGAGGGGAACTTTTCCCTGATTCAATAAACACGTACAATACAGTCTGATACTGTTATGGTAAATCAAACGTTTGTGCAATCACAATATAGTAACACTCGAAATAGTGCAGAGCAATAACAATATATCAATAACTCAACGTTGCTCAAACGTTAATGTCACACAACACAACACACAAAATAAACATGTAAAGCTCACTTTATGAAGTTATTCCTCATCCACGAATCCCTCGAATTCTTCTTCTTCAATGTCCGAATTAAACACCATTGATTCGTTTATGTTAAATTCTCTCGCTGCTGCTCTATTCCCGTGTTCTACTGCGTGACTGATCGCCTTGAGTTTAAACTCTGCGTCGTAAGCGTGTCTCTTAATAGGAGCCATTTTTTTTGGTTAGAAGCGCTTCTTCTACGGGGGAAAATGAAGTTGGCGGCTACTTACCGTAGTTGCTAGACCTAAACTTTATGAAAATGAAGTTTAGGTTTATTGTGGCTCAATATTGGTCCATATACCGTATTTTTCGGACTATAAGTCGCAGTTTTTTTCATAGTTTGGCCGGGGGTGCGACTTATACTCAGGAGCGACTTATGTGTGAAATTATTAACACATTACCGTAAAATATCAAATAATATTATTTATCTCATTCACGTAAGAGACTAGATGTACAAGATTTCATGGGATTTAGCGATTCGGAGTGACAGATTGTTTGGTAAACGTATAGCATATTCTATATGTTATAGTTATTTGAATGACTCTTACCATAATATGTTACGTTAACATACCAGGCACGTTCTCAGTTGGTTATTTATGCCTCATATAACGTACACTTATTCAGCCTGTTGTTCACTATTCTTTATTTATTTTAAATTGCCTTTGATATGTCTATTCTTGGTGTTGGCTTTTATCAAATACATTTTCCCAAAAAATGCGACTTATACTCCAGTGCGACTTATATATGTTTTTTTCCTTCTTTATTATGCATTTTCGGCAGGTGTGACTTATACTCTGGTGCGATTTATACTCCGAAAAATACGGTATAAGGCGCACCGGATTATAAGGCGCACTGTCAGCTTTTGAGAAAATTGGAGGTTTTTAGGTGCGCGGAAAATACGGTAATTTGGCAGCATATAGCGGTTAATTTACACAGCATTTTTAGATAATATCGTAGAAAACACAAATGTTTTTTCTGATTACAGAAACAGGTACATGTAAATAACAATGAAAAGGAGGAATTTTATTTAGAGCTGTCAAATGTAATGCTTTAATCACAAAAAAATGCATTAGGCATGCAGATCAATCACCCAATTTATTTTGATTGCACCTTTTGAAACGCGGATGATTACCTGAAAAGCGACGTGGGTTGTTATATGGTCAGCCTTCAGGTCGATGCCTATCACAGCGCAAAGATGAGTGAGGAGACTCCGATTCGTGTGCTCTGTGACAAATTCGCTTCAAAATACACCCCCTTTAGGCCCCTTCTACACTAAGTAAGGTTATCCAGGGTAAACCTAACTTTATCCTTGTCCACACATGCTCGTTTAAGACTCCCTCACCCCCCTTCCGCCAGCGCAATGCGACCTAGTACGCATACGCGGAAAATGCCCACGTCATAGTCACTTTGTGCGCAAGCTCTTAAATTAAATTTTAATTATCTGAACAATATCCAGTGTCGTGGTATTTCAATTAACTGGAATCCAGTGTGCTGTGTGGCCCTATTGTAGTGAATCACACCTGAGCCCAAAAAAAATATTTAATCTTTAATGGACACGTGAAAGTAAACAATGTGATAAAGAACTTTTAACATCAATCAATCTAGGGATCTAGATATCTGTTCAGGACACTCCTCACTCTTTTGCTTTCACCTTCATTGTCCATTCGTTTTTGATGACTTTATATACTCTGGACCTAGACGTTGAGTCCGCGACATACATGGCGGACAATAACTGATACAGTCTGTTTTGCCAGTCCAAAAGCAATCGCTGTTTTCCGTAGTCTTCCCTCGACGTCCAGGTAATACAAAGCACGCGCTAACTTTTTTCATCACATCCACGGGAGGCCGCATTCTCGTTGTCTCCCCTTCGAAAAATGGACAAAGTTTTTCAATAAGTAGAATCACAGCTGACCTGGACATTCGAAAGTTCTCTTGCCGTCTGAGAAGTGTTGTATCCCAAATAGCTGCAATCGCTTTCTCTTTAGGTATTCATGTGTGGTTTCCACAAGCGTCTGTACATGTAGAGGAATGAGAAACACGGGCATGTCTGGATGACTCGCCTCCATATTTCCAGTGGTTAGCTCCGAGTTACGAAACCGCTTTATTATGAAGCTGGCTGTGGCGCGTTCTTTCTGACGTCACTTCCTGTGTGGGGTGTGGTCTTTCTGGCGTCACTTCCTCTCCGAACTCAGTTTGTAAACGATCGATGAGTCCATAGAAAGCTAAGAGCCGGAGATTCAAGAAATACACGGCGCACTTACCCGTGTAATAAAATATTCAAGGAGGGGAACCTTAAACGATGGTTTAGTGTGGCTGAAACGGGGCGTAGGCTAAATAATATTCATTTAAGGAGTTATCCGGCTTAATGTAGACAGGGCCTTAGATAATACTGTTACCAAGTTCTGAGCAAATAAATGAAGTGCATTCAAGTAAAACATTTTACATTTCACGTATGACATTTTGACCATAATATTGCATTTGTTTCACATTATTTTCATTACATGATTAGCATGCACTTGCATGCTAATGTAAATCATGTAATGAAAATAATTTACTGTGATTAATTACAATTAATGTGTGATTAATCTGATTAAAAACGTAATCGTTTGATAGCATGAGTTTAATGAATTATTCAGCTAAAGTACACATTAAATATATTAAATCTGTTGCAGGGTTTTGCTAAAGTAATCTTATATTTTAAGACATGCTGTGTGGCTCAGTGAAACTATAGTAGTTTTTCTTTCTCTTTATTGTTCAGCTTTACATTTTTAGCTAATATTTTTGTCATTGAAATGTGATGCAAACATCAACTGTTCCAACAAAAGTCATATCTTTAGATGTGTGTTCCTGGAAGATGTGCAACAAACCAGCCTCAAGTTTGCAGTAATATTAAAGAAAACATATTTTTTCAGGTTTTCAGATGTCATAAACGGTCAACTCCACAGGCCCGTAACTGAATTGGCCGCATCCTTGTGGTAAAAACCTAATTTATACATCAGATATTTATCTCCCAAACGGTTGACTCGAAATGCGGCGCATTGGCGTGCAGATATTTTAAATAAACAGTGATGGTGACAAGAGCGAGAGAGCGCCATCGCTCTTGACGAGTGATGATCCACTGCCCACCATCCCCCACTTTGGTTATCTTTTCGTACCGAGGCCTAAACAGTGAAAGGTTGTGTTTGCAGTCACTTCCTCCTGCGTTCTTAAGCTGATGTACAGTTTGACAGACACAGAGGGAAACCAGAACATGGCGGGAAGATTGTTTTGACCTGATAAATCGAGATGGGGTACATTAGGGAGACTAATGGTGCACAACACTAAAACGCTAGGATTAGTCTCATATTTAGGCTAGAAAGTTCCACAGGCTACTGAATACTTCCAAGTAGTGTTGTCCCGATACCAATATTTTGTTACCGGTACCAAAATGTATTTTGATACTTTTTGGTACTTTTCTAAATAAAGGGGACCACAAAAAATTGCACTATTGGCTTTATTTTAACAAAGAATCTTACAGTACATTAAACATATGTTTTTATTGCAAGTTTGTCCTTAAATAAAATAGTGAACATACAAGACAACTTGTCTTTTTGTTGTAAGTAAACAAACAAAGACTCCTAATTAGTCTGCTGACGTATGCAGTAACATATTGTGTCATTTTCCATTCTATTGTTTTGTCAAAATTATGAAGGACAAGTGGTAAAAATTTGATTATTAATCTACTTGTTCATTTACTGTTAATATCTGCTTACTTTCTCTTTTAACATGTTCTATCTACACTTCTGTTCAAATATAATAATCACTTTTTCTTCTGTTGTTTGATACTTTACTTTAGTTTTGGATGATACCACAAATGTAGGTATCAATCCGATACCAAGTAGTTCATATTCAAAGTCCTCATGTGTCCAGGGACATATTTCAATGAGTTAATAAACATAATATACATTTAAAAAAAATGAAAATAGATTTTGTGATGCTAAACATTATCGATGTAATCATTGTAGTATTGCCTAGATGCGCTCCTGTACTTGGTATCATTACGGTGGATGTTAGGTGTAGATCTACCCATGGCATTTGTTTGCATTCAGGAACGCCGTCATTAGCGGGAGCTACGGTGTGTAGTGAAGCATGTTTAGCTATTCCTCGTCCTGCAGGGATGATACTTGTAAGAAACTTACTTTATTTGTCGCCATGGAGACGAGGATTAGTGGTTTAGAAGTAGCTAAAACACTGCCGACTGCGGGTGGACTTTAGCCGCTAGCTAGCTAACCATGTCTTAAAGCACGTCTTCCTGAGGGTGTTTCAGTGTTATAGCTTCACCTTAATTGTTAGTTAGTTATCGTTAGGTGTGCGGGGGAGTGGGGGACCGGTACGTTTTAGAAGGGGTATAGTACCGAATATGATTCATTAGAATCGCGGTACTATACCAAAACCGGTATACTGTACAACCCTACTCCCAAGTGAGGCAATTTTAATTTAGTGTAGAGCTGCGAATGTGGTCTCGTTCAAAAATGTCCACAAAATATAATTGGTGCACACTTTAGATTATATCCAAATATAAAATGGAATTTTACAGTGCGTTCCATCTAAACACTGGTCTGTGTTGCTTGCAAAATAGACGTTGAGTCCTACTTGTTCGGTTCACCCTTTGACCTTCTGGTAGCTAAAAGAGGCAAACAAAATAGGAAAAACACGGTCTAAGTGATTGATTATTTTAGCCACAATAATAAAACACATTGTGATCTTGGACAGTCTCTTCATAACTGATCGGATTATCAGACTGGTTTGTTACAGTTACTGAGCAGTCTCGCTGAAGCTAACGTTGCCCCGTCTTGACGCCAACACATGATTGATAACTTCTCCCAAGTGTGCAGGATCCAAAGGATTAGCAGTGTTTACCCTGTAGTAGCATGCAGAGTACCTCTGCTTGTTAATGACAGAAATTAATAACTCGCTGACGCCCCGGGAGATAGCTGTGTTTATGCATGGGCCGAGACATGACAGTCCTTTGCCGTGAAAGCTTTGTGTTTATACGTCTCTTACAATGATGATAATCCTCTCTTCTAGTGGGAAATTATTCTGCCCCCAAAAGTAGTTTGAGTTCTATGGCTTGGCCGATGGGTGTTTCTAGGGTTGTGTGACGTGCTGAAATATTAATATTAGTCAATAAAAGAAGTGTTTATGTTCTCCGGGACTATATATCTGTCTTTCTCGGTGCAGCTCTCAGGGCATGAGAACATAGTAAATCTTTGAGAGCCTCACACAAAGAATCCAACTCTAGGGGGGGGGGGAGAAGAAGAGAGAAACGCAACACCGTACAGTAGCCCAACCTCCTCCAGGTATCACAGCCGTGCATGCACCAGATACTGGGTGTGGTCACCTTAATGCACAAAAGCCAGAAATAAAGAACCAAGCTATTGCTTTTCAGCAGCGAGACCCCCAGGTGACCTTCCTCGGAGACCCCGGCATGACCCCACGCAGAGGAAAAGGGAGAAGCAGAGCGACAGGAGTCGAATGCACAGGCAGCGCCAGGACAAAAGCTAAAAAGGAAGGCGTTGTCATTTTAGCCTCAGTAAATCAGCAACCAGGTGACAGTCCCATTTCTCGGACTGGTGTGCCCACCTTACCGCTCTCATTAGTCACAGGCCCTTCTGCATTTACGCTGCTGCCTTCAGCGACATACCCTTGTCCACTTATTGTTTCTGACCATCTCTGCCTCCGTCGGGTAAGTTAAGGTTCTTAGCTTCAGGGTGGAATGTGTCTCACTGTGGGCTTTAACAGCAGCTGGGGATGGATGCTTGAGGGCCCTGGCTTTATCATCTGCCAGTGAAATAAACCACAATCATGGGATACTGTTCAGGTTATCTGGCAACGGTAAACCCTGATCTGGGCTTGTGTCTACTGTGTGGCATCATACCAGCAGCCAGACACTGCTTATGAAAACAACATGTGTCTTTTTCTCTGGAGTGGGAATGGGAGGACGTGATGTAGTTGATTCGACAATTTCCCACCTCCGAGGTAGTAGCTGAGTTACCTTTGTGTAAGATTATCTTGTCAGGACGTTACTGGGAATTGAGTTTAACAGCAGATACTTTAGAAATTGGTGCTTTCTGACAATTATTCATACACACTGTAAGAAAAATCTACACAATTTACGGTAAAATACTGGCAGCGGTGGTTACCAGAAATTCACCGTAAAATGCATTAGAACCAATTTCAGTGTTGCCAATCAGCCTATCCCTAGGTGCATGTCTTTGGAGGTGGGAAAAAGCCAGACTACTCGGACAGAACTCACGCAGTCTCAGGGAAAACATGCGAACTCCAAACAGAAAGACCCCTACCCCGGGAATCGAACCCGGGACCCTCTCACTGTAAGCCACTGTGTTGCCCTGTCACCAAAACTAGTATCTGCGAAATGCCCGTGTTTGCGAGACATGTGTGACAATTTTAACTTGAAAGTATTTGTACAACCTTTCACCGGACAACTCACAACACGGCCTTCGGCAACATGTTCCTTCAAGTGAGCTATCAAAAATGAGCCTTAAATGCTGCGTATCTGGTAAATAAATATCTGCTTGCAAGCACTTCTAACACACTTAAACACACAGCGTTCATTTCCATGCAGTTTGCAATGAAGCACATAGACATAACCCCTCAATGTCTGAAACCACTTGCCACAAAAACACAAGAAAACATATTGTTGGACAAAAGGTAACTAATGCTTTAACGCAAGCCTCTAAAACAATTAAAGTATGCTGTAAATCTAAATGTACCGTCTGCAATATCTTTAATTTAGACAGAATAATACCATACATTTTAGAAGAGTTGCATGATTGTGACATTATTTGCAAATGCATTGTACAATTTTTTCACAGTAAAGTCATGTGTTTTCTGCATTTACTACTAAATACATTTCAAATATTTTTGATTTTACAGTCTTTTAATGTTGCTATTTAACAATTGCTTGCCATTGTTTTTACTGTGATTTTTTTTTTTTTTTTTTTACAGTGCAGGCATGTGAATCTAAATAACGTTTGGGGTGCCACTTATGGGTTGTGGTCAAAATGCTTAGGAAGATATAGTAGTAGGGATGTAGTAAAAATGGGACCTATTACCTCCGTGCTTGCAGAGGGTAATTTCACCACACCTAGTGTGTGAGTGACTATCAGTGGTACTTTAACTTTAACTTTAATGGCATTGTAAATATTGCGGTATTTTGGATTCAGAATGCTAGCAATAATACTGTGGTATGTGACGGTATCAAAGGAGAACTTGGGAGTACTCCTGTCAATATATTTTTTTCTGGCACTATTAAATGGGCTGGTCTGAGAAGTAAACTACATTTCCCATGATTGGATTTACTACAAGCACAAAAACGATGGAGGAGAAAACATGTTGTTGGAGTCACTCACCAATGCGATGAATGAGCAGACAAGCAGTTATTTCCTTTTGGTGTAACTCCTCATTGGAGAGCTTGGACATGCAAAAAATAACAAAAAAACTGCACACTGCGACGTCTCCAACAAGGAATACGAATAATAGGCCACTTGATGAACCATCACCCGGAAAATATTCTTGATGTGAAACCAAGAAGCCATTGAGGCCGAACATCAATTTGTGAGGTATTTACATTATTAAAAGTTAAATTAACCTCTTGCAAATGGTATTGTTACATCCCTACATACTAGCATACGTGTAATACAGAAATCCTTTAAATGTTAGAATTAGGGATGTCCGATAATGGCTTTTTTGCTGATATCCGATATTCCGATATTGTCCAACTCTTAATTACCGATACCGATATATACAGTCGTGGAATTAACACATTATTATGCCTAATTTGGACAACCAGGTAGGGTGAAGATAAGGTTCTTTTTAAAAATAATAATAAAATAAGATAAATAAATTAAAAAGATTTTCTTGAATAAAAAAGAAATTAAAACAATATAAAAACAGTTACATAGAAACTAGTAGTTAATGAAAATGAGTAAAATTAACTGTTAAAGGTTAGTACTATTAGTGCAGTGTTTTTCAACCACTGTGCCGCGGCACACTAGTGTGCCGTTAGATATTGTCTGGTGTGCCGTGGGAAATTATGCAACTTCACCCAATTGGTCCAAAAAATATATTTTGCAAATCAATAATTATAATTAGGGATGTCTGATAATGGCTTTTTACCGATATCCGATATTCCGATATTGTCCAACTCTTTATGACCGATACCGATATCAACCGATACCGATACATACAGTCGTTTAATTAACACATTATTATGCCTAATTTGGACAACCAGGTATGGTGAAGATAAGGTCCTTTTTTTTAAAATAATAATAAAATAAAATAAGATAAATAAATTAAAAACATTTTCTTGAATAAAAAAGAAAGTAAAACAATATAAAAACAGTTACATAGAAACTAGTAATTAATGAAAATGAGTCAAGTTAACTGTTAAAGGTTAGTACTATTAGTGGACCAGCAGCACGCACAATCATGTGTGCTTACGGACTGTATCCCTTGCAGACTGTATTGATATGTGAAGTGAAGTGAAGTGAATTATATTTATATAGTGCTCTTTCTGTAGTAACTCAAAGCGCTTTACATGGTGAAATATATATACAGATATATATTGATATATAATGTAGGAACCAGAATATTAATAACAGAAAGAAACAACCCCTTTGTGTGAATGAGTGTGAATGAGTGTAAATAGGGGAGGGAGGTTTTTTTGGGGGTTGGTGCACTAATTGTAAGTGTATCTTGTGTTTTTTTTTGTTGATTTAATAAAAAAAAAAAAAAAAAAAAAAAACGATACCGATAATAAAAAAAAAAACGATACCGATAATTTCCGATATTACATGCCGATATTATCGGACATCCCTAGTTAGAATCATTAGACAGGTGATCAATGAACCAAAATAATTGCCAAGTCCAACCTGTGCTTTTGCAAAGATGTTTCCGCTTTATGGAAGCCGTATTGTTCAATCAATCATGTTCAAATTTTACTGACATGTACTTGATTGTCCCCTTATATTGTGTACAAAATTTCATAGTGATACGGAGAAACGTCAAGTTACAGTCTGTGTTTTGTAGCATTGACATGTGTGAGTTAAAGTAGATTCAAGTTGGAACTGACGTGGTTGGAACTTGAAGGTTTAACAACGGAGCCAACGTCTGGTGCATTTGTCCAAAAATAATAGCACAAGTAGCACGTTTTGACAAGTTTACACCCATTTGTGTCTGATATAACATGAATCTGTTATTTTGTAGCCTTCACTTATCCATTCATCCATCTATCCATCAATTGTAAAGTCTACACCTTGCCAAATAATCACTTTGGTAGTATTTGATCCCATGATTGCCGTATGAACATCAGCAATGTAAACCAATGACAACACCTTTCTGTCAATAAAAATGCAATAAAACATGTTCTTTGTGGAAATGTGTCTTTAGAAACATCAAATTAGTGGCGGCTGTCTCTAAGTTTGACAGCGACATAACTATTGAGTTATGTTTTGTTGTCAGACTCCCTCCACCTCTCGCTTGTATAAACAGTCTTGTCTTCTGTTTATGTTCACATACGTGACAGTTAACCCTTTAAACGTGACAGCTTGTATTTTTCGTCCCCAGTCGACCTGGAGCACATGAGGACGGTGAAGGCCGACAAACACCAGCGCTTTTGCCAAGAGAACGGCCTCGTCAGTCAGTTTGTGTCCGCCAAGACCGGAGACTCGGTGAGCTTCCATCGACAAGTAAAGTGACCATTTGGATCTAGTGGCTAATGTTTCACTCTCTCGCTCTTTAGGTGTATCTTTGTTTCCAGAAGGTTGCTGCTGAGATTCTGGGCGTGAAGCTCAACAAAGCTGAAATAGAACAGTCCCAGGTGAGTCATTCATGTCTCGGGTTTCACCAAGATGGCGCTCTCTAACAAGGTTATTTTTTCACTGCCTTCCTGGATTAATTGACTCGAGAACAAATGTGTTGTCCTGCCGTTGGACGCAACGCCAAGCTAGTTGTGGTGGAGGTCACAGGGAGTGTGTTAGGTCAGCAGAGGTCGCCACACACTGTAAATGACCCTCTGTTGCATAAACACTGGTTTGTTACGTCTGCCTCCAGTGGCGCTTTACCTGCCCATCTGTGAATGAGACCCACATTGACCACATTAACGCGTGAAGTCAAGAGGTTAAAGGTATGCAGTTAGGTGAAGAGGTTAGTTTGGCCGATTGATTTATTTGGTGTATCTCCCCAACCCTCCGTGTTGGCGTAAAAAGAGGACACGGCCTACCAGCGAGACCCGGGTGCCCGAATATGGCAGCTGTAGGATTTACGGGGTCGCCTCCTCTAGAAGCATTAATCCTGGCCCTGATGTGAGCCGTTGGAGCCACCCTGGCTGCGTAACGGTCTATGAGCGAGGGGCTGCAGAGAGGTCATGTGGGAGAGCATGTAAGGGAAGGACAAGCCTGGTTCTCAAGCCCCACCACCACCAGTTATTGCTGACTACGAAGTCCATCTTTGTTCTTCCCCCTCCTCCCTTGATAGTGCTGTCAAATGAACAAAGTGCTTTAATCCGGGTGTATCAACTCAAGGTTAAAATGAGTGACCCACTCATTGCGATGTTGTAAGTAGGGAAGACAGGGACCGTGTAAAGCACGGGGGTCACATTGAAAGAAAATAATGTGTCTGTGGGCCAATGAGTATGCGTTAAATTATATTTTTTTAATCGCATTTTGTCCATATAGTTAACTCAAAATTAATCGCGATAATCGCGGAAAGATATCATTTTTCCTCATTAATAAGTCGACACTAGACAAATAATTTTTCAAGTTTTTAATACCATGACTGGACAATTAATTCAGAATCATCCATCCATCCATCCATCCATCCATCCATCTTCTTCCGCTTATCCGAGGTCGGTTTGCGGGGGCAGAAGCGTAAGCAGGGAAGCCCAGACTTTCCTCTCCTCAGCCACTTTGTCCAGCTCTTCCCGGGGGATCCCGAGGTGTTCCCAGGCCAGTCGGGAGACATAGTCTTCCCAAAGTGTGGGAAGTGTGGGTCTTCCCCGTGGCCTCCTACCGGTTGGACGTACCCTAAACACCTCCCTAAGGAGGCGTTCGGGTGGCATCCTGACCAGATGTCCTAACCACCTCGTCTGGCTCCTCTCGATGTGGAGGAGCAGCGGCTTTACTTTGAGCTCCCCCCGGATGGCAGAGCTTCTCACCCTATCTCTAAGGGAGAGCCCCGCCACCCGGCGGAGGAAACTCATTTTGGCTGCTTGTACCCGTGATCTTGTCCTTTCGGTCATAACCCAAAGCTCATGACCATAGGTGAGAATGGGAACGTAGATCGACCGGTAAATTGAGTGCTTTGCCTTCCGGCTCAGCTCCTTCTTCACCACAACGGATCGATACAGCGTCCGCATTACTGAAGACGCCGCACCGATCCGCCTGTCGATCTCACGATCTACTCTTCCCTCACTCGTGAACAAGGCTCCGAGGTACTTGAACTTCTCCACTTGGGGCAAGATCTGCTCCCCAACCCAGAGATGGCACTCCACCCTTTTCCGGGCGAGAACCATGGACTCGGACTTGGAGGTGCTGATTCTCAGAATCAGAATCAGAAATACTTTAATGATCCTGAGGGGGAAATTAAGATTTTCAGAACAATCCCATTCAAGAGCAGACACACATTACAGGGAGACCGAACAGGATCGCTGACGGGTCTGCCAACTTCCGGCACCCTTACAAAAAATGTGAGAAACAGGTAAACGCTGGGTAAGTGGGGGTGAGAAAAAAACAAATTCAGTCTAAGTCTGGGCCCCTGGAGAGGGGGTCCAGACTGAGGCCAAGGAAAAACAACAACAAAAAACACAAAAAACATATACACTGTGTTGGCCTCTGCGGTGTTCCACGCCATCGTCTGCTGGGGTGGAGGGAGCATGGCCAGAGATAGGAGCAGACCCAACAAAGCAATGTGTTGGGTTAATTTGCTTTAATAAAAAGTTTTTTTTTTTAAATATTATGCTTTTTGAAACAGCTCAACACGAGAAGGATATGAACACGTTTTTTAGAGGAAAAAAAATACTTGCAGTAAGTTGGTGTCTTGCCAGACTTTCTATTTTGTAGGAATACAGAATTTGTGTTCTTGCTTTACAGTAGGAGCACTTGCATTTAGAGGAGAGGAGCTACACTTCCATGTTTGGATAGCAGTTTCACCATACTTGCCAACCCTCCCGATTTTCCCGGGAGACTCCCGAATTTCAGTGCCCCTCCCGAAAATCTCCCGGGGCAACCATTCTCCTTAATTTCTCATGATTTCCACCCGGACAACAATATTGGGGGCGTGCCTTAAAGGCACTGTCTTTAGCGTCCTCTACAACCTGTGGTCATGTCCGCTTTTCCTCCATACAAATAGCGTGCCGGACTAGTCACATAATATATACGGCTTTTACACATACATAAGTGGATGCAAGGCATACTTGATCAACAGCCATACAGGTCACACTGAGGGTGGCCATATAAACAACTTTAACACTGTTAAAAATATGCTCCACACTGTGAACCCACACCAAAAAAAAGAATGACAAACACATTTCGGGAGAACATCCGCACCGTAACACAACATAAACACAACAGAACAAATACCCAGAATCCCTTGCAGCACTAACTCTTCCGGGACGCTACAATATACACCCCCGCTACCACCAAACTACGGCCACCTCAACCCCGCCCCCCCACCACCTCAACCCACGCATTAATAGCACAAAATGTGGATTATTATGATCATGCTTTGATTGTTAAAGATATTTTTTCCTACATGATTAAATGTTTCTGATATTCTGTACTTTACATGTTGTACAAGTTAGTAGTCGTAGGTTATTTTGGACATGTTAAAGCAAAAGAAAAAATTGTGGAAAAAAAAAAAAATAATCTTGATAACATTAAAGTACATAAATAGAAACAAATATTTCATAATGAAAACACATAAAAAATGAAATCAATACTTAATGGTTAGGTTTTTTTTCTTATCCAAAAAGGAGTGGGAAGAAGTGAAACATATTTACTCCCAATCAAATAACCAGCGTTCTTATCATCATTATTATTATTATGTACAATGATAAATTTACCGGTATTAATGAAATATACTTTGAATAATCTTTTACCCACTTTACTCACTTTACACTTTATTTTGCTTTATATGTAATTTGTACTGTCTGTAGTTCCACAAGAGTTTTGAATGTAAGAAAAATGTATAAGTGTGATCCCTATATCCTGCCGTATGAATGAGCCTTATTGCTTTCTTCCGCATGGTGATGAGTGTATATAATCTTATGTAATTATTGCCCCAAACTTCTGCACAGTAGTGCAAGTTGATGGCATTCATATCTCTGCATGACAATGTTTTACCCTTCTCTACCTATTTATTAATACAATGTAATATTCAGCCTGTTAAACATGCTGCAATTGTGGACTATCAATCAGAACAGGTTATAAAATAATATACTTCAGCGGGGGTTATATTGTGTAGTCAACTGTAACTACCCGATGTGGGCTGCAGAGGGCAGTGGCAGGCATGCTTGCAGTAATAAAACCTAGCCTCAGTGGTAGTGAAGAAGAAGAGTTTGTTTAAAGAGTCTTTCTCTTTCATTATTGCCACTGCCTTTAAAATACACTGAATTTCAGTCTGCCAAAAAATATTTATTTAGGTAGAAATATCAAATAACATGACACCTCCAAGTCCAAGTCCATGGTTCTCACCCGGAAAAGGGTGGAGTGCCATCTCCGGGTTGGGGAGGAGATCTTGCCCCAAGTGGAGGAGTTCTAGTACCTCGGAGTCTTGTTCACGAGTGAGGGAAGAGTGGATCGTGAAATCGACAGGCGGATCGGTGCGGCGTCTTCAGTAATGCGGACGCGGTAACGATCCGAAGAAGGAGCTGAGCCGGAAGGCAAAGCTCTCAATTTACCGGTCGATCTATGTTCCCATCCTCACCTATGGTCATGAGCTTTGGGTTATGACTGAAAGGACAAGATCACAGGTACAAGCGGCCGAAATGAGTTTCCTCCGCCGGGTGACGGGGCTCTCCCTTAAAGATAGGGTGAGAAGCTCTGCCATCCGGGGGGAGCTCAAAGTAAAGCCGCTGCTCCTCCACATGGAGAGGAACCAGATGAGGTGGTTCTGGCATCTGGTCAGGATGCCACCCGAACGTCTCCCTAGGGAGGTGTTTCGGGCACGTCCGACCGGTAGGAGGCCACGGGGAAGACCCAGGACACTTTGGGAAGACTATGTCTCCCGGCTGGCCTGGGAACGCCTCGGGATCCCCCGGGAAGAGCTGGATGAAGTGGCTGGGGAGAGGAAAGTCTGTGCTTCCTTGCTTATGCTGCTGCCCCCGCGACCCAACCTCAGATAAGCAGAAGATGGATGGATGGATGGATGGATAACATGAGTCCAAATTGAGTTTGTATTCCATCTTACTAAAGCAGTTCGAGTAACAATCTACATTTTATGTTAGAAATGCACTAAACTGTAATCCAAACACGGACGTGAAGCTTCTCTTCACTCAGGCAGCAATGCACGCTCAGCGTTCGCTCCAATGATGTTGTCTCACTTGTTTAAAATGGGTACATGAGATATCAAATTATGTATAAAGTGTCAGGCGGCTGAAGGAACTATTATTAATTTACTGTGGGAATGTTAGGAAAATAAGCGTTGTCTGAATGTAAGAATTGTCTTGGTTGTCCGTTCCAGGCCACCGTAAGTCACGTGAGGTGCACCAGACCTGCTAATGTTTTTTTTTTAAAATCTCAAGTCTTTTATTTGCAGTTAAACATGTGAAGTCTCCCTTGAGTGACAAAAAACATTTTCTACACATCTTTAAGGCAAATAAAATCCAACTTTTTCAACAATTCTAATAAAGCCAATCCTGACAACATTGGCCAGGAGTATAATTCCCAAAAGACACCACATAACTGCATATTGTGACTGTGTTCAGCCGTGAGCAAAAAGTCATGCTGGGCTCAACAGTATAGGCCTCCACTTGACCCAATTCTTCAGTTAGAACGACTCCATATTGTTAAGTAACGTTTCTCCAGAGTGCGCGCCAATGGCCTCAGCTCCAGGTCTAGCCACAGGCCCAGTCAAGCCTCATTATCAGCTGTCAGGTTGAGCGAGCTGAACATGAAGGTCACGACCCCTGACAGAGTTATATCTGCCAGGCAGCCCCCTTTCCATCTTGCTCCTCTGTCTTCAAGATCAGATAGCGAGTCCTCGGATAGCGAGTCACCAACGTTGACACAAGGCTTCAGCAGCTCGTTCATCAGTTGGTCGGACTCAGACGCTGCGTTTTCTGTCACCAATGATATCATCTTTTTTTGTCATCTTTCTCTTTTGCCCACCTATCATCCCCCGTGTCCTCTCTCTCATTGCCTCCAGTTTACATTTCACTCACATTTTTGGTTCTTTTTCTCTCATCCTTTACTCTTTCTCTTTTTTTTCTTCCATTTCCCCGCTGACTACAACCTGCTCAGAGGATTGTGAAGGCCGAGCTGGTCAACTACCCTCAGGATGAAGGCCTCATTAGACAAGACAACTGCCAGCAGAGCAAAATATGTTTGCTTCAATAGTTGGAAGTATGTTTTCAGTTTGCTGTAGAATAGTTAGGTGTACCCTAGCTGACAGCAAGTCAGAACTTCCAGCCCCTATTAGTCCAGTAATATGGCTTGTGTTGTGCCAAACCATCCGCTTCGTGATAACTAGTTATGTGTTCAATAACAAACACAATTTAGTTGAACCAAACATATTTATACTATGATAACCATGAACGTGACCAATAAAAATACTGCATTGATTTCAATAGGCAGGATCAGGCAGTGCGTCGCAATTATTTTCTGTTAGAATCAGAATCAGAATCAGAAATACTTTATTAATCCCTGAGGGGAAATTCACATTTTCAGCACAAACTCATTCAAGATCAGACAAACATTACAGGGAGACAGAATAGGATCGCTGACTGGTCTGTCAACTTCCGGTGCCCCTTATAAAAAAGGTGAGATACAGGTAAACAATGGGGGGGTGAGAAAAAATAAACTCGGTCTAAGCCTGGGCCCCTGGAGAGAGGGTCCAGACTGAGGCCAAGGGGAAAACAACTCATACCCATAGCACAGATCCCTCTTACATGTGTGTAAGAGGGAAACATCCAACATCAAAGAACACAGAGGACATTAAAGGGGAACATTATCACCAGACCTATGTAAGCGTCAATATATACCTTGATGTTGCAGAAAAAAGACCATATATTTTTTTAACCGATTTCCGAACTCTAAATGGGTGAATTTTGGCGAATTAAACGGCTTTCTATTATTCACTCTCGGAGCGATGACGTCACAACGTGACGTCACATCGGGAAGCAATCTGCCATTTTCTCAAACACATTACAAACACCGAGTCAAATCAGCTCTGTTATTTTCCGTTTTTTCGACTGTTTTCCGTACCTTGGAGACATCATGCCTCGTCGGTGTGTTGTCGGAGGGTGTAACAACACGAACAGGGACGGATTCAAGTTGCACCAGTGGCCCAAAGATGCGAAAGTGGCAAGAAATTGGACGTTTGTTCCGCACACTTTACCGACGAAAGCTATGCTACGACAGAGATGGCAAGAATGTGTGGATATCCTGCAACACTCAAAGCGGATGCATTTCCAACTGGACTGGACAGATCAGCTTTCAGGAAAAGAGAGCGGATGAGGGTATGTCTACAGAATATATTAATTGATGAAAACTGGGCTGTCTGCACTCTCAAAGTGCATGTTGTTGCCAAATGTATTTCATATGCTTTAAACCTAGTTCATAGTTGTTAGTTTCCTTTAATGCCAAACAAACACATACCAATCGTTAGTTAGAAGGCGATTGCCGAATTCGTCCTCGCTTTCTCCCGTGTCGCTGGCTGTCGTGTCGTTTTCGTCGGTTTCGCTTGCATACGGTTCAAACCGATATGGCTCAATAGCTTCAGTTTCTTCTTCAATTTCGTTTTCGCTACCTGCCTCCACACTACAACCATCCGTTTCAATACATGCGTAATCTGTTGAATCGCTTAAGCCGCTGAAATCCGATTCTGAATCCGAGCTAATGTCGCTATATCTTGCTGTTCTATGCTCCATGTTTGTTTGTATTGGCATCACTGTGTGATGTCACAGGAAAATGGACGGGTGTATATAACGATGGTTAAAATCAGGCACTTTGAAGCTTTTTTTAGGGATATTGCGTGATGGGTAAAATTTTGAAAAAACTTCGAAAAATAAAATAAGCCACTGGGAACTAATTTTTAATGGTTTTAACCCTTCTGAAATTGTGATAATGTTCCCCTTTAAAGACATTAAAAGAGCAGAGCTGATGCAACCAGCCACTTCTACATACAGCTATATCGTCTGCTGGGGTGGAGGGAGCATGGCCAGAGACAGGAGCAGACCCAACAAAGCAACCAAGAGAGCAGACTCCACTCTCGGCCGCCCACTAACTCGGCCAGTGTCCAGTCCGCATGGACGTGCGAGGATACGTCTAGAATGAGAATAAAATTAATCTATCTAGAAGGCAGGGGCGTCAAACTTGTTTTCATCGAGGTCATGGCGGTAATGCACTTGTAACAGTGCATTTAGACTTAGACTTAGACTTCCTTTTATTGTCATTCAAATTTGAACTTTACAGTACAGATAAGAACAAAATGTTGTTGCATTAGCTCATGGTAGTGCAGGATAATAGAGCATTAAGGTGCAGATATAAATAAATAGATCACTGTACAGATAAATATATTACACTTTTGTGTATGCACCCACGTTTATGGATGTATGTTATATTGTCTTTATATTCCAGCGAGTTAATCCGTTTTTAGGGGGAATTGAGGGGATTATTATGATGCGTTCAAGAGTCTTATGGACTCAGGGAAGAAGCTGTTACAGAACTTGGAGGTTCTGCTTTGAAGGCTGCGGAACCTATTTCTAGAGTCCAGCAGTGAAAATAGTCCTTGGAGGGGGTGGGAGGAGTCTCTGCCAATTTTCTGAGCCCTGGTCAGGCAGCGGCTTTTTGCGATTTCCTGGATAGGAGGAAGAGGAGTCCTGATGATCTTTTCCGCCGTCCTCACCACTGTCTGCAGAGACTTCCAGTCTGAGGCACTATATGAATATTATTGTTTATTTGCCTCTTGATAATATTACATATTATAATTGTATGTAACAAATTGATGTATAACTTGCTTTGAAATCATAAGTCCGGGTGACAAGCAGATATTTAAGTATTTATTTAGATTTTAACAAAACAAATGTTTGGAATATATGTTAATCTGATGTTCGGTGCATGAACAGATAATATTGAAAGTTAAAATGCAATTTTTCTGTCAAAATTGATAGATTGAATGCATTTAGTGAAAACGATTAAAGGGGAACATTATCACAATTTCAGAATGGTTAAAACCATTAAAAGTCAATTCCCAGTGGCTTTTTATATTTTTCGAAGTTTTTTTCAAAATTTTACCCATCACGCAATATCCCTAAAAAAAGCTTCAAAGTGCCTGATTTTAACCATCGTTATAAACACCCGTCCATTTTCCTGTGACGTCACACAGTGATGCCAACACAAACAAACATGGCGCATAGAACAGCAAGCTATAGCGACATTAGCTCGGATTCAGACTCGGATTTCAGCGGTTTAAGCGATTCAACAGATTACGAATGTATTGGAACGGATGGTTGTAGTGTGGAGGCAGGTAGCGAAAACGAAATTGAAGAAGAAACTGAAGCTATTGAGCCATATCGGTTTGAACCGTATGCAAGCGAAACCGACGACAGCCAGCGACACGGGAGAAAGCGAGGACGAATTCGGCGATCGCCTTCTAACCAACGATTGGTATGTGTTTGTTTGGCATTAAAGGAAACTAACAACTATGAACTAGGTTTACAGCATATGAAATACATTTGGCAACAACATGCACTTTGAGAGTGCAGACAGCCCAATTTTCATCAATTAATATATTCTGGAGACATACCCTCATCCGCGCTCTTTTCCTGAAAGCTGATCTGTCCAGTTTTGGAGTTGATGTCAGCAGGCCAGGGAAGCTAGGGTCGATAGGGGGTTTAGCTCGCTCGTCTGCGGGAACAAACATTGCTTGCCGTGCTAGCAGGGCCCTTTGTCCCTGAATTGCTCACACACTCCGGCAGATTCAATGGGGGTCTGGCGGCAGATTTCTTTGACTTTATCGTTGAAAATGCATCTGCTTTGAGTGTCGCAGGATATCCACACATTCTTGCCATCTCTGTCGTAGCATAGCTTTCGTCGGTAAAGTGTGCGGAACAAACGTACAATTTCTTGCCACTTTCGCATCTTTGGGCCACTGGTGCAACTTGAATCCGTCCCAGTTCGTGTTGTTACACCCTCCGACAACACACCGACGAGGCATGATGTCTCCAAGGTACGGAAAACAGTCGAAAAAACGGAAAATAACAGAGCTGATTTGACTCGGTGTTTGAGAAAATGGCGGATTGCTTCCCGATGTGACGCCACGTTGTGATGTCATCGCTCCGAGAGCGAATTTTAGAAAGGCGTTTAATTCGCCAAAATTCACCCATTTAGAGTTCGGAAATTGGTTAAAAAAATATATGGTCTTTTTTCTGCAACATCAAGGTATATATTGACGCTTACATAGGTCTGGTGATAATGTTCCCCTTTAAGTGTTTTATTGACGCACATAGTGTTGTCCCGATACCAATTTTTTGGTACCGGTACCAAAATGTATTTTGATACTTTTCTAAATAAGGGGAACCACAAAAGTTGCTTTATTGGTTTTATTTGAACAAAAAATGTTAGGGTACATTAAACATATGTTTCTTATTGCAATTTTGTCCTTAAATAAAATAGTGAACATACGAGACAACTTGTCTTTAAGTAGTAAGTAAGCAAACTAAGGCTCCTAATTTGCTGACATATGCAGTAACATATTGTCCCATTATCATTCTATTATTTTGTCAAAATTATTAAGGACAAGTGGTCGAAAATGAATAAAAAATCTACTTGTTCATTTACTGTTAATATCTGCTTACTTTCTCTTTTAACATGTTCTATCTACACTTCTGTTAAAATGTAATAATCACTTATTCGTCTGTTGTTTGATACTTTACATTAGTTTTGGATGATACCACAAATTTGGGTATCAATCCGATACCAAGTAGTTCCAGGATCATACATTGGTCATTTTCAAAGTCCTCGTGTATCCCGGGACATATTTCCCGAGTTTATGAACATACAATACATTTCAAGAAAACGAAAAAAGATGTGTTGATGCTAAAAAATATCGATGTAATCCATAGTAGTATCGACGTGACACGCTATTGTACTTGGTATCAATACAGTGGATGTTAGGTGTAGATCCACTCATGGCATTTGTTATAACTTCACCTTTATCTTTAGTTTTTAAGCCAAAATGCGTTCGTTCTCCCTTTTCTGTCTACACACTGTGTCTGCTTGTAAGTACTCCGTGATTGTGCGCTGCCGAACATGCTCGTCTGCTTGTAAACCAGCAATGACACGACGGGGGCTTGGGAGACCGGTACTTTTTAGAGGCGGTATAGTACCGAATATTATTCATTAGTATCGCGGTACTATACTAATACCGGTATACCGCACATTATGTTCATTCTTTTGCGGGTCACATAAAACGATGTGGTGTGCTGGATCTGGCTGTTATTTGAGGAAATATAGTAGTCAGTAATCATAACAGGTTTGTTACTACTACTTACAAATGTATAATGCCCAACAGTCATTGTTTTTACCCAATCATGTTAGGATGTTCCTAAGCTTGTCTTTTTCTATGTGCGTCCCCGCAGCGCGTGGTCAAGGCGGACATCGTAAACTACAGTCAAGACACGGTGGCCCGGACGGTCAACACCCCTCGCAGTTCCATGTGTGCGGTGCAGTGAGTCCACACAATAAAACCCACCGAGATGCCATCTTGTCTGTCAATCAGCCAGTAAGTCAGTATTGCTTCTTCTTGCGGGCTGTGCCACCTGTACTCGTGTGTCGTTGCTCGTACGGCTGTGGCGGAGGACGGACACCCGTTAAATTCAATTTCCGTAATTGATCTGTGCGTCATGACGTGAGTAGATTTACTTTGGTATCCTTCTCTGTCACGATCGCAGCAGAGAAAAGAGAAACCCACTGACATGTTTGCATGTGATGTCCTAAATTAATGTTCTACAGATGAATATTGTGCATAATCTGTAAACTAGATTACCAATTTCAACCTATCATTTTTAATTACAAGTATTGCCTCTCTTTAGATCGCTAAACTCCCACCATTTCTGGTTTCCATGTGTGTACTGTAAGCTACCAGTGACAATTGTCAGTAGATTTTACACTGTATGTACGGTAAATGTATTGAAACATCCATATCCCACCACAATACTACCAATCATCAACATACAATCCCAATCCATTCTGTGTAAATACAAGTATGATGACCTGCTCACAGTATGTACAGTTGAGTTGGTTTTTGTTTTTAAATAAAAGCTTTATGTTGAATATGACAATTTGTACGTGAATATGGTTGAAATGATGTAACAGGGGCAGTAGTAGAGTAGCTTTTGCGATCCCGTCAGATAGGGCTGGGCGATATATCGAATATACTCGATATATCGCGGGTTTGTCTCTGTGGGATGTAGAAAATGACTATTTTGTGAGTATTTGAGTATATGTTCCCACACAGTTGATTTTAGCTGCGGGCATTACACTACAGGTTTTTCTCACTCGTTCTTGTCTCTCCTTCTCACAGAGACGTAAAACAAGCGCACCTTCTTACATACGTCACATGCTACGTCAGTGGTTCTTAACCTGGGTTCCGACTCACCGAACCTAGGGGTTCGGTGAGTCGGCTCAGGGGTTCGGCGGAGGTCAAGACACACCCGACTCATCGTGTAAATAAAAACTTCTCCCTATCGGCGTATTACGGATACGGCAACAGCAGAAGTCAGACTGATTTGCAGGTTTGTAATTTGTTGTGAGTTTATGCACTGTGTTGGTTTTGTTCTTTGAACAATCAATCAATCAATCAATGTTTATTTATATAGCCCTAAATCACAAGTGTGTCAAAGGGCTGCACAAGCCACAACGACATCCTCGGTACAGAGCCCACATAAGGGCAAGGAAAAACTCACCCCAGTGGGACGTCGATGTGAATGACTATGAGAAACCTTGGAGAGGACCGCATATGTGGGTAACCCCCCCCTCTAGGGAGACCGAATGCAATGGATGTCGAGTGGGTCTAACATAATATTGTGAGAGTACAGTCCATAGTGGATCCAGCATAACAGTAAGAGTCCAGTCCACAGTGGGGTCAGCAGGAAACCATCCTGAGCGGAGACGGGTCAGCAGCGCAGAGATGTTCCCAGCCGATGCACAGGCGAGCGGTCCACCCCGGGTCCCGACTCTGGACAGCCAGCACTTCATCCATGGCCACCGGACCTGTGCCCCCCCAACCCCCCTCCACAAGGATGAGGGGAGCAGAGGAAAAAAGAAAAGAAACGGCAGATCAACTGGTCTAAAAGGGGGGTCTATTTAAAGGCTAGAGTATACAAATTAGTTTTAAGATGGGACTTAAATGCTTCTACTGAGGTAGCATCTCTAATTGTTACCGGGAGGGCATTCCATAGTACTGGAGCCCGAATAGAAAACGCTCTATAGCCCGCAGACTTTTTTTGGGCTCTGGGAATCACTAATAAGCCGGAGTTCTTTGAACGCAGATTTCTTGCCGGGACATATGGTACAATACAATCGACAAGATAGGACGGAGCTAGACCGTGTAGTATTTTATATGTAAGTAGTAAAACCTTAAAGTCACATCTTAAGTGCACAGGAAGCCAGTGCAGGTGAGCCAGTATCGGCGTAATATGATCAAACTTTCTTGTTCTTGTCAAAAGTCTAGCAGCCGCATTTTGTACCAATTGTAATCTTTTAATGCTAGACATAGGGAGACCCGAAAATAAAACGTTACAGTAATCGAGACGAGACGTAACGAACGCATGAATAATGATCTCAGCGTCGCTAGTGGACAAAATGGAACGAATTTTAGCGATATTACGGAGATGAAAGAAGGCCGTTTTAGTAACACTCTTAATGTGTGACTCAAACGAGAGAGTTGGGTCGAAGATAATACCCAGATTCTTTGCCGAGTCGCTTTGTGTAATTGTTTGGTTGTCAAATGTTAAGTATTATTAAATAAATGTCGGTGTTTAGCAGGACCGATAATACACAAGGTGATGTTCATGCACGGTTCATTTTGTGCACCAGTAAAAAAACATGGTAACACTTTAGAAAAACTGCGACTTATAGTCCGAAAAATACGGTACCTCAACTTGCTGTTACCATGATCCATCATACTGTACTGTCTGCAAAATTCAATAAAAATATTTGGGGGAAAAAAAAAAAAAAAGAAAAAAAAGCCATATCGCCCAGCCCTACCGTCACATGACAATGACAGAAGGTGCATGATGATTAAGTGTTGAACCAGCCATGTGCTGAAATTGAAGCCTAAGGCCTGAAATCTGACCTAAACAGACTTTGCCAAGTCGCTGCTAGCTAATGATCCATCTGGTCTTTGTTGTGTAAATCTCCACTAAAATAGCTTCTAAATCCACCCTGGATAGATGATACAAACACCTTAATAAATGCTTGTAAGCTGTATTAATTCATGACTCAAAGAGTGCGGCCTTTTGTTGTGAGAGAGGTCTGACTTCAAGACTTCCTTTGGCCTCATCAGTGTCACTGAAACCAGCGGTGGATTAAGTGCATTGAAAGCACACACATCAACAAAACAAAGACAGTATCTCTCCAGCCAGGTGTCAGACCCCTAATGAAAACTACAAACAGGGTAGAAGCCGGCAGCCCAGCTGGGGTCATTCCAGCAGCCCAAGTGCATTGTTTCGCTCCAGTGGACGTCTTAGAAATCTTCTCGGCTGATTTTTCTTTTCCTTTTTTTTTTTTTGTTGAGGGCTGTCACCAGTGTTGACAGGCAAGACTTGCCCTTGGCTTTGCCGCTGTTTGGACAGGTGTTTTTTGCAAAGAAAACAACCGCAGCCGCAATTCCAAAGCTCAGACGCGCAACCATATTGTCGTGGATCTACAGACGGAAGCAAAGAAGAACATCAGTTCGAGAATAATGCCGGGGATGGGCGAGGCTTTAATACCCTGGTAATGGTTGGCTGGCTTGAAACTTTAGTGGTTTTCCTGTTTGATTTTGTGTTTAAGTTGAATACCAGCACAGGGAAACAGACACAATATCAAACATCCAATTTACGAGTTTCATTGGTTCTTGAACAGGGTTCCAAAATAGTGTTTTTCAACCACTCGTGTACCGTGAGATATTGTCTGGTGTGCCGTGGGAGATTATGTAATTTCACCTACCGTATTTTTCGGACTATAAGTCGCAGTTTTTTTCATAGTTTGGCCGGGCTCCAGTGCGATTTATATATGTTTTTTTCCTTCTTTGTTATGCATTTTCGGCAGGTGCGACTTATACTGTGGTGCGACTTATACTCCGAAAAATACGGTAATTGAGTTGAAAATATTTTTTGCAAACCAGTAATTATAATCCGCAAATGTGCCGTTGTTGAGTGTCGGTGTTGTCTAGAGCTCGGCAGAGTAACCGTGTAATACTCTTCCATATCAGTAGGTGGCAACAGGTAGCTAATTGCTTTGTAGATGTCGGGAACATGGTTCGTCGTGATCACAATATGCAGACGACAACGGGAGGCAGCGTGCAGGTAAAAGGGTATCTAATGCTTAAACCAAAAATAAACAAAAGACAAGTGCTGCTAAGAAAAGGCATCGAAGCTTAGGGATGGTTATGTAAAACGAAGCTAAAACCGAACAACAAAAACAGAATGCTGGACGACAGCAAAGACTTACAGAGTGTGGAGAGTTAGTTAGTCAAGGTAGCTGACAGATTAGCACTGAACGTTTGAACTCCATTTTGTCACTTCAAGCTTGCCAGATTCACGACATGATTTTAATCAGATTAATTAATCTAACGTTTCTGCAAGCTTGAATTGCACCTTAAACAGTAAAGACAGACACATGGAACAATATAAAATCACATAGTTGATATATTAAGTCTGTCCTTCCAGCGCTGATTTCATGTACCGTATTTTCCGGACCATAGGGCGCAATGGATTATAAAGCGCACTGCCGATGAATGGTCTATTTTTGATCTTTTTTCATATATAGGGCGCATTAAAGGAGTCATATTATTATTATTTTTTTCTAAATTGAAAACACTTCCTTGTGGTCTACATAACATGTAATGGTGGTTCTTTGGTCAAAATGTTGTTTCTGACAGTCGCTTCCAGATGCGCCGTTTTGTGGGCGGTCTTATTCACGTGGCTCACCTACAGCCGCGTCTTCTCCCCGTCATCTTTGTTGTAGCGGTGTAGCGTGCAAGGACGGGAGTGGAAGAAGTGTCAAAAGATGGAGCTAACTGTTTTAATGACATTCAAACTTTACTTCAATCAATAACGGGGCAGCATCTCCTCATCCAGAAACAACAAGAAGGCCGGAAATGTGTCCCGAGAAAAACCGTCCGACCGGAACTCTCTAATAACTAAAGTTACTTGGGTGAATAATGTAAAGTCACTACACCGGTATGTTTTAGCGCTTTCATGGCGAGTTTACTGACAGATATAAGAAATAACTTTACACTACTTTATATTAGAAATGGCAACAGCAGAGGATGAATGTCACATAACAAGAAGATAGAGAAAAAGAAGAAGCTTATTGACTATGGCGTTGGCACGGACTACAAAAGCGGACGTGCGCAATTTTTCAGGATTTATACAGATCCCAAATACAGATCAGCAGGTACAAGAAGGTAAGCGCCGTGTGTAATGTTCTATATTTTCAATGGAACATACAAAATGTTGGTGTTGTTTACTTGCTATTGCCGTCATAGTGCAGTCCACAGGTATCTCTTATGTTTGACTGCCATCTACTAGTCACACTTATCATTACACCATGTACCAAATAAAATTGCTTCGAAGTCGGTGAGCAAAACCAGAATTATTCCGTACATTAGGCGCACTGTCGAGATTGAGAAAAAAAAAAAGATTTTAAGTGCGCCTTATAGACCGGAAAATACGGTATATCAAAGCGTGTGGAGCAGCAGACGGCATCCACAAAGTACATCCGTACATGACATGACAATCAACAACAAAATAGGAGCTTAAGACAAGTATACAAACACTACGCACAGGAAAACACCAAAAAACTCCAAATAAGTCACGGCGTGATGTGACAGGTCGTGATAGTACACCTACTTTGAGACAAGAGCTATAGTGATTCATTGTTGGTTATGGTTTGAATTCATATCCAACAATTGTGAGAACGACTTTTTACTGTCAATATCGGCTGTTTCATTTTATAATGTTTTCTGCTGGTGGTGTGCCTCGAGATTTTTTCAATGAAAAAAATGTGCGTTGGCTCAAAAAAGGTTGGAAAAACACTGCTTTAAATAGAAAAGTTTGTATATTGAAATTTCTTCATAAGAAACAATGTAAACATGAATAAGGTTCTAGCCTCAACAACAGTCCACACTTCAATACAAAGTCAAAACAACAACAGCTATCTGACCTGTCCTCATTTGCAGCAACCCTGCCCACACTATGGTCACTAGCACTGTGGTGCACTCACTGTTTCAAATCACCAAAAGCCTTAACTCCAACAGCTAGGTCGCTACAATGATTTAAAAAAACAAAAAACTTTTATCTTGTCAGTTAATCTTCTTTGTGTGCAGCAGAAGGGTGTGGGAGACAGTGTCGACAACACTGTTTGGACTTCCTGAATGTTTCACACCACACATTGCTTTTTTTGGACTTAGAAAACTAGAAATGTTCCTACAATGAAGGGTTAGTAAAGTGTGGTACCACTCTATATCATGTTTAGAAATACAATTTTCGCCAACACCAAACAGTGAGAGAAATAAATGCAACATTACATGATGAATTATGCAAAAAGCGCTCTTACACTCCCCTGCAATAAACAGTGATAATCAACATTGTAAAACTCTTTAAAATAAACATTGGCAACGCGGATGCCTAGAGGGCGCTAACGTTCCGAAGTATTGTAAGCATTATATCCCGCCCTCTTTTGTCTTTGAGCAGGAAAACTACATCCCACGCATTCGCTTTGTTAATTGTTAGATAAAGGTAGCGTTTAGGCAATGTTTCGCGACTAACTTTGCCTATTATTGACTGTATAGTCTGTCATAACGACAACGTGACTGCAAATTGTTAGTTGCTTCTGCGGGGCTGCTTTTGTGCGTGCGCACACCTTCCGGACGTGTGAATGTGTGAGAGGCAGAGTGAGTGCCTGAACAACACTCTGCCCGTTTCCATATGAGTTGGGAAATTGTGTTAGATGTAAATATAAACGGAATACAATGATTTGCAAATCATTTTCAACCCATATTCAGTTGAATATGCTACAAAGACAACATATTTGATGTTCAAACTGATAAACATTTTTTTTTTGCAAATAATCATTAACTTTCGAATTTGATGCCAGCAACACGTGACAAAGAAGTTGGGAAAGGTGGCAATAAATACTGATAAAGTTGAGGAATGCTCATCAAACACTTATTTGGAACATCCCACAGGTGAACAGGCAAATTGGGAACAGGTGGGTGCCATGATTGGGTATAAAAGCAGATTCCATGAAATGCTCAGTCTTTCACAAATAAGGATGGGGCGAGGGTCACCACTTTGTCAACAAATGCGTGAGCAAATTGTTGAACAGTTTAAGAAAAACCTTTCTCAACCAGCTATTGCAAGGAATTTAGGGATTTCACCCTCTACGGTCCATAATATCATCAAAGGGTTCAGAGAATCTGGAGAAATCACTGCACGTAAGCAGCTAAGCCCGTGACCTTCGATCCCTCAGGCTGTACTGCATCAACAAGCAACATCAGTGTGTAAAGGATATCACCACATGGGCTCAGGAACACTTCAGAAACCCACTGTCAGTAACTACAGTTGGTCGCTACATCTGTAAGTGCAAGTTAAAACTCTCCTATGCAAGGCGAAAACCGTTTATCCACAACACCCAGAAACGCCGTCGGCTTCGCTGGGCCTGAGCTCATCTAAGATGGACTGATACAAAGTGGAAAAGTGTTCTGTGGTCTGACGAGTCCACATTTCAAATTGTTTTTGGAAACTGTGGACGTCGTGTCCTCCGGACCAAAGAGGAAAAGAACCATCCGGATTGTTATAGGCGCAAAGTTGAAAAGCCAGCATCTGTGACGGTATGGGGGTGTATTAGTGCCCTAGACATGGGTAACTTACACATCTGTGAAGGCGCCATTAATGCTGAAAGGTACATACAGGTTTTGGAGCAACATATGTTGCCATCCAAGCAACGTTACCATGGACGCCCCTGCTTATTTCAGCAAGACAATGCCAAGCCACGTGTTACATCAACGTGGCTTCATAGTAAAAGAGTGCGGGTACTAGACTGGCCTACCTGTAGTCCAGACCTTGAAAATGTGTGGCGCATTATGAAGCCTAAAATACCACAACAGAGACCCCCGGACTGTTGAACAACTTAAGCTGTACATCAAGCAAGAATGGGAAAGAATTCCACCTGAGAAGCTTAAAAAATGTGTCTCCTCAGTTCCCAAACGTTTACTGAGTGTTGTTAAAAGGAAAGGCCATGTAACACAGTGGTGAACTTGCCCTTTCCCAACTTCTTTGGCACGTGTTGCAGCCATGAAATTCTAAGTTAATTATTATTTGCAAAAAAAAAAAAAAAGTTTATGAGTTTGAACATCAAATATCTTGTCTTTGTAGTGCATTCAATTGAATATGGGTTGAAAAGGATTTGCAAATCATTGTATTCCGTTTATATTTACATTTAACACAATTTCCCAACTCATATGGAAACGGGGTTTGTCATTCCTTGCGCTGACAAGAAGTTTTTATTCCATATGATTAATCAGTGTGAAAAAATATATTCTAATGGTCTTGGACTAGCACAGAACTTTCCTCCAGAAGGTCTTATCTTTGTCTGAGAATTGTTGTATCCCAAATAGCTGCAATCGCTTTCTGTTAAGGTATTCATGTGTGATTTCCACAAGCGTCTGTACATGTAGAGGAATGAGAAACACGGGCATGTCTGGATGACTCGCCTCCATATTTCCAGTGGTTTGCTCCGAGTTACGAAAGCGCTTTATTATGAAGCTGGCTGTGGCGCACTTAACCCGTGTAAAAATGTGTCCGAGGAGGGGAACCTTAAACGCTGGTTCAGTGTGGCTGAAACGGGGCTTAGGCTTAATAATTATTCGTTTAAGAGGTTATCCGGCTTAGTGGCCACATAGCCTAAAACTGCAGGCTATGTGGCCACTGTTAGGCCAGAAGTATTATAACTATAATACTATTTTTTTTATTTTGTTTTTGCTTTGACAATGAAGTGTTTTGTCCAGGAATATGACAAACAAACCACCTCATCTCTTGTCCTTCTCTTTGATCTTCTCCTTCTGTATTTATGTGTCCCGCTTACTCTCATCCTTTCAGTCTTTGTGACGTCAGTGTGAAAACAAAGTCCTACATGACATTCTGGTACAGTGCCCGTAGTTGTGGTCTATGCATTTTTCTTGTGGGTAAAAACCGAGCCAACACCCTTGTGATTACCCTCTTCCATTTCCCACCTGTGCCAGTCTCCTATTCTCCGTCAGGAGCCAGGCCGGTGTCACATTTTGGACGCCAGAGCCTGTCAAGACCGTTGAGTTGAGCCAGCAACTTGAGTTTCTAGTTCCCGAGAATTCCCAAGGGTGCCTCAGTGGGTCTTCTTTCCCCCGCGCTTGCTCGACCGGTCAATTGGGACCTCTGGTTGTCCCGAAGGTGCTGCCTGTCTACCACCGCAGCAGAAAGCCCATGATTTATTTTCGGGGTGAGGATGTGGGCATTCGGAAGGGTCGTATTTATAGTGTGCCGGTCTTGTGGGAGGACCCTGCCAGTAAAAACATGCAGATTCCCAAAAAGGAGACTTGGGGACAGAAAAGTGAAAAGTCTTTCTGGCATGGATGGGCGCTATTTTCAGTGGGCTGATGAATGAATAACACTTAAACTCAACAGCCCCTGGATCTCATTCTAGAAGTAGGAGGACAAGGACAACCCCTCCACTCAGTGTGTGATTTAGAAGGCAGCATTGTTAGGTTTGCTTTGCGCTTTCTATTCTGTTGATTAAAACTTCTAGTAAAAAACATAATTTAAAAATAAAATCAATTTTTTCTTTGTCAAAGCAAGCACCTTAACAATTTTAACCAAGTGTACGGTTGATTTTAGAGTTAGTCAAGGTAGCTGACAGATTAGCACTGACAGTTTGACCTCCATTTGGTCACTTCAAGCTTGCCAGATTCACGACATGATTTTAATCAGATGAATTAATCTAACGTTTCTGCAAGCTTGAATTGCACCTTAAACAGTAAAGACAGATACATGGAACAATATAAAATCACCTAGTTGATACATTAAGTCTGTCCTTCCAGCCCTGATTTCATGTACGGTATTTTCCAGACCATAGGCATGGTCTATTTTCGATCTTTTTTCATATATAAGGCGCACCGGATTATAGGGTGCATTAAAGGAGTACTATTATTATTTTTTTTTTTTTGTGAATGTAAAACACTTCTTTGTGGTCTACATAACATGTAATGATGGTTCTTTGGTCAAAATGTTGCATAGATGATGTTTTACAGATCCTCTTCAAGCCGCTTTCTGACAGTCGCTTCCGGATGCGCCGTTTTGTGGGCGGTCTTATTTACGTGGCTCACCTACGGCTGCGTCTTCTCCCCGTCATCTTTGTTGTAGCGGTGTAGCGTGCAAGGACGGGAGTGGAAGAAGTGTCAAAAGATAGAGCTAACTGTTTTAATGACATTCAGACTTTACTTCAATCAATAACGGAGCAGCATCTCTTCATCCAGAAACAACAACACCCGTGAAAAACCGTCCGACCGGAACTCTCTAATAACTAAAGTTCCTTGGGTGAATAATGTAAACTCACTACACCGGTATGTTTTAGCGTTTTCATGGCGAGTTTACTGACAGATATAAGTAAGAACTTTACACTACTTTATACAAGAAATGGCAACAGCAGAGGATGAATGTCCCATAACAAGAAGATAGAGGAAAAAGAACAAGCTCTACTATGGGGTCGGCACGGACTACAAAGGCGGACATGCACAATTTTCCAGGATTTTTGCAGATCCCAAATACAGATCAGCAGGTACCAGAAGGTAAGAAAAGTTGCTTTTGCATAATATTGTGAAACAAAACGCCACTTATACACACACCATAATAATACTCATATGTTGAAGCACATCAAGCGGTGCAGCTTCATAACTTACCAAAGTCGTACTAAAACATTATGATATATTTTTGAGTGCCGTGTGTAATGTTCTATATTTTCAATGGAACATACAAAATGTGTTTACCTGAGTCATATTGCCGTCATAGTGCAGTCCACAGGTATCTCTTATGTTTGACTGCCATCTACTGGTCACACTTATCATTACACCATGTACCAAATAAAATTGCTTCGAAGTCGGTGAGCAAAACCAGAATTATTCCATACTAAGGCACACTGTCGAGTTTGAGAAAAAAAAAAGATTTTAAGTGCGCCTTATAGTCCGGAAAATACGGTATATCAAAGTGGTATATTGTTTGTGTATTTTCAATAAACTTAATTGCATAAATGTATTCAATGAAGTCTCTGTTTGTTGTGTAAGATGATTGTTGTTATTCTCAGGGCATCGAGTCGATCACAACTAGACTCTTCAAGTTCTCGGACAACGTGACGAGTCCAGTTCGGATCGATTCAATGCCCTGAGACCACAACAGATGAATGACAATATTCAGAGACTGTTATTAACCTCTGCCAGGAGGTTATGTGATCATGTCCATTCATTTGTCTGTTAGTTAGTTAGCAAAATAACTCAAAAAGCTATTGGCAGATTTTCCTGGAACTTCCAGGAATTGTCCAAAATAGGATAAGAAACAACTGATCAGGTTTTGTGCCTAGTCCGTATCATTTCCACTTACTTTACACTTGCGCTTCTGTTTATATGTGACGGACAAGAGAGTTCACTCAGTTTCTTTCCTTTTGCTATAGATCGTTTAAAAAGTAATGGGTGTTTTTTTATACCTACCTTTCTGGAAATGGGACCACGAACAAGTCATGACATTTTGGTGCTGACCAGAGCGTTACGTTACAAGCTTCAACTTGTTTGTATGCTAAAAAAACAAACAGTGGATGACTGACAAAAGGCTTCACTCCGTTTCTTTAATTTAGCTGTTTATAGCTCAACAAGTTATAAGCAGATGTTCATGTTCCTTTCAGGAAATGTCAGAAATGGGATAAGGAACAAGTGATTATATCTTGGGGGTCATAATATTTGATAAATAGACTTTATCCCACAGCTGTACTTTTCAAAGGCGGTATTGTGCTGTATATGATTCATTGGTATCGCACTACTATACTAATACCGGTATACTGTACAACCCTAAAAGACACTGGTATAGACAAACAGCAAAACCAAAAACCATCCCGTATGCACCGGTATGGCCTCTGCGGTGCTCCATACCGTCGTCTGCTGGGGTGGGGGGTAGAACAACCCAACCAAGCGACCAAGACAGCCTGCTTCGTCCTAGGCTGCCCACTAGCTTTCGGTCCGCGCGGATGAGTGAGAATCCGTCCAGTGAGACTAAAGTGGCCAGCTTGTCCATCAGTCCTGAAGGGGCCCGACTAGAGATGTCCGATAATATCGGACTGCCGATTTTATCGGCCGATAAATGCTTTAAAATGTGATATCGGAAATTATCGGTATCTGTTTCAAAAAGTACAATTTATGACTTTTTAAAACGCCGCTGTACGGACGTAGGGAGAAGTACAGAGCGCCAATAAACCTTAAAGGCACTGCCTTTGTGTGCCGGCCCAATCACATAATATCTACGGCTTTTCACACACACAAGTGAATGCAAGGCATACTTGGTCAACAGCCATACAGGTCACACTGAGGGTGGCCGTATAAACAACTTTAACACTGTTACAAATATGCGCCACACTGTGAACCCACACCAAACAAGAATGACAAACACATTTCGGGAGAACATCCGCACCGTAACACAACATAAACACAACAGAACAAATACCCAGAACCCCTTGCAGCACTAACTCTTCCGGGACGCAACAATATACACCCCCCGCTACCCCCCCAAAACCCAGACCCCCCCAACCCCGCCCACCTCAACCTCCTCATGCTCTCTCAGGGAGAGCATGTCCCAAATTCCAAGCTGCTGTTTTGAGGCATGTTAAAAAAAAAAAAATGCACTTTGTGACTTCAATAATAAATATGGCAGTGCCATGATGGCATTTTTTTCCATATCTTGAGTTGATTTATTTTGGAAAACCTTGTTACATTGTTGAATGCATCCAGCGGGGCATCACAACAAAATTAAGTATAATAATGTGTTAATTCCACGACTGTATATATCAGTATCGGTTGATATCGGAATCGGTAATCAAGAGTTGGACAATATAGGATATCGGCAAAAAAGCCATTATCGGACATCTCTAGGCGCGTCCCAAAAATAATTTGAGCCTATACAGC
The DNA here is from genome assembly GCF_033978685.3 of Nerophis lumbriciformis. Lineage (NCBI taxonomy): Eukaryota > Metazoa > Chordata > Actinopteri > Syngnathiformes > Syngnathidae > Nerophis > Nerophis lumbriciformis. Next base: position 20,223,572 of record NC_084563.2, on the reverse strand, counting down.
AAACTACACCTTAAAGTCTGTAGAAAACATCAATTTTGAACTTTCTGTGGTCCGACTCAAACGAGATGTCAAATTTGGCAAAACTGCACTCTGATTTTTTTTAAACGTGTGACGCACTCCGACACTCCTGATATCATGTTGTGTGATCTCAAAGCTGCCTTTGACGGCGAGGGGGGGGTTTATATTATTGCCCAAGGTGCCGCTCAGACTATGAAACAGGATCTGGCGAGGACAGTTTATGTAACTGAATCATTGCGTTTGAAGGCTGATTGGGTGGACCGCGCCACGCAGTGTCGGAAAGACACGCGTTTTACGGCTCAAAGTCGTCACGAGTGGAAGGAGCGCAAACGCCAATGCTCGCTCCTCGCCTGGCGAACGCGTTGCCTTTGCACTCAAGCTTCATTTCCCACCTAACAGCATCCCAGCAGGGGGGTTGGCATGTCAGAGTGAGTTCAAGACACCCATTGAGTCCCTTAGCAATACACAGTACGGATATGTGTCTGGCACTGAAAAGTTTATTAAATCAATGATTTTTTCTTGAATGTAGTGAGACTCGGTCATTTCCTGGTGTAAACAGACAGGACAAAACGTGTCAGCCTCCTATTGCGCATCCGTATAATGCGAGGTGATGTTAGAAATTCCTTCTCCAGGAAACACAATGTGGCCAGTGTGCCAAAGTCCTACAGAAGGGTGTGCTTTCTCTCAGGGTATCCATCAGGGCGACGCAGACCCTGCTGGTGGCACTTTTGATGCTTTTAGTCTGGCTAACCAGAACCAGGCCGGGCCGAGGGCTCGGAGGTCATCAACCAGAGAAAAGAGGAAATTATTGATGGAAATGAGGAACCGTGGTCAAAAGTTAACATACACTTGTAAAGAACATAATGTCATGGCTGTCTTGAGTTTCCAATTATTTCTACAACTCTTATTTTTTTGTGATAGAGTGATTGGAGCACATACATGTTGTGGCCAAACAGCTCAATTTTTGTTTCATCTGACATCACATGGTCAAAGATAAGACCTTCTGGAGGAAAGTCCTGTGGTCAGATGAAACAAAATTGAGCTGTTTGGCCACAATACCCAGCAATATTGAACAAATGCGTGAGCAAATTTTTTAAGAACAACATTTCTCAACCAGCCATTGCAAGGAATTTAGGGATTTCACCATCTACAGTCCGTAATATCATCAAAAGGTTCAGACAATCTGGAGAAATCACTGCACGTAACATTGAATGCCCGTGACCTTCGGTACTGCAGCAAAAAGCGACATCAGTGTGTATAGGATATCACCACATGGGCTCAGGAACACTTCAGAAAACCACTGTCAGTAACTACAGTTTGTTGCTACATGTGTAAGTGCAAGTTAAAACTCTACTATGCAAAGTGAAAGCCATTTATCAACAACACCCAGAAACGCAGCGAGCTTCGCTGGGCCCGAGCTCATCTAAGATGGACTGCTGCAAAGTGTAAAAGTGTTCTGTGGTCTGATGAGTCCACATTTCAAATTGTTTTTGGAAACTGTGGACGTCGTGTCCTCCGGACCAAAGAGGAAAAGAACCATCCGGATTGTTATAGGCGCATAGTTGAAAAGCCAGCATCTGTGATGGTATGGGGGTGTATTAGTGCCCAAGACATGGGTAACTTACACATCTGTGAAGGCACCATTAATGCTGAAAGGTACATACAGATTTTGGAGCAACATATGTTGTCATCCAAGCAACGTTATCATGGACGCCCCTGCTTATTTCAGCAAGACGATGCCAAGCCACGTGTTACAACAGCGTGGCTTCGTAGTAAAAGAGTGTGGGTACTAGACTGGCCTGCCTGTAGTCCAGACCTGTTTCCCATTGATAATGTGTGGTGCAATATGAAGCCAACGGAGACCCCTGGACTGTTGAACAACTTAAGCTGTACATCAAGCAAGAATGGGAAAGAATTCCACCTGAAAACTTCAAAAATTGCTCTCCTCAGTTCCCAAACGTTTACTGAGTGTTGTTAAAAAGAAAGGCCATGTAACACAGTGGTAAAAATGCCCCTGTGCCAAATTAAATTCTAGGTTAATAATTATTTGCAAAAAAAAAAATTAGGTTTCTTATTTCGAACATTAAATATCTTGTCTTTGCAGTTTATTCAATTGAATATAAGTTGAAAAGGACGGATGTATTCTGTTTTTATTTATGAATTACACAACGTGCCAACTTCACTGGTTTTGGGCTTTGTAATAACACACGTACAGTGAGTACACTCCAAGAACCGCGAGAGGAACCGACAATGTTCCGTGCAAGGGAGCCTTGTAGGGGAGTAGAATCCCAATACAGAGGCGGCTCGGGTTCCGGTGTGTCGCTTGTTGGGGGAAGTGTCTGCTGATTGTCTGCATGCTGCCGGACAGCCAGGTGAGAGGCAGCCAGGTGAGAGGCAGCTTCATTACTCCACTGAAGAGGCAAGCGTGAGATGCTTTACACGGCCATTGTGGCCCGGAGGCTTGGGTTTCCTGCGCTTCAGGGTGTTCTCAAACACGGCAGTGGAGTGCGATGGCTGGCATGCACACGCTCGGTCACCACCCACAGAGCCTTAAAAGCCCACATAACGCCAGGCTATATTTTAAACTGTAGCGAAGCATTTTTTTTGTTTTTTTTGTTTTTGTTTTTTTGTTCAATCTGCAATGTGAAATGGTGACTCATCAGTGAGGCGTGTCGTGTCCATGCAGGATGTTTACCTGCATGGTATCCACCAGGGCCTTTGCCAAGGAAGTTATGTCTTTAGCAGAGTTGTTTGCATGTCTTTTGGGCTTACATGACAATGGAGTCAAATGTGTGACCCTCCTGGGAGGTCATGCGGGGAGCTTTGTCGGATTGTATTTGCAGAAGATCACATCCGTCCTCTCGAAACAATTCCCCCCTTCCCCAATAACCTCAAAGCAGATCTCAATTCGTCTGTTTTGTCTTTGACAAATGGTCCTTTTTTTTTTGGTCAGCACACACAGAAATGTCATTAACGCTCCTCTCATGTGGATATTTACTTTATTTGCACAAGCATATGACTATGACTTTCCAGGCGACCTCAGAAAAACATTTGTTTTGAGTTACACGCATGAATGTCGTCGAGTTTTTGCACAAACAGTTCAATGGAGGTCAATATACCGTATGGTTAGCACTTAAGTAAACGTTAAAGGTGGCAGAACCTCATTGTGGTTCCCTTACCATTAGGGTTGGTGCTAAAAAAGAAAGGTTTAAAGTCATCCAACACCTTCAATCCCTGTCCCTGAAAACTTCAAATAAAGCCAGAAATCTTGGGGTTATTTTAGATTCTGATTTACATTTCGACAGTCACATCAAATCAGTAACAAAATCGGCCTACTATCACCTCAAAAATGTAACAAGACTTAGAGGGCTCATGTCAGCTCAAGACTTGTACATGCCTTTATTACCAGTAGGCTAGACTATTGTATTGGTCTCCTTGCAGATCTTCCCAAAAAAACTGTCAGGCAGCTATAGCTTGTTCAGAACGCTGCTGCTAGAGTTCTAACAAAGACCAAAAAAAGTGAGCACATTACACCAATTCTTAAATCCTTACATTGGCTCCCTGTACATCAGAGAATTGATTTCAAAATCCTCCTGCTCACATATAAATCACTACACGGTCTAGGGCCGAAGTATATCACTGATATGCTCCCACTATATAAGCCCTCTAAATCACTAAGATCTTCTGAGACCAATCTGTTAGCGGCTCCCAGAGTAAACTCAAATCAAGGGAGAGCATCATTCAGTCACTATGCAACAAATAGCTGGAATAAACTTCCTGAAGATGTCAGACTTTCCCCAACTCTGACTACTTTTAAAACTAGACTGAAAACTTTTATGTTCACCTTAGCTTTCAGCTAAATCTTTTAACTTTTAACGTCCGCACTGTTTTTATTTTTTATTGTCTGCATTTTAATTTTGCTTTTATTTTCTTTCATTTCACTTTGTTGTCTGTGAAGCACTTTGAGTCTGCCTTGTGTATGAAAAGTGCTATACAAATAAAGTTACCTTGCCTTGCCTTGGGTTGCACGGTATACCGGTATTAGTATGGTACCGCGATACTAATGAATCATATTCGGTACTATACCGCCAAGCAGACACAGTGTGTAGACAGAAAAAGGGAAAACGGACGCTTTTTGGCTTAAAAAGTAAAGATAAAGGTGAAGTTATAACACTGAAGCTGTTTGTTTACATGCTTTTTTTTATTTCTCTTTGCTATTTAGGCTTATTGGACCCTAATTAGAATAAAAACTAAAAATTATCTTTTAATATGATGTACTTAGTCCATAAGTGCACAAACGTGTACTTAACATGCAAATTATTATTTTTACACTTTTTCCCCCCCAAATTCCATTGTATGTTATGCTCTTCTGACACCACCAGATGGCAGTATAAGTGTCCACATAAGCGCCCATAAGACGCCAATTCAGTAGTGTACACAATTTTGGAAATAAGAGCTAAAAGGTGCTGTCCACGCATGTGGCCACTAAGGCCTTTAGAGGTTAAGACATGGCTTGCTCGCGAGCGACTAAAGTCCATCCGCAGCTACTTCTAAATCACTAATCCTCGTCTCCATGGCGACAAATAAAATAAGTTTCTTACAAGTATCATCCCTGCAGGACAAGGAATAGCTAAACATGCTTCACTACACACCGTAGCTCACCGGCGTCACAATGTAAACAAACGCCATTGGTGGATCTACACCTGACATCCACTGTAATGATACCAAGTACAGGAGCGTATCTAGTCTGTCTACTATGATTACGTCGATATTTTTTAGCATCACAAAATCTTCTTTTGTTTTTTTTAAATGTATATTATGTTTATAAAGTCAGGAAATATGTCCCTGGACACATGAGGACTTTGAATATGACCAATGTATGATCCTGTAACTACTTGGTATCGGATTGATACCCACCCAAATTTGTGGTATCATCCAAAACTAATGTAAAGCGTCCAAACAACAGAAGAATAAGTGATTATTACATTTTAACAGAAGTGTAGATAGAACATGTTAAAAGAGAAAGTAAGCAGATATTAACAGTAAATGAACAAGTAGATTAATAATTTATTTTCTACCACTTGTCCTTAATAATGTTGACAAAATAATAGAATGATAAATGACACAATATGTTACTGCATATGTCAGCAGACTAAATTAGGAGCCTTTGTTTGTTTACTTACTACTAAAAGACAAGTTGTCTTGTATGTTCACTATTTTATTTAAGGACAAATTTGGAATAAGAAACATATGTTTAATGTACCCTAAGATTTTTTTATTAAAATCAAGCCAATAATGCCATTTTTTGTGGTCCCCTTTATTTAGAAATAATAAAGTACTGAAATAATTTTAGTACCGGTACCAAAAATTGGTATCGTTACAACTACAGCTGTCCGATAATGGCTTTTTTGCCGATATCCGATATTCCGATATTGTCCAACTCTTAATTACCGATACCGATATCAACCAATACCGATATATACAGTCGTGGAATTAACACATTATTGTGCCTAATTTTGTTGTGATGCCCCGCTGGATGCATTAAACAATGTAACAAGGTTTTCCAAAATAAATCAACTCAAGTTATGGAAAAAAATGCCAACATGGCACTGCCATATTTATTATCGAAGTCACAAAGTGCATTCCTTTTTTTAACATGCCTCAAAACAGCAGTTTAGAATTTTGGCCATGCTCTCCCTGAGAGGTTGGGGGCGTGGTTAAGATATATATATATATATATATAAAATATTTGACTTTCAGTGAATTCTAGCTATATATATATATATATATATATTTTATTACATATATATATAATAAATTATTATTTATATATATATATATATATATATATATATATATAAATAAATAAAAGAAATACTTGAATTTCAGTGTTCATTTATTTACACATAAACACACACATAACACTCATCTACTAATTGTTGAGTTAAGGGTTGAATTGTCCATCCTTGTTCTATTCTCTGTCATTATTTCAGAACACACACATTATACAAATATACATTATAAAATCAATAAGAAAACGGGAGCTCTAATTTGGGAGTCTGAATTAGGATCAGAAGTTCCTATATAAACATCGCGTACTCAAGTCGCCATTTTGTATTGATTACTGCAGCTGTGCACTGGATTCATTCACAAATACAAAATACAACTCACAAACATTTTAGAGTTATGCTCCACCATCAGAATGTGTACTTAAACTTATAAAGATCACATGGATATTATTCAGTGAGTTGATTCACCAAAACTAACCTGTAATACAGGAGGAAAAAGCACACAGGACGTTTCAATTGTTCACAGACTGGTCGCTCTCATCAGAATGACAAGACACTTTCGGTCTGCAGGTGATAGCATTCAATTGGGAAGAAACGCCCTACTGCCCCCGACTGACCAATGTGAATACTGATAAATGTGGAATGACAGCTCCAAAAACGAATTCAAACCACAAAATAAAATAAATAAATCAACACAAAAATGTGACACATTATGGGTGGGTCACATATGCATGTACAGTAGATGGCAGTATTGTCCTGTTTAAAAGTGTCACAACATTGCTGTTTACGGCAGACGAACTGCTTTACGTAGACGAAATGCTGTTGTTGTGTGTTGTTACCGCACTGGGAGGACGATAATGAAACTGCCGCACAATAAACACACATAAGAAACCAAGAACTCGCCCTTGATCATTAGCTGTTTAAATTGTGGGAAAGCGGACGTGTGAACAGGTTGTCAACACGTCACTCAGGTCCGCATGGAGCTGGAGGGGGCGTGGCCTCCAGCTCCGCCTGAATTTCGGGAGATTTTCGGGAGAAAATTTGTCCCGGGAGGTTTTCGGGAGAGGCGCTGAATTTCGGGAGTCTCCCGGAAAATCCGGGAGGGTTGGCAAGTATGCCCGGAAGAGTTAGTGCTGCAAGGGGTTCTGTGTATTTGTTCTGTTGTGTTTATGTTGTGTTACGGTGCGGATGTTCTCTCGAAATGTGTTTGTCATTCTTGTTTGGTGTGGGTTCACAGTGTGGCGCATATTTGTAACAGTGTTATAGTTGTTTATACGGCCACCCTCAGTGTGACCTGTATGGCTGTTGACCAAGTATGGATGGCATTCACTTGTGTTGTGTGACAAGCCATAGATATTATGTGACTGGGCCGGCACGCAAAGGCAGTTCCTTTAAGGTTTTTTGGCGCTCTGTACTTCGCCCTATGTCCGTGTACACAGCGGCGTTTTAAAAAGTCATACATTTTACTTTTTGAAACCGATATCGATAATTTCCGATAATACATTTTAAAGCATTTATCGGCCGATAATATCGGCAGTCTGATATTATCGGACATTGCTAGTTACAACACTAGACCCTATGTAGTGATGCCAGAAATAATTTGTTTTCAAAAGTACTCAATCCGTGTGATTTAGCTCAACATCCAAGGCAGCTAAAACTTTGCCTAGCGTCCGCAGCGCTCAATAATTCACAGCGCGACAAAAAGAGAAACGATGTAGCGCTCCGACTCGCAAAAACCCGATCGGGCACAAGAGGCGAGCGTGGATGCGACAAAAGGCGCGGCATGTGACACCAAGGCCCGACAAGCGGCCATCTGTCATCATTATAAGTGGCACCTGATGTGCGCCACTTAAAGTGCAACCTTGAATCTTTCATGTCGGCGGCGCCAATCAAGCCGGGGGCCGATTAAGGTGTGAATTATTGAGTCAAATTTGCAACAACAAATCACTTATTCATAAATTGCACGGTGATGAGCGCCTCGTCCGGCCTGTTGTTACTAATTCATGGTATTCATCAGCTAACCTTCGTCTTGCTTTTTGCCTATTCATATTACTGCACCACAACAACAACTAACCTCTTCAAAGTCCACAGCGGCGAATCCCCCACGACTGCAAAAGTCATGTCTCAGGTGTGTCGAAAGAGAATGTCAAGTGAAACATTATCGCCTGTCAAATGTTTCCCTCCTTTTTGTTTGTTTGACAGCAGTTAACGCCACTTACTGCCCCCTCCCCCCCATCCCCCCCACCCCTAACAGTTATACTTTCCACGTGAGGATCATTAAATCATGCAACAGGGATTAGATGACACGTCCAGCGGCCATTAATATCTGCCCTATTTGGTGACTAATCCCCGAACTCAAGTGCCTGCAAGATGAGTTTTGTGCGTCCGTCACAATAGAAACAAATATCTGAAACCCCGGATCAAATGTATTTATTTATTTATGTCAGTCAAATAGCATGTTTCCCCATATTATTCTTTCATTCAATGACAGTCAACTTTATTATGGTGGGTTGTATTTTCTACTACACTATGAAAAAAAGGTCAAGTAATCATAAAACCTGCATTATTTTACTCTTGAAGCCTGTTTAAAAAAAAAAAAAGGATTTCATAATTGTATTGAATAAAAATATAAAGGTATTTACAATGCCTTTATTCTCAATTTTTTACAACATACAAATATTTATTATGAGAAAAAAAAATCTATGAATATATAATAAACAAAATACATTCATAATTAAGTAATGAGAATCTTTGCTAATATTTATTTTTAATTATTTTTATTTTTCAAATTAAAAATGATTTTTAAAATCAAATTACATTGAAAAATGTAATTGACGAATAGGGGAGGAAAATGATCAAATATTTGCATACAGAAAGGTATATACAGTATGTCATATATACAGGTAAAAGCCAGTAAATTAGAATATTTTGAAAAACTTGATTTATTTCAGTAATTGCATTCAAAAGGTGTAACTTGTACATTATATTTATTCATTGCACACAGACTGATGCATTCAAATGTTTATTTCATTTAATTTTGATGATTTGAAGTGGCAACAAATGAAAATCCAAAATTCCGTGTGTCACAAAATTAGAATATTAATTAAGGCTAATACAAAAAAGGGATTTTTAGAAATGTTGGCCAACTGAAAAGTATGAAAATGAAA